>NC_065448.1:23301693-23620026 GCF_917563875.1 Diabrotica virgifera virgifera
TCTAAAACAAATAGCCGACCATTTTGGACATGAAAGAAGAGGGGATGAGTTTAGTTTTATTGTTTCTAACAAGAAGCATAGCTTAGCCTTTACGCTATAACCAAATTGATTCAGTTAAGAGCGTTTGGTTTTAATATAACCTAATAATTGCTTTTAAGAAAGCAACTTTAATATGATTTACTGACCTAATAGTCTTGAGATCAAGTAGTTTTAATAATAGGTTTTATTAGTCATATTAGGAGAATCTTTAAAACTGCAATAAAACTAAAATAAGGTCACAAGCTATAATCTAATAAAACCAAATAGTCCGGAAGTTCTTCCTAAAACTGATTGGTTTTAAAGTGAACTGGGAATAAACCATTTTAAAACTACAATAAGACAAATTATCTATTAAGATTAAATTAATTAGTCTTATTTGATACTCTTATTACATACTTTAAAACTAGTGACAAATGCTTAACGGTTTTAAAGTTCTGGCAGTATATCTACAAGGTAAGTTTAAAACCATTATCTTCTTATTTACCACAATAAAACCTTTATAAACCTTAAATAAAACTAAAATGTTTTTATTGTGCTACTTTGGGCCTCCAATGGTTTGCAACCCTGTCTATCCTGCGCCGCTCATCCAGTTTTTATTTATCCTTAAATCATTGGTCCATCCTATAGATGGTCGACCGATGCTTCTCTTTTTCTCCATTCCAATAACCTATTTGTCCATCGCCCTTCTGTCATTCTGGCTATGTGTCCTGCGCAACTCTATTTTAGTCTGGCTATCATGTCGATGATGTCTATTACCTTTGCTCTTCTGCTGATCTCTTCGTTTTTGATTTTGTCTGTCACTCTTAGTTTGGTAGCTGAGGCTTTAGTTAGAGTACCTAAGTGTTTCTACTCTGTACGTCAAGACTGGAAGGACGCACTGATCAAATACCTTTCTCTTTAGGCATGTGGGCAACTCACTTTTAAAAGTTTCTCTCAGTTTTCCATATGCTGCCCACTCAAGACTGATTCATCTCTTCGGTTCATGAAGGTCTGGTTATCCCTGCCAATCGTAATTTCATGTCCCAGGTATTTCTATCTATCTACGAGTTCTGTTTCTTTCCCACCAATACTGATGCTCTGGTTGGGTACCATATTTGTCATTATTTTTGTTTTTGAGATGTTACGTAACTACATCTTAAAACCCACCAAATTTCATTTGCAATGTCAAACATGAGGCTATAGTTGGGTTTTAATTTCAGTATTTTATAAATGCTAGAATACCTATTCCACAGGGTGATGTGAACTTTGAGGGAAAAAAACAGTTATTTGATTGGAAAACCCAGTATACAATGAAAATTTGCTTGCTTTGCAACAATATTATTACAGCGATATTGGTAAAGAATAAGGCTATAACATATTAAAAAATCACTTAAATCCGACAACAGGTTCAAGAAATTCAGAAATTCAAGACATCAAAAATTATAAATGTAAGCCCAAATACTTACGATGTCGGGATAGTATCACGAGTTTTTCCTGGTTTTCCCTCGAGATTTACTATGGAATCTCTAGCGCGAGAATTTTACTGCCACCGTTGCATTTGGTTGTCTTTTTAAAGACAGAGCACATGCTATGATTTTTTGTGGCGGATATTCTTGAGTTGGGTTGATTTCATGTAATCAAATGAACTATATTTCAGTAAAGTCGTCACAGGAACGCAACTCATAAATATTGGCAATATCATTTTAAAGTCTTCTACTTTATAATGTATAACTATAGCATTTTAAATGTCCCTACAGAGGAAAAAGAAGACGATGTCAAAGAAAAATTCTATGAAGACCTAGAAGCTGCATACCATTCATGCCCAAAGAATGACATCAAAATTATTTATGGTGACCTCAACGCAAAAATAGGAAAAGAGCCACAATACCTACCAACGATAGTTAAGCACAGCCTCCATGAAGTATCCAATGACAATGGCATCAGACTAATAAATCTAGCAACTTCTCTTAACATGGTCATTGCCAGCACATGCTTCCAGCGAAAAAATATTCATAAGGGAACGTGGAGATCTCCAGATGGGGTTACAGTAAACATGATCGATCATGTTATTATTGACTCTAGACATCACTCAGACGTAATAAACGTATGCAGCAGATGAGGGGCAAATGCAGACTCAGATCACTACCTAGTGGAAAGTAGAATAAGAGCCAGAATCTCAAATATTAAAAAAGAAAATGGATCCAAAATTGAAAAATATGAAATAAAAACTTAGCAGAAAACAGCAAAAGAACCAAATACAAAGAATATATAAAAGGAAGGCTAGAAAACAGACAAAAGCACGAGGATATAAACAGAGAATCGGAAGGATATAAAAACATCATACAAGACGCTGCCAAAGAGACTTTGGGTTTACAAAAAAAGGTCAAACCAACTGAAGGGAAGTGGTTCGATGAAGAGTGTCGTAACATAACAGAAAGAAAAAATAATGCATATCAACGACTACAACAACGACATAGAACAAGACAGGCAGAGGAGGAATATAGAATGCTAAGGAGGGAAGAGAAGACACCGCAGAAAGAAAAGAGAACATATAGAAAAAGAACTCCAAGAAATTGAAGAATTAAATAAACCAACAGAAACCAGAAAATTCTACCAAAAACTTAACAAAAGCAGAAAAGAATTTAAACCAAGAACAATGATGTGCAGAGGCAAAGAAGGAGATATAGTAACTCAACAGAGTGAAATACTGCAAAGATGGACTGAATTCTTCAAAGAGAAGTTTGAACAAAACGGAGATCCACTATACGATGAAATTATACTGGATCAAACGGATACCAGAGAAACAATCCCCCCTTCAGAAGCTGAAATGCAAGAAGCAGTTACCAGACTGAAAAACAACAAGTCACCTGGATTGGACAACATTAGCGCAGAATTAATAAAAGAAGGCGGAGACTCCCTATTGAATGCGATACATGAACTTATAGTGAACATATGGAATAATAAACAACTGCCACAAGACTGGAATACCGGAGTAATCATTCCACTACATAAAAAGGGAGATCAGCTTCAATGTAACAAATACCGGGCAATAACGCTACTGACTGTGGCATATAAAATACTGTCAAATATTGTGTCTGAGCGATTGAGACCATATGCGGAACAAATAGTTGGGGGATATCAATGTGGTTTCTGCAGGCAGAAGTCCACAATAGATCAGATCTTCGTTTTGAGACAAATCTTGGAAAAGACTAGTGAATTTAATATAGAAACACATCATCTCTTCATTGACTTTGAGAGTGCCTATGATAGTATCCATCGAGAATTTCTGATCAACGCCCTGAATGAGTTTAATATTCCAACTCATCTCATTGAAATAGTAAAAGAAACACTTAAAGTACAAAGCAGGGTTCGAATTCAAAACGCACTAACAGATACAATCCATGTTAGAACGGGTCTACGACAGGGAGATGCCCTATATAGGATATCCTGTATTCTATTCAACATCAGATTAGAGAAAATAATTAGAGAGTCAAAAGTCAACACCAGAGGAACAATAATAACAAAAAGTGTACAAATATTGGTATTTGCAGATGATGTTGATATCATAGCTAGAAGTAAAAGAGAAATGATAGAAGCATTTAATGCTATAGAAAGAGCGGCACAAAACAGTGGCCTAAATATTAATGAAATAAAAACCAAATACATGAAGGCCGGCAAATCGACAGGCCAAAGAAACCTACAGAATCTGACAATAGGAGACTATAACATCGAAAGCGTAAAAAATTTTTCATATCTAGGTTCACTATAGTTACCGCAGATAACAATATCAGCGAAGAAGTTAAGAGAAGAATACATATTGCTAATAAAACATATAATTGACTCATTAAACATCTAAGATCTAACAACATCACGAGAAAAACCAAATGCAAAATATACAAAACCCTGATAAAACCGGTCCTTATATATGGATCAGAGACATGGACACTGACGAAAAGCGATGAGAACTTATATAGGTACGTTTGAACGAAAAATCCTTAGACACATATATAAGGGGGTGAAAGAAAATGACTTATGGCGCAGAAGATATAATTTTGAACTATACGCAGCATACAACGAACCCGACGTCATAACATCCATAAAGATCGGACGTCTGCGCTGGATGGGCCATGTTGAACGAATGTTGGAGACCAAAACACATAATGAAGCAAACACCAGTAGGGAGAAGGTCAAAGGGAAGACCCAAACTTGATACATGGAACAAGATCTGAATACACTTGAGATTACCCACTGGAAGAACAAAGCAAGGAACAGAACAGAATGGCGGAAAATCCTAGAACAAGCCAGGACCCAAAAAGGGTTGTCGAGCTACTGATGATGATGACTTTATAATGTATAATATATGTCTGAATTGCCGATATAAATGGGTCAGATTAAATAAATTAGAAGAATTTTTTAGGTACTATAAGCAACAACATTTTTGTTTAATTGAGTATTATTTTTTATTTTGACAACGACACCCGACTTTAGCGTCAAAACGTTAATAAAATAACATTTTTAAGGTGGGCAGTTAATTTTACCGGTGAGTGTATACATCCGTACCCAGGCCTGGCCCCAGGGGTGGGCGGCATATTTAGGGACGGCAAATTTTAGAGAACAGCCAATTTTTGAAATTGAAGAAATAATAAATTATGTTTTTAATATGATAAAAAATCAATATTATGACAAGAGCGGCAAAAATTCAACTGTAAAAATGAGAATTAAATAAGTGAAACAATAACAATAATTGCAATGTTCATTCGACGGGAAATCGACAACACCGCCTTCTCCTTAATCGCATAAGAATAGTGGGGTCATAACTAAATTAAATTCACTGAAATTTACAAAATTAACTTTACTGGAAATGGATATAATAATTGGAAACATATGGCTGAAGCTTTGTCCAGTCAATGTTAATATCAATAATAACATGTCTTTGTTTATATGTCATTGTTTATATCAATAATACAGTTCTTAGCACAACAGTGTCTTCCATTGAGGGGCGATTTTGATAAACTTTTTCATCAAAACAATGCTAATTTTTTACAGCTTGTTGAGCTCTTTGGAGATTCTGTTTTACAAGAGCACATTAGAACAACGAATGGTAGTAACAAGCAGCATCACTACTTGGGAAAACGTATTCAAAAGAAAATTATGCAGCTCCTCCATGACCAAATCAAAAATAAAATTTTAAACTTTTTGAAATCAGCAAAATATTATAGCATAATTTTAGATTGTACACCTGATATTTTTGGGGTAGAACAGATAAATATTGTTATACGTTTTGTCGATTTAGGCTCCTGTTCACAAAGTGTTGAAATTGCAGAATATTTCCTTGGATTTGTGCCTGAACTGGAAACCACTGGCTTGGGACTTACAAAAGTTACATTTGCAAAAACTGAATGAACTGTGTATACCTTTGGAAGATATAAGAGGACAGCGGTATAATAATGGAGCAAATATGAAAAGGAAGAACTTTTTGATCCATGTTCTAGCCATTCACTCAACTTAGTCGTGAATGATTCTATAAAGCCTCACAGTTTGCAGTTTCTTTCTTTTCCTTAGTGACAAAAATTTACAACTTTTCCTTAGCATCTAGGTATTCTTCATTGGGCTATACTGAAAAATCATATTACTAGCATAACATTGAAGCCTTTGTCCGAAACTAAATGGAAAAGTAGAATTGATGCAATTATTCCGATCAGATACCAAAGTGAAGAAATCTACGATGCTCTTGTAGAAATCACTTTCAACAAAAACAACGATAAAATGGTTGCTTATGAGGCAAGATGTTTGGAAAATCAAATCCGTGATTTTACTTTTCTTTGCTCTGTGGTAATATATTATATGGCAGGACATTTTACTTCGCATCAACGTAGTCAGTAAATTACTGCAGAGTATTGATATGGGAATGTATCAAACTGTCATTTTGTTAGAAAACAAACGGAAATCCATTTTAAGTCTCTCAGAAGTGATTTAAAATTTCAGAGCTATTTTACAGCGCAAAAGAGCTAGCATCAAAGTTAGAAATTGAGAACCCGACAATCGGAGGCACAGTAATACATAGCAAGAAAGAGGAAAGTGAAAAGACAATTTGGCTATGAGGCTGAAGATGAAAGTATGGACCCAGATCCAGAAGCACGATATAAGGTTGACTTCTATTTAAAAATTATAGACACATCCGTTAATGCATTAAATGACAGATTTCAGCAAATTAAGAACCATAGTGAAATTTTTGAGTTTTTGTACGACATAAACCAAATTAAGGATATGAATGCTAGTGATTTATCAGATAAATGTTTTAAACTATGTGATGCTTTAATTTTTAATGAGTCAAAAGATCTAAATTATGCTGATCTAAAAGATGAACTCAATGTACTTTCCACGATTATGAAGCCCAAGAGTACCTACACCTCTAGAGAACCTGAAAATGATTAGAGAGTATGATTTTGATTTCGCACCCAACGTCAGTGTCCCTTTGAGGATTTTATTAACCCTACCAGTCACAGTGGCCTCTGGAGAGAGAAGCTTTTCAAAGCTAACACTAATAAAAAATTACTAATAAAAATTACTAATAAAAAATTATTTAAGATCAACTATGGTGGGCGTTGCTCGCCGATCTTGCCCAGGGCGGCAAAATCCCTAGGGCCGGGCCTGTCCGTACCTCAGAGCAAAACTGTATTAAGTCCAAAATTTCAGTTTTGTACTTTCTTAGCTCACTGGGCTTAAAATTTTCCGCTCTATTAACTGGTGTTCCTTATTCGCTGTTTTGACTGAAATTGGTCAAAATAGCATTGTATGAACAGTATTAAGTCCACACTTCGCTTAGAGCAAAACAGTATCTTCTGCACTTCAAATGTATTAGATCCAAAATGGTGTATACGTTTCCCAGGACAAAACTATATTTATTATGTCCAACATCCAAAGGACATTATTATGTCCGACATAATTCAATTCAGGCAAAGCATTAAGTCCACTATTTTTTAAAATTTGGCAAATTTGTGCCTCAGAGAGCATAAATTCACAGACAATTTTGGAATCATGAGACAACCATAGATCCAAAAAGACAGTTTTTATGTTCTTTTGAAAAAACGTGTATCAAAAGAAAAACAGAACGAACAGGTGCTCAAGCTAGCTATTGTAACTGGAAACATTTTTTTACCATTGAAGGAAAGAGACTCTAGATATTTCTAAATCTACTGTTAGATGTTCACTTAAAAAAATGCAATCAAGTTGAGTTTTAGAATGTGACAAAAAGGAAAGCAGCCATCTAAAAATAAAGTAAAGAATGACGTACGTAAAGGATAGGATTCATGAGAATATACTGGCCTATCCATATCCATATGAATAAACACATTATAGTCGAAGAAGGACGGTGAACAAATATTTAGGAGGTCACTAAAATATTTCTACAATGTTTAGGGATGTTTAAGGAAGAATGAGATTTGAAAAAAATTCCATCGAATGAAGTAGGCAAATAATGGCTTTACAATCACATTTTTGGAGGAAGACAGATTTTAATCAAAACGAAACCGTAGATTTTCTTATTTTGTTAATGCCATACTCTGCATAGAGTACAAAGACTCGTTTCATATGGGCTCTCTGAACCGCAAAGTGGAATGTTTTCCTGGCGGTGCCTTTTGGTATGTTATACCTGGGTTAAGCAGAAAGCTTGAATTGAGTCGAAATTCATTTCGCTTATTCCCCGTTAGAGGGCGTTCTATCCATACTGCGATATAAATTATTTTAATTTATATCGACAATCTACGGTCGGAATGGTAAAAATCTGTCTTCCTTAGAGCCTCCTTGACAACAGGTAGACCTAGAAATAGTGCTATCGGGGATGGAGGAAGACAGATTTTAATCAAAACGAAACCCTAGATTTTCTTACTTTATTTTAATCACATTTTTAATACAGAATTTAATTTATCAGTAGCTGTTCCTTCAAAAGACACTTGTAATAAATTTGATTAATTTCTAATCAATCTAAGACAGTCAACGTCTGAAGCTGACTGAAAAACATTACAAGTGATGGTACAAGTGAAGGAGATGTCAGTCAATCAAAAGCCTTGGATAAAAAGTTATAATGATAAATTTACAAAAATGTCTTCCTTGCCCAAAGCTAAATGATCCTCAAAATTTTTACAGTCTAAAACTCTGGTGTTTTAATAATTATACAATTTATGATTCAACGGAAAAACGGGCGAACTGTCTAATGTGGGATGAATCAATTGCTGGTTGAGGTGGAAACGAAATGGCCTCATGCTTGGTCCAATACATTCATTCATTACCTCAAAGCACAACTTCTATTATTATTTGGACCAATAATTGCTCATCCCAAAACCGGAACTTAAAAATTAGTATGTGCTACTTTTATCTACCTTAGAGATATCCACATATAAAAGAAATCACTCACAAATTCCTTTTGAGAGGGCATACGCACATGGAGGTGGACAGTATACACTCAGTTATAGAATGAGGGGCTAAACAATGCCCTAATTTTCAAATTATTATCTACTCCATAGGATTTTTTACAGTTGGATAAAATTTTCGGAAAAAACAAATATTTCAAAGTGTATGAAATGACCATTTCTAATCTTAAAGACGTTAATAAGCTGTGCAATTCATATGATTCGCCATTTCTAAATAAAAATAAAACTGAGAATAATGAAAAAAATTTAATTTCACAAACAGTATGTATGTAATTCAGAATTGTAAAAAAATCCTGGGATTCTGTACTTTAAAACAGACTTTGTTTTGGAATTTAAGAGTGTAGACTTAACCGAAGAGTTGGTAGAAGAAATCATCAATCTGTAGAAGATTCTCTGATTTTGTTGAGAGGTACCTTAAATCCGATAAGTACTAAAAAATTCAATGGTCTTCTGCTAAAGTGGGTTCCAGCGAGGATTCACGATTTTTTTCAGACTCTAGTGCATAAAGACCCAATTCAAATTACTGATATAGCAGCAGTAGCCCTGCATTTGTTAAGTTTTTAATTATTTTTTTATGTACTTCAAAAAGTTGTTAATTTTTTTAGTTACTAAAAATACAGTTGTGTTACAACCATTTCTGTTTTTTTTTAATTCGACTTTTTAAGTAGTTTTTTAGTACTTGTATTAATGGTTTTGTTATGAATACGTCCATATAATATTTTTAGTTCTTTATATCGAAACATTTCCTTAATTTTGTAAAATAGGTATGATCTTTTTCGTAATAGAGCTCCATCTTTGCCACAGGATAGGTAGCAAAATTCATATTGTCACAGTCAAAAATTTATTTTTGAGCGAAAATGTGTTAAGTCCATTTTTTTTCCAAAAACAGTAATTTTCAAAAAAAGTTATTTTTGGTGGTAAAAAGAACAATGATCATTATTCACATTTATAAGAATTTACTAAATAAAATTTAATGTATTAAATGGAAAATGTTACAAAACACTTAAAATAATTTTTATTTTCGCTCTCCTGTAAAATTTACATTTTGTGACTTAATACACTTTTGTTCTGAGGTACGGATATATTTCTTACATTATAAGATATATACCAGGAGGAAAAAAAAATAAAAATATGAAATGTTATAAAAACAAAACCATATCCGCACAGACACGGAATGGTTAAAAAAGGCTAGAGAAAAGTAAACTTTGCTGTATAACTTATTCATAGATATGTTAACATACTGCCCTGGATTTATATTTATGTATTCATTTCTTTAATACAGAACATTATAGTTCTGCAATCAAACTAAGACAGTCATTAATATTCAGCTCAGTGGTGTACTATTATTGGAAAGGTGTACTTAAATAAACAAGGCATCATTACATACGACAGGTAAATCCCTTGTTGATAGAATTTCACACCTTGAAGAATATCTAGCACTGAGCTGAATATATATTAATAACTCTCTTAGTTCGATGCACCTGTATACAAATAACTTGTAAAAAATTATATAAAATAAACTCTGTATGATTCTTACAATTTTGTTTTTTTTAAATGTAAAATTAATTATTTTAACTTTTTGATCTACAAATGCTTACTTTCTGGAAAGGTTGGGTTTGGCGAGGCCTGATAAATTAGACTAGAGTAAATTTTTATTACTGTTAAATGTTAAATTACTCTTTCACCTGGGCGGCAGATACTCTACGAACGACCCTCATTGTGTATTACAGGAACCATACAAAAACCATTTCTTACAAACACAATTTTATTGCAAAACTATTCTAAACAAAGAGTCCCTTCTTCCCCATCAACTTTTCTTTCCTTTCCAAATTTTAACATGTATTGTCTTTGCACTTGGGCAAACAAGATGTCCGTTAACAAAAATATCTGAGCTACTGCGAAAGCTAACGTGACTCCAAAATAGAAATTGGCATTTGCTGAATTACAGTAAATCCACAAATAGTACACTATAGGTCCTAAACACGAAGAAATGATCAACATTGTTCCAACCAAAAATCCTTGCTGGCTAAACTGAAATAGATGTGGAAACGCTGGCATTATGCTTAACACAAATCCTACATCCCCAACACTCGGATACGATTTAAATATCGTTATTATAAAATTGATCGCAATTGCTAGTAGGAATGGTTGTTTTCTAAATTTAAGCGAAACTGGTACCAAATATAAAATAGTTGTGTTGATCTGGAATGCATATATAAATAGTTCTCTAAAGTGTTCAAACATCTCAGTAAAAAAGTACCAAAACAGTCCAATATTCGGTTGTAAATCTGGAACGTTCAATATACAACCATAAACATTTCGTATATAACTAAAGTTGTTAAAACTGTCACTACACACTGACACAATCAATAACGAGGTTACAATAAAACTAACAACACACGTTACAGTTTTCAGACTACTTTTAAAGATCTGTTGGTAGTAAAAACTAGCTGGTAACAATAAAACTACCGGATAGAATGATACTGATGCTGACATAGCCAGAAATACTCCACATAGTAATGGTAATCCATAAACCATCGAAAATAGTACAACTGAGAGGTAGAAGTTATAAAAAACTGTGGTTGAGAAACCAACAGAGTTCAATAAAGTATACGGATTAAACAAGTAGGCCAAAAGAACGTAGTAAGGGGTTCGAAATATTTTTTCGGGTTTTAATAAGCTATCTTCGGCATCTTTGGAGAAAGTCTTTCTGTCCCTTTCTTCTTCTTCGTATATTACTGCAGCAAATCTTTTTATGGTGTAATACAGAACAATAGATGTTGCTATCTCCAAAGTTATGAAAATTAGGTGTACTTTTCCTTGGAACAGTTGTAAACTAGTCTTGTACCAATACAATGACAATGGTGTCTCATGCAAAACATCTCCATTATATGGGTTAATATTAAGGGATAATAAGTACAATCCTTCTGATACCCTCTTCCATGAATTTAAGGGCGTTGATACCTCTACATGGTTTGCAATTACTGACTGATACTTGGAAAGCATCAAATAGTATCTCAGAATTATAGCTGATACACATGTTGATATTATTCTGACTGTAGAAACTGGATCGTTAGGTGTAGTTGTAAAATTTTTTAGAGACATTTTGTCATAATTGTTTTTAAACTAATCACTAATCTGAATATTTGACAGATGAGTAAAGCAAAGCCGACTGATTGAGGTTAGAAAGATTTGTTTATGATTGTCTTCTTCTGTAATATAATCGTGTTACTCGATTCTAGATCCTGACCCGAGGATTAGCGGCAAGTAATTTGTGTTGCCTATATAAACTTGAATCGGGAAACGGACCTTGTTTATTATTCAAAAAATACTCCTCTTTAAAAGTTGCATGATAATTACACAGAGAACATTTATGTTGAAATGTTTTAGTTTCTGCAGAAACCGAAGCAGAAATTGATACATTTGTGTGCATTTGTTTGACATGAAAGTTTAAACTTTACTTATGTCTAAATTGTTTATCACAATGTGTGCACATATAGACGTTGCCACAGCATAGAAAACGCAAATGTTTATAATAAATTTATAATAGACATGGCAATAATGAAAAGTCACATTCTAATGTTTTGACAGTTCTCTTGCGTCAAAAATTTTGACCTACGTAATATCGCTTTTGTAGTAAAAATACTATACCTACGTTTTAAATACTGAATGAAGGGCCGGTTGCTCGAACGCTAATCAACAATGATCACTATCAAATATTTAATTACTGTCACCAACTGTCAATGTCAACTTTGGTTGGGTTGCTGAAAACATAATTGATTATAATTATGAGATTAGTTAATCAATTAACATAACAATTATTAACATAATTGATTAACTAATCTCATAATTGTAATCAATAATTATGTTTTCAGCAACCCAATCAAAGTTGACATTGACAGTTGTGACAGTAATTAAATATTTGATAATGATCATTTTTGTTTAGCGTTCGAACAACCGGCCCTTAAGTTTTTTTAATATTTCGTAATATGTGATTATAAGTTAATCTAAGCGCCATCTACATGATAATTGTGAAAGTATCCGAAGTAAGAAATTAATATTTCATTAATAGAACGTTAAACTGATTAGCAAAATCTTTAAAAAATCGATTACAGTTTAATTAATTTTTTGCGTTGTAAATATTAAGCGATAACAATTAAATAATAAATTTAAAAATTACCGGTGAAAATTGCATTAGTAATCCGCTAGGAGCGACACCAGCGAAGCTCAGAACGTATACATTGAACTTAGAAAATTACAGTCAGAAAAATGAAAGTCAGGAAAATCATTTTTCCACCTACCTCTGCCGAAAGTATATTTTTCCGGACCTGATTGTAGGGAGCAAAGTTGTACTTTTCCTCCCTAGGGAGGAAAATATTTTTCCTCCCTAGGTAGGAAAAGTAAATGTGACGTAATGGTATTTCATTGATGAAATATAACTTATTGACGCCCTGTACAAATCTATTTTCTATTACGTACCTAAGTATCTATACATTTTAACGTTTATTTAAAAACACTCTGTATTTTGCAGAATGGTAAAAAACAGTAAATTGTCATTCTAATTTAACAATGTTTACATTAATAATTTGACTTATATTTGACAGTTGACAGTTATATTGTACCTACTTGTTAGTTTTAGTTCTAATACATTTTGTTGGTTAGTTATATAAATAAATTAAGTAAAAATGAAAAAATTACTTGTTATTTGAGGAAGGTGGAAAAACCATATGTATAACATGGGAGTAAAGTGCCTTTTCCTCCCTTGATGATTACTGCCCTCCGCTACGCGTCGGGAAGTAAACTTCATTCTCGGGAGGAAAAGTAGCACTTTCCTACCTTGTTATACAAATAGCTATTTCGACTGCATGTATTCCTTGACGGGTAGTATTTGCATATTAAAACGGATTTATACTTATAGATGTATAAATAGGGCTTTTCATTCACAGTCATTATTTGTTTCGAGTTTCTGTCATATGTCGTATAATCCGTGTGTATTAATATTATACACAGATTATACAACATATGACAGAAGCTCGAAAACAAATGACAATCGATGAAAAGCCCCCTATTGGTTGGCGATTATACAATTTCATTTTAATATTTTTTTTTCTGAAATTTTTACAGTAGGTATATATTTCTCACTTTTCTAAAGACAATTACACCTGTTTCAATCTTTCGGGCTTATATAAATAAATTTATAATAAAATTATAATATCGGGCAATTATAATAAAAGTTATGAATTTTTTAAAGTAAAAGGTGAAGATTCCTTAATTGCAAAGTTTAATCTCAAAAGTTGAGTGACAAAATTTTAAATTTAGCTTTTTAATCAAGTTCATGTTAAAATATAGAATATTAAAGGACAAAATGTTTTATAGAAAGAAAAATAGTGTAACTTTTAATTTTAAGAAAAACGTGATTTAATTATTTTTTATTTTTAGTGTAAAATTGCGATTTTGACAATGTTCTTCCACTTAAAATTCAAAATAAACTTCATTTTCGTTTTTAGCACCATCAGAAACATAAAGTATGACCAAAATTATCCATTCACCACACCGTGGTCAGGATCTCGAGAAATAATAATAAATTTATTCTGGAAGTGCCACTCGTCTATAAAGTCACATAACTTTTTTCCTATTGCATATTTTGACTTGAAATTTTCCAGAGAACTTCTTCATAACTTAGGTAGGTATGTATTAATTCTGTGTTGGTTAAAATTATAAACTAAAAAGTTTGTCAACTCTTTTAACCCGGCACCTGCCACGTGGGGTGCTACCAGCACCCCATAACACATTTTTATCAAATATTTGGTATTTAAAGTTTGGTAACCGAGCTATGCGTCATAGTAGCTTTCTATAATATTATATAGCATAGATGTGTTAGTGTTTGAAGTGGTTATTTAGTGTCATTCTGAACTTGTAGCTCTAAAGTCGAATTGGGGTGTCATCATCTGGCACTTAAAGTTTTAAATTTTTTTTTGTATTTTTGATAAACAGGTCAAATTTACATTTTTTATTGAAATAACTGATTTAAATTATTAATATATACACTCTATATTCACTAAATCTTATTTTTTTTAGATATTTTACTTGACTTCATTTATTATGGCTTGGTACTTGCTAATTTGCTAATAACACCTTTTTCATTTTGTTTTTTTAACTTTTATAACATATTAGTAGCTAATAAGTTAATAAATATGTTTTTTTATATTCTTGTGTTACTGAACACATTATTTTGTTTTTTAAACAAGTAGATCACAGAAAATCTTTAAGGGGTGCTGTGAGCACCCCACGTGGCAGTTGGCGCCTTGCAAAGCCACGTGGCAGGTGCCGGGTTAAGTAAACATGAAACTAATGAAATCTGACGACAAATTGTTTAAAAATTAACAACTCCTCTTTTAATTTTTTTAAACATTTCAGACAAATTTCATTGTTATCTAAATACTTTAAGATGACACAGTAAAATTTTCAAAGGGAAATATTTACAGCGATAGGTACAGCGAGTTAAAATTGAGAAATCAACAAAATTGATTTTTTGCAATATTGCTTAAAATTTGATTTTTGAACATGTTTCACCAATTCTAGATAAAAATAAACTTCATATTCGGATTCAGCGACCTCGAAAACATAAAGAATGACCAAAATTTGCCATTCACGTATCATGGTCGCTTTTTCGATTTCTAAGCCTTAAATTAGGGGTGTGCCGCTCGCCTAATAAGTCAGTTCTAATATTATACAACATTAAAAACGTAAACGTAAAACGAAAGCAAACATTTATTCACGCCCATTTTACCCTATATTTACATTACAGTTTTCTTTCTATCGTTACCGATTTACCGACAGTTTATTTCTGGAAATGCAGTGGAATTTGAAGATTCTTGCTGGTATTTTCTTAAGATTATAGACTCATTAGCGGAGAGTAGAATATTCTACTTAAATAAAGATATTTAGATATACTGCGAGGCATAAGTTAAGAATATAGAAAATTATACTCGATTTCATACAGTAGGAAAAATGATTAATTATTTATATGGGAAATAAGCCACAATTAAAATGAAAAAATAATTTTATTAACGTTTCGACGCCCAAATCGGGTGCCGTTGTCAAAATACAAAATATTACTAAATAAATAAAAATGTTGTTGCTAAGCAAAAAAATTCTTCTAATAATTTATTTAATCTGACTCATTTATATTGGCAATTCAGACGTATATTATACATTTTAAAGTAGAAGACTTTAAAATGATATCGCCAATATTTATGAGTTGCGTTCCTGGGACGACTTTACTAAAAGATAGTTCATTCGATTACATGAAATCAATCCCAACTCAAGAATATCCGTCGCAAAAAAATCATAGCATGTGACCTGTCTTTAAAAAGACAACCAAATGCAACGACAGTAAAATTCTCGCGTTAGAGACTTCATAGTAAATCACAAGGGAAAACCAGGAAAAAACCCTGTGATACTATCCCGACATCGTAAGTATTTGGTCTTACATTTAATTTACTCTCAAAAAATAATACCAAATTCTGACTTGTAACATGTTTAAATTATAAATAATATTAATAATACTAGATATATAAGTAATACTAAAATATAAAATATGTACCAGCTCGATGTTATTGACTTACTAATCTTGGTATTTTCTTTCTGTTGACTTCCTCTTTCAGTATGGGCAACCACATCCTACTGCATTCTACCGAGGAATTTGCGACACAATTGGTTTCATTTAGCAGAATTAGAGCCGCTTCTTTGATTTTTCTCTTTTTACTATCTGATTCTTTCAGGACTATACTTGAATCTCTCCACTGAACTCTATGTTCATTATCCCATGCGTGTTGACATATTTGAGATCTATCAAATTCTCTATTTTTAATATAAGATTGATGTTCACTTATTCTAACGTCTAATGGTCTTGATGTCTCACCTAAATAAAATTGTTCGCATTCACAAGGAATTTTATAAATGCAATTCTTTGTTCTTTCTTGGTCATTGTTAGGTTTAGTTTTAGATAGAATTGAGATTTATTCTATCTAAAACTAAACCTAACAATGACCAAGAAAGAACAAAGAATTGCATTTATAAAATTCCTTGTGAATGCGAACAATTTTATTTAGGTGAGACATCAAGACCATTAGACGTTAGAATAAGTGAACTTCTTCTTCTTAACGTGCCCTATCAAGTCCCCTTGACGTTGGCGATTAACATGGCGAAACTGTCTCTGTCTCGAGCTATTCTAAATAGGTGTTCTGCTTTCTTTATTCCTGTCCACTCCCGGATATTCTTCAACCAAGAGGCCTGCTTTCTACCAATTCCTCTGCGTCCTTCGATTTTACCCATCATAATAAGTTGAAGAATATTATACCGGTCTCCCCTTACTACGTGTCCAAAATAGGCCATCTTTCTATATTTGATGTTATCAAGCAGCTCACGGGTAGCATTTGCTCTCTTAAGGACTGCCACATTTGTCAGCATAGCCGTCCATGGTATTTTTAGAATACGTCTGTGCAGCCACATTTCAAAGGCCTCCAAACGGTTAATGGTGGATATTTTTAATGTCCATGCTTCGACACCATACAAGAGGACTGACCAAATGTAGCATTTAATCATGCGCTTTCGAAGTTGAAGTTGCAAGGTATCATTACAGAAGAATGACCTCATTTTTAAAAATGTCGTGCGGGCTATCTCGATTCTACATTTTATCTCTTTATCTGGATCTAGTTGTTCAGTAATATGGCAACCAAGATATTTAAAACTGGGTACTCTTTGAATCATATGACCATCAACATATAACCGTGAATCTTGATGGGCCAAACGGCTAAATACCATGTACTTTGTTTTTGAACAGTTTATATTTAGGCCAAACTCTCTTCCCACTCTGTCAATGGCATTTAAAAGGTGTTGTAATCCATTCATATCATCACTTAAAATAACTGTATCGTCTGCATATCTGATTGTATTTATCAGAATTCCATTAACCTTCACACCCCATTCCAAATTATGCAGCGCTTCCTTAAATATTCTATCTGAATACACATTGAACAACAGTGGGGACAGTATACAACCCTGTCTGACGCCTCTTTGTATTTTGCATATTTCTGTTGATTTTCCATTTATGCAAGCTGTCGCTGTTTGACGCCAGTATAATTTTTCTATGATTCGTACATCTTGACTATCAACTCCTTTATCCTTTAGTATTTTAATTAATTTGTGATGTTGTACTCGATCAAAGGCCTTCTCATAGTCAATAAATACAGCAAAGACGTCTTTCCTTTGATCTCGGCATTTCTGCAATAACACATTTAGTGCAAAGAGTGCGTCCCGGGTTCCCAGTCCATTTCTGAAGCCAAATTGTGTTTCATCCTGGTCTTCTTCACATTTATCTCTGATTCTACTGTGGATGATACGTAGAAAGATTTTCAAGGTGTGGCTCATAAGGCTTATCGTTCTATAGTCGCTACAGTTTTTCGGACGTTGTTTTTTTGGTAGGGTTATGAATTCGGACTTTAACCAATCTTCAGGGATATCACCAGTCGAATAAACATCATTGAAAAGTTTGACTAGTATTCCAATGTTTTCCTCATTTATGAGCTTTAACATTTCTGTAGGTATGTTGTCGGGACCAACGGCTTTATTGTTTTTTGCCAATTTTATAGCATGTTGTATTTCTGATTTTAGTATTTCTGGTCCTTCACCTTCATCTAAAGTGTCCAGTTCTTCGGGTCTATCATCATTATACAGTTCATTTATATAATTATACCAGGTAGTTCGGATTGCGTGTTCGTCTATTATCATTTTTCCCGACGAATCGGTTATAGTATGTGGAGTTTTCTTATAATAAAGACCAGCTACTTCTCTAACTTTTTTAAACATATTAAACGTATCATGTTTTTCATTCAACTTTTCTAATTCCTTGCATTTATCCTCCATCCATTTTTCTTTAGCTACCTTTATTTTTTGTTTAATTAGTTTTTGTTTTTCTTTGTATTCTGTTTTGTTATCTTTCAGTTTTCTTCTCTGCTCCATCAATTCCAGGATTTCATCAGTCATCCATTGTTGTTTTTTGTGCCTCTGCATCGTTGTCGTATATTTTTCCATTACTTTCCAGGTAAGATCTTTAAACGTGTTCCATATTTCTGTATTGTTTTCATTTGTTGAATTCTTTAGCTGCTTATTCAGGTCATTTTCTATTAGCGTTTTGTTGGATGCTGATATATGTAATTTTGGTGTTTTGGGGTTTTCTTCGACTTTTTTGAGCTTCACTTGGATGTCAGCTATTAGAGGGTTATGGTCTGAACCGATATCTGCACCAGGATATGTCGTTGATCTCTTGACACCATTCTTAAATCTCTTGTTTACTAGAATATAATCTATCTGATTTCTAATTATATGAAGCGAGTTATCTCCTGGTCCCTTCCATGTATATAATCTTCTTTTGTGTAATTTGAACCATGTATTTGCGATTATCATGTCATGTTCTTGACAGAACTGGTATAATCTATCGCCTCTTTCATTGCTCTCCCCTAGTCCATATCCACCTATCAGGTCAGATCTTCGTCCTTGACCAATTTTCGCATTAAAATCTCCAATAATATATGTGATTTCGTTCCTTTTTAGATTGTTAAGTGTCTGTTTTAATTGACTATAGAATGATTCAACATCATTGTCATATTTCTTTTCTGAAGTAGGGGCATATATCTGGATAACATTGACATTAAATGGTTTACTATTTAATTGGAGTATCGCTAGTCTGTCATTTACAGGTACAAAATTTTTTACATATTTCTTGAATTTAGATGTTATAAATATGCCAACTCCATTCCTATGATGTACGTCATCTTCTACACTTCCAGAATAGTATAGTGTGCCTTCATTTTGTTCACATGTTCCCGCTCCAGGCCAGCGGAGCTCACTGATGCCCATTATATCAATTTTTAAGCGTTTAACCTCTTGAACTAAGTTACTGAGCTTGCCTGCTGCATAGAGGCTTTTAACATTCCATGTGCCTAATCTGATTGTACTGCTAGACATCTTTAAAGTTGTCGTACTTTTTAAATTGTAGGGGTTTCGTGTGGTGACGACCGGGAAGGCCCTACAGTCTGGTGCGCACCCTTCCCTGCCGGATCTTGGTTTCCGAGATCCATGATCAGTAATACTCTGATTATGTTTGGATTGCGCCATGTTAACTTTACTCGGGAGAAATAATTGGAGTGGTTTCCCGTTGCCTTCCCCAATGATTTTTCTGGTGCATTAGGTTTACTCCTGTGGGTTGGATAATCGGAAAGGATTTTTGGATATTTGGTAGGAAACTTGGATCGGGACATGACCTCCCCTATTTGGGTTTGGGGGATAGCCATGGCTTGCGTGAGCAGGGTCGCGTCCCTGAAATAGATCTGACTTACACCGGGGTCGTATAAGTGTATCTATCCGCTACTTCAATAAGTGAACATCAATCTTATATTAAAAATAGAGAATTTGATAGATCTCAAATATGTCAACACGCATGGGATAATGAACATAGAGTTCAGTGGAGAGATTCAAGTATAGTCCTGAAAGAATAAGATAGTAAAAAGAGAAAAATCAAAGAAGCGGCTCTAATTCTGCTAAATGAAACCAATTGTGTCGCAAATTCCTCGGTAGAATGCAGTAGGATGTGGTTGCCCATACTGAAAGAGGAAGTCAACAGAAAGAAAATACCAAGATTAGTAAGTCAATAACATCGAGCTGGTACATATTTTATATTTTAGTATTACTTATATATCTAGTATTATTAATATTATTTATAATTTAAACATGTTACAAGTCAGAATTTGGTATTATTTTTTGAGAGTAAATTAAATGTAAGACCAAATACTTACGATGTCGGGATAGTATCACAGGGTTTTTTCCTGGTTTTCCCTTGTGATTTACTATGAAGTCTCTAACGCGAGAATTTTACTGTCGTTGCATTTGGTTGTCTTTTTAAAGACAGATCACATGCTATAATTTTTTTGTGACAGATATTCTTGAGTTGGGGTTGATTTCATGTAATCGAATGAAC
The DNA here is from genome assembly GCF_917563875.1 of Diabrotica virgifera virgifera. Lineage (NCBI taxonomy): Eukaryota > Metazoa > Arthropoda > Insecta > Coleoptera > Chrysomelidae > Diabrotica > Diabrotica virgifera. Next base: position 23,322,178 of record NC_065448.1, read on the forward strand.
TATCTTTCAGTAAGTCGTCCCAGGAACGCAACTCATAAATATTGGCAATATCATTTTAAAGTCTTCTACTTTAAAATGTATAATATATGTCTAAATTGCCAATATAAATGAGTCAGATTAAATAAATTATTAGAAGAATTTTTTTGCTTAGCAACAACATTTTTATTTATTTAGTAATATTTTGTATTTTGACAACGGCACCCGATTTGGGCGTCGAAACGTTAATAAAATTATTTTTTCATTTTAATTGTGGCTTATTTCCCATATAAATAATTAATCATAAAAATGCCACAAGGAAATAGCTTCAGAACAACAGTAGGAAAAATGAAAGAATACCCATGAACGAACATATAAAACACGCTGTATTTTCCTGTCACCGTGTCACAAAGAAAATTGGCCAGCGTAAGCACATGTAATAATTATTGTTACATGTACTTGCACTGGACAATTTTCTTTGTGACACGGTGACAGGAAAATACAGCGTATTTTATATGTTCGTTCATGGGTATTCTTTCATTTTTCCGACTGTACTTGACTTTTTCGTGAACAGATTAACGGATTCCTCTAAGTTTTTTTTTATTATTTTAGATATATATCTTTAGTATTTACACAGTTGCATCAAAGGTATACTCAAAATCCTTTTTTGTACTTATACTGGGTGGAAGAAAAAATTTTTTTTCTTATGTTAAGTTTGAGGCACCCTGTAGGGAGAACGAGGTACAAATGTGAGTATTCGCGGTGTGCAAGTACTTGGAAGGGAAAGGAGAAACGACCGTGCGCGAGTCGTGGAGAAATATTGCAACTATCTTAAATAATTCATATTGTCAATTGAAATTGTCAAATTGACGTGTATATTTCATACCTTCTGTCATTGAAGCAGAAAAATTATATATTGCTCCACAATATTGATATGATATGCAATTATTATATAAAGGTAAATTTAATTAATTGTATTTTGCTTGCAGTACTGCATTTTAATAACTAATTTTATTTACTACATACAATTGTTTACGTTTTGATGACATAACCTGAATCTTATTTTTTCTTCTTATTATTTTTTTGGGCTTTGGCCGTGACAATTATCCAGTAACCAGGACTAATATAATTGGACAGTATAATTAAAAGTGCGAATAAAGTTTCAGAGCGTAGAAATAGGGGTCGCTTTGCCGAACTTACACGGTCCCAATAATACATCGAAATCGTATGGTTAGTGTTATGTTTTTATCATTATAATTCCCTTAAACATTTTTAATTAATACCTTTGGTAGTTAGTTGTTTTAGCTGTTAAGCTTAGTGTTACTTAATACCTTTTAGTTGTTATCTTTGTTTTAAACCTTTTTGTATAACTTGATAACTTGTATTCCTTATGTGTCTGGCAGTATGACGGTAAGTCTAAGCCAAAAAAAAAAATTTATTTTTTGAATCTCCTTGATATCTTTAGAAACAAAGAAAATAGGTGGTTTTACTCCTTAACATTGTATTTTAACGAAATCAAAACTAAATTAACAATAAAAAATAACAGTTAACAAAACTTTAAAAACAGAATGGCACATAACGTAAACAGTTCTTATCGACACCTATAAGAGTTATTTGTCGACCAAGTAACTGGTATGAACTGCGCAACATAAGAAAGACGAGAGTGTTTAATGGAGGCTGTGTGATGTTTTGGGGTGGAATTTTCTTCGTGTCTACTTGGGGGCTCTTTAAATAGCGAGAGATACATTACATATATTTTTTTCTTTAACACTCTGTTCCTTTCTCACTATGTATAGGAAATAATTTCATCTTAGTGGTATGATACGACATGGCCTCTTCACATATTGCACGTCGTCAGTTAAAACACATTAATTATATTAAAGAGTAAAACCGTCTAGTTTTTTTTGTTACATGTTCCTACTATTCTTTATATATTTTTATATGCCTTGGGAGGGGTTTTAACCCCCAAAACCTCCCCTGGGTAAGCCACTGCTACAGGGTGTCTCAAACTATTGTTTTGGTTAAAACACATGGTAGATTACAAAACAGTCTATTTTCTGTGTTTCTAATGATATCAGGGAGATTCAAAAAACAAAATGTTCACAAAACATAAGACTACAATACGATTTCGATGTATACTCACATTTGTACCTCGTCCTCCCTACAGGGTGTCTCAAACTTAACATAAGAAAAACATTTCTTTTCTTCCACCCCGTATAAGTACAAAAAATAAGTTTGAGTAAACCTTTGCACAACTACGTAAACACTAAAGAAAATACTTAAAGTAATAAAAAAAATTAGTTGAATCCATTAATCTATTCACGAAAAAATCAGCTATGAAAATGAGGCATAATTTTCTATATCCTTAACTTATTCCTCGCAGTGTATTTACAGTAAGAGTACTATGTATACTTGAAATTTCACGAATTAATGAAAACAAATTTACTCCCAACAGAACAACAAAAACAAATTTACTCCCAATTTGGAAAATATCTATTTAACCTTTAGCCACTGAAATACGGTATGCAATACCGCATACCGCGCCGGAAAAATATTTTGTTGTAAAATTTGTTTTATAAAAGATTCCTAGAACACCATCTGTGTACTTTCAATTGGTGTGTAATGGACCGTGATAGTGTGACGTCAAAACGTCAAAAAGGTTTCCAAACAAAGCAACTGTCAATTGATTATACACGTAATTTGTGTAATAATTTTTAATTTTATTTTGTTTTAACAATCATCTGCACATTTTTTCTAAAGACATGCACAATCCTTGTTAGTCATATCAATCATACTGCTTTTAATTTTATACATGTCCTTACACAAAATCAAGGATTTACACACTACATAGTACTTACTGCGTTTCTTCAGGTTTTTAACCAGTCCTATTTGGAAATATGGTGGGAAATGTATTCTATGAGCATTGATTACAATCACGGGTACCCAACACATTAATATTTTGTAAAAATTAAACATCCTACAAGCAATATATTCCAATTATATAAACGAAAACAAACACCATGTGTAAATTTTTGCTTTGTTTGGAAACCATTTCAGAGTAGCCAACATTGATTTGACGTCACGACTATCACGGTCCATTGTACCTTCTCCCAACTGCTACAGTTTTAGTATGGTTTAGTCTTTGAGCTACGATGACGTAAAGTTTTCTTGCGGTATCGCGTACCGCATATCAGTTTACGTTTCTATAGTTAAAAGCAGTCCATTCAGTATTTTTTCGCTATTAGTAGGTATGTTAGCAAGTTCATCCAGTGGTTCTACTTTCAAGTGCTTTCAGCATTATTTTACTATTTTTTAGTTACCAATACTCGTTTTTTGGTAATTCAGTTGATAAAGGATTCTGTAAGAATATCCACCAATTTTTGAATATTATGCATGCGTTCATAATTTTCTTAAAAAAATAAAGTTTATTTTATTTGGAGCAGTATTTTATTCACAGCAGTGTGAAGAATCATTCCGTAGTTGATGTAAAAAACAGTGATAAAATACAGTGATATAACACAAATTTATATTAAAAACAAAGAAGAGGAGGCAACGGTATGACATACCGCATGCCAGAGTTTACGTCCTGAAACATCCACGTCAGTAGTTAAGGGTTAATTTCTTTATAACGCCGTAGTTTCTGGAGTTATTTTGGCAGGCCCGGCTTAAGGGCCGGGCAAACCGGGCGCTTGCCTGGGGCGTCGCGAATGTAAAAGCGCCGGAGGCGCCCTTGCATTTGCGGCTCCTCAGCTTTGTCGACCCGTGTTGAGCGCCCCCCCCCCACTTGCAAAAATTAAAAAACAAATAGCCCTGATTTATGAGCTATTTATGAGCTCTCATATTCCGCAAACTAAAAATTTTGAGCTCGTTCCGCTGAGCAGGAATTTAATACCCTAGTGGGGGGGGGGGGCTGAGTCAGCCCCCCCACTACTTAAAAATAGGAATATTGAATCGGTTTTTGCGGCAGAATTACGAGCTATTTATGAGCTCTTGAAATTATATAGTTTAGATTTTTGAGCTCATCCCCTTCACCCCCAAACAACCCTTTAATTGATTTAACTTAAGAGAAAGATGCTGAGAAAACTTAAAATATATCGTATTGCGGATATAATTCCTATAGCTTATATACTCTAAGCATAAACTATTAAATCAAGGGCATTTCGATTATTGAGCTACAACCCCTTCGCAAGAAAACCACCCTATCTTCCCGGCTTAAGAGAAAGTTGTACTTAAAATGCGTTAAACTAATTATTTGGCGACTACATATCATTTAATAATTTATAAGCTTCCAAATTACGCGCATTTAGATCAGTAAATTGCAATTTATTTTGTATAGTGCAGTCACTGAAGGTAAAAATCAACGATTACCTTCAATTTCGGTGAACCTTCATCGATTTTCACGAAAATTGGTCAGTGGTTAGAGGATACGTCAAGAAACAAAGGTGACATGGTACCACCTTACGCCTTTACCCTGAGGGTGAATATTGCCCCTTCTCGGGGGTGAAAATTACTTTATGAAAAATAACTGCACAAATCAATAAAAGAACAAATTAAAAGCAAAATTTATTATATAAAGTTAATAAAATAAGTCAATACTTTTTAAGTTATTAAAGATCAAAGATTTTAATTATTTGTGAAAAAAATGCATGTTTTGAAGAGGTTTTTTTGTAAATCACTGAAAAACTGTAAGTTTCTACAAAAAAGTTAATAGTAGTTTAATTCGTATAGCTTATATTCTAAGAATAAACTCTAAAATCACGCGCCTTTCGATTATTGAACTACAACCCCTTCGCAAGAAAACCATCCCATATTCCCGGCTTAAGAGAGGGTTGTACTTAAAATAATTTAAATTAATTATTTGTCGACTATATATTGTTTAATAATTTATGAGCTCGCAAAATATACGCATCTCAATTATTGAATTGCCATTTTCTTTCTATAGTGCAGTCACTGAAGGTAAAAATCAACTATGACCTTCGATTTCGGTAAATCTCCATTCATTTTCACGAAAATTGGTGAGCGGATTTTGATACTATCAACTTTTTCTGGATCTTATTTTTGATGGGTATTTCTAAGTACTTTGACAAGTATTTAGTACCTAAGTGTTATAAAATGCATCTTTTTCCCGTTATTTAAGCTTGAACCCTTAGATTTGAACAGTCGCGGAAAAAAATATACATTTAATTACCAATAACTTACTTTAAATTAACATTAAAGGTTTTTCAAGTAAGCAATTTATTATATTTTTTATTAGCTTCAATTTTAGTGATGAAAACTTTTTTGTAAAAACTTACAGTTTTTGAGTCATTTATGAAAAATCGCTATAAAGCATGCATTTTCTTTCCAAAAATTAAAATATTTGATCTTTAATAACTCAAAATACGAATTAAACTACTATTAACTTTTTTTTAAAAACTTACAGTTTTTCAGTGATTTACAAAAAACCTCTTCAAAACATGCATTTTTTCACAAATAATTAAAATCTTTGATCTTTAATAACTTAAAAAGTATTGACTTATTTTATTAACTTTATATAATAAATTTTGCTTTTAATTTGTTCTTTTATTGATTTGTGCAGTTATTTTTTATAAAATAATTTTCACCCACGAGAAGGGGCGGTATCCACCCTCAGAGTAAAGGCGCAAGGTGGTACCATGTCACCTTTGTTTCTTGACGTATCCTCTAACCACTGACCAATTTTCGTGAAAATCGATGAAGGTTCACCGAACTTGAAGGTAATCGTTGATTTTTACCTTCAGTGACTGCACTATACAAAATAAATTGCAATTTACTGATCTAAATGCGCGTAATTTGGAAGCTTATAAATTATTAAATGATATGTAGTCGCCAAATAATTAGTTTAACGCATTTTAAGTACAACTTTCTCTTAAGCCGGGAAGATAGGGTGGTTTTCTTGCGAAGGGGTTGTAGCTCAATAATCGAAATGCCCTTGATTTAATAGTTTATTCTTAGAGTATATAAGCTATAGGAATTATATCCGCAATACGATATATTTTAAGTTTTCTCAGCATCTTTCTCTTAAGTTAAATCAATGAAAGGGTTGTTTGGGGGTGAAGGGGATGAGCTCAAAAATCGAAACTATATAATTTCAAGAGCTCATAAATAGCTCGTAATTCTGCCGCAAAAACCGATTCAATATTCCTATTTTTAAGTAGTGGGGGGGCTGACTCAGCCCCCCCACTAGGGTATTAAATTCCTGCTCAGCGGAACGAGCTCAAAATTTTTAGTTTGCGGAATATGAGAGCTCATAAATAGCTCATAAATCAGGGCTATTTGTTTTTTAATTTTTGCAAGTGGGGGGGGGGGGGGGGCAGCTCAACACGGGTGCTTTGTCGACCACCAACAGCGGGCGATCCACTAAGTTGGTCATCCACAGTTCTGAACAAACAACGTGTGGTGCATTTTGCTTTTAGTTATCTTGAACACTTTTACTTTGGAAATAATGGGATTAATCAAATTACATTTTTAATAATAACAACGATGGCTATACACCAAATACTAGATAGTTTTAATGGCAAACCAATCGGTAGGTAACTTAAGTAAGCCGAAAAATTATAAATATCGCAAAGGACCTTCGGAACCTCTCGTTCTTCCGCTAGTCGTAAGTCAAGAAAGCAGCGCGACAGTCGGCACGATCAGCTGATCAGATGTTCACTATTTAGGGAAAAATATCCAAAATGAGATTATAGAACTGTTAGGCTCGTTGATTCGTGCCCAGATTCTGAGCGAGGTACAAAAGTCTAAGTGCTATTCGGTAATTTTAGACTGCACACCAGACGTAAGCCGAACGGAGCAGATGACTTTGGTATTGCGTTATGTGCTATGTGACGAAGGAAAATACCCAGAGGTAAAAGAACGTTTTTGTGCTTTATACCGATTGAGTCGTCAACAGATGAAGCACTTACTGATGTTCTCTTGTCCAAACTGAACGAAATGAGCCTGCCAATATGGAACATGCGAGGACAAGGGTACGACAATGGATCAAATATGAGAGGGAAAAACGCTGGGGTTCAAAAAATAATTTTGGACATCAATCCTCGCGCGTTTTTTGTCTCTTGTAGCGCACACACTCTTAACCTGGTCGTCAATGACTCAGCGTTGTCTTGTACCGATGCTGTAAACTTTTTCATGGGTTTACAAGAAATGCATAACTATTTGTCTGCCTCTACTCATCGATGGACAGTTCTAAAAAAACATGTATCTGCTCTGACTGTGAAACCACTCAGCGACACAAGATGGGAAAGTCGCATTGACGCGATCGGACCTGTACGTTACCAAGCTGGTGAAATCTATGATGCACTTCTTGAATTATCCACTGATCCATCAGGTGATGCTTATGCTAAAAGTACAGCCTTAGGTTTGGCTAAGAAGCTGAAAAACTTCAAATTTATTTGCTGTCTGGTGGTTCGGAATACAATTCTCTCGAGGATAAATGTGATCAGTAAACTGCTACAACAAGAAGATTTTGATATTGCAGCCGCTATGGAACTGATAGCTTCTGTAAAGTCCTACTTTAAAGAAATAAGAAGTGACAAGGGGTTTGAAGAAATGCTTGTTGATGCCCGAGAAGTAGCAGAAAGCCTTGAAGTTGAACCATCCTTCCCTTCTGATTCTAAACAACAAGTTCGACCAAGGAGAGTCAAGCGCCAATTTGATTATGAGGTATGAGATGAAGCAGTTGTGGATCCAAAAAAAAAACTGCAGAAGTAAATTTTACCTCCACATTTTGGACACAACAATCGCATCACTTGAAGGGAGATTTTCTCAGTTATCCACCCACAATGACATGTTTGGATTTTTTTACAAACTGAAAAGAGAAGACATCAATACGCTAATGACTAAATGTGCAGACCTGCAGATATCTCTAACTGATGGAGAGCACCGTGATGTTGAAGGACACCAGATGTATCAGGAACTCTTAGTGCTGAAAACAGTTCTACCCGACGATTGTGGAGATAAACCTAAGGACATTTTGAAATTTATTTCATCACATTCTTTAAGTGAGAACTTTCCAAACGTTTGTGTAGCTCTAAGAATTCTTCTTTCTCTTCCAGTAAGTGTTACATCTGGAGAAAGAAGCTTTTCTAAACTTAAGTTAATTAAAAACTACTTAAGATCCACTATGTCCCAAGAACGGCTAGTAGGACTGACACTTATGTCTATAGAATATGATGTATTACAACGACTTGATTTAAGCAACATCATTAAGGACTTTGCTGAAAAAAAGACTCGTAAAGTTGCCTTTGTAAACTAGACTTGCAATACTTAGAGAAGCCTAACAGACTAAATTACATCATTGACACCGGGCTATTGTTCATTGTTCTTTATATAATATTTTTAAATACAATGTAAATATATTTTACGTCCAAACTGTGTCCAAAGCCTTATGTTTCTTTAACTGACACTGTGCAAAATATACAACGGTTATGTTAAACAAAAAGGCGTTGATTTACTATCCAATTATATTTATATGGTATTACACACTTTTTGTGAGTGTCAAATTGACACCGTCTGTGTGTCAAATGCACATACGGTGTCAATATAACACACAGTTGGTGTCCAAATTACACACAGACGGTGTCAATATGACACACACAAAAGGTGTTAACATCCTGTGATATCATGCTGTGTTGATTTAACACGAACATCTGTGTTGATTTAACACCAACATTTTTACAGTGGTTCAAAGGTCTTAAAATGAGCAGTTACTTGAAAAAAGTTGCAAACTTAAAAACCAGCTGATTGTTGTTGTTTTTAAAGGGGTTTTTACTAGGGGGGGGGGCGACTCAAAGGATCCTTGCCCGGGTGAAAATTTCGTCTTGAGCCGGGCCTGTATTTTGGGACAGTTTTATTATGAATTATTGTTTGCTAGCATTACTCGTATGATTTTATAAAAATCTCGTATGATTTTATCGTTTGTTCTGGACATCGAAGTAAAAAGCAAAACTAAACAAAAATATCGGAGAGGACCACAAAAAATCAAGTGGTGGCTGCTAAAAGATGAGAAAGAAGGTCTATTCAGGAGAAGAATAGTAGAAAAAATATGTTGGAACATGAAAGGAAGCCCTAATACAATTTGGAGAAAAATGGCCAGTAGTATTAGAGAGACTGCTATTGAAATACTTGGGAAAACGTCAGGAAAAAAGTTTGAGGATAAAGAGACTTGGTGGTGGTCAAACGAAGTACAAGGAAAAATAAAAGAGAAGAGAAAATTATATAAAAAGTGGCAAGAAACCAGATCCGACACAGATCTTCAAAACTATATGGTGGCGAAAAAGGAAGTGAAAGGAGCAGTAGCAAAAGCCAAAGCAGAAGCGTATTCAAACCAATACGATCAACTTGATACCAGGAAAGGCGAAACGAAGATATATAAAATAGCCAAACAGAGAGCAAAGAAAGCAAAAGATTTTAATCAAATTAGATGTATCCGAGATGAAAATAATAAAATGCTAGTTCACGAAAGGGATGTCAAAAAGAGATGGAGAAAGTACTTTGACAGCTTATTAAATGAAGAATTTGACAGACAGTCTGTAGAGTCAACGGAGACAGTGGCAGCAATGGTCACCAAAATAACAAACGAGGAAGTGGCTCAAGCGCTTCAAAAAATAAAGAAAGGAAAAGCGGTAGGACCAGATGATATTCCTGGGGAAGTATGGAGAGCGTTGGGAGAGACAGGAACAAGGTGGCTAGCAGGTCGAATGGAGAATGCCAGACGAATGGAGAAGCAGTATACTAGTACCTGTTTACAAAAACAAGGCAGATATACAACAATATACAAACTACAGGGCTATAAAACTGCTTAGCCACACCATGAAAATATGGGAAAGAGTAATTGATAGACGGATATGTGAAGAGACCGAAATATCCGAGAATCAATTTGGCTTTATGCAGGGCAGATCAACAACAGATGCAATTTTCATTATAAGGCAGTTGATGGAAAAATACAGGAGTAAAGAAACAAAGGCTCATATAGTATTCATTGATCTTGAGAAAGCGTATGATAGAGTTCCTCGAGAGATTCTGTGGTGGGCACTCAATAAGAAAGGAGTCCCTGGTGAATATGTAAAGATTGTAAGGGATATTGAGGGAGTAACGACTAGTGTTAGGACAGGTGTGGGAGAAACTGATAAATTTCATGTGAAAGTAGGATTGCACCAAGGCTCTGTGCTTAGTCCGTATTTATTCTCATTAGTTTTGGACCAGAAAACAGCGAAACTACAGGGTAATATTCCATGGTGCTTAATGTATGCTGATGATGTAGTGTTAGTAGGAAATAGTGACAGAGACTTAGAACAAAAGCTGGAACAGTGGAGGCAAGCTCTGGAGGAAAAAGGTTTAAAACTTAGTAGGACAAAAACGGAGTATTTGGAATGTTCATATAAAATTGGAGTTACTACAAATAAAATGGTATCTTTGGATGGTGAACTTATTGTAAAAAGCAATAGTTTTAAGTACCTGGGATCGGTATTACAGAGTAATGGAAAAATAGATGTAGATGCATGCAGTAGAATTAGGGCTGGATGGATGAAGTGGAAAGAAGCGAGTGGTGTGTTGTGTGACAGAAAAATTCCAATGAAGCTGAAAGGAAAATTCTATAAAACAGCCATAAGACCGGCTATGATGTACGAAACTGAATGTTGGGCAGTGAAGAAGAAAGAGGAACAACGAATGCATGTGGCGGAAATGAGAATGCTTAGATGGATGAGTGGAGTGACAAAGAAGGATAAAATTAGAAATGAGTATATTAGGGGAAGTCTAAGTGTGGCACCAATTGATGCCAAAATGAGAGAGCATGGTTAAGATGGTTTGGTTATGTTCAACGTCGAGACGTTAATCACCCAATACGAAGAATAGCTGAAGTGCAGATTCCTGGAAGGAGTAGGAGAGGAAGACCAAAGAAGACCTGGGGGAGACGATAAAGCAGGACATGTTGGTAAAGGGGATTGACATTGATATGACCCAAGATAGAATTGTGTGGAAAAATGCAATTAGGGAAGCCCCGCATAGGGATAAGGCAAAGAGAATGATGATGACTCGTAAGATTTTATAAAATAAAACCGAACCATGAGCACGTAAGAATGTAGAGAATGTAAAGAATACTGGCAAGTTTTTAACAAAATTTTTTGACTAGAGTCTGACAAACAATCTAAGAAGAAAATCATTAGTACCTATTCAGCTGAGCGGGGTGTTATTGTCCGAGTTGTGATCAGGGTTGCCAGATGAAGTGAAGCAAAAATCGTGAAACTCGACTACTGAAAATCGTGTAAAATCGTGTAAAGTCGGAAAATGCTTAATAAACCGTCCTTGAATGGTTAAAAGTCTGCGCAGTAACGAAAACTGTGTTACTGCGCATAATTATTCGCTATCGCGCATGCGCGTAACCATTCAGGAACGGTTGGTGACTGGCTAATATTTATACCTTCCTAATATTTTCAGGGGATTCCCCTATATTTTTCTTTAGTGTAAATGAGTACTTAACTTGAGACTCTTCCAATGATGTTTATGTTATCATTATGGTATGTTATGATTAGGTATGAAAGTATAGATTACAAATATCCGAGGATTTCTCTTTCTTTGCAAAGTAATTTTTAAACAATACAGGGAAGTATTAAGTGAATTTTAATAAAAATGTATTAAAAATATTACTGAAAAATTTTATTGGTAAAAATCGTAAGATTTCGTACTTGATTCGTGTAATCGTGTAAAATAGGAACAGATCGTGTAATTACACGATAATTCGTGTAATATGGCAACCCTACAAGGATCTACAGACCGAGCGAGTCTCGTAAATTGCACGGCTTCGAGCCACGCTTCACGCAACCGTATTTGCGTACTTAGTACTTGTGTTTTGAGTTGTGTGGTCGTGCTCTGGTGGAGTGGAGTTCATAATATGTATAGGTACTATAATATAATATATTAAAGATTTTAACATTGTATTTTAATATACTTTGTTTTATTAATAATAATATTACCTAAGTATTGCACCTTGTTCAAAAAAGTTCAAGATAAATACCGCGGTTTTTTCATATGAAAATGCAAAGCAAAATATACAATTTGCAGAGTATGTAAATGCTTGTTTTTTGATAAAATAATACAAATTGTATGTAGGTAGGTAGAGTAGCAAAGCGTTGAGTAGTTATAGCAAAAGTAGCTACGCCATCTGAGACACGATAAGGATGAAATTAGTTTTATATTTTCTTTTCTCATGGAGCATGCATGATGGAGAGTTTTTGTTAACGAGTTGATTCATTTTCTACTTACAACAAAAAGAACACTTCGAAAATAAAACAAAAGTTTAAATTATAAACACAACACTAAATAAATAATTTCTCACAACAACGGTCAAAGACTACACTAAAAGTTTTAGAAATTCACACCACAGAATCAAGTTACTCAAATTTTCAAACACCTCACCTGACCGACACACAGACACAGTGTCTCAAGTACGATTGCGCGAAACCGTGCAATTTACGAGACGCGCTCGGTCTGTAGATCCAAGTGGCAAACAAGGTTGTGAAATTCCATAAACATGTTTTATGAAATGATCAATGATCCCTTGTTTATCCCTTGTTTATAAAATTTTAATAATTATTAATTACATTTACATGTTGATTATGTTTTAATTTACTGAAAATTGCAACCACTCAGACTGTTTCATACCAATTGCTTATCAACATAATTGATAAGTGAACGATCATCGTTGACAATGACGTGTGTTGTAAAACTCACATCATGTCTGCCTCACGCTCAGAGTACGAAACTATGTCTCGTCATCATGGTTGCGATAACTCTACAGGTGAGTAGAGAGTATGTGAAGATATACTACAGAAATGATCCTGTGAAGTATGATCTTGATTTCAAATTTCTATACCTCGATACTCACCGCAAACTTTAAAATATTCTATAATGGTAGGCTACTAGCGACATCTACAATTAAAAGTATAATTAACTTTTTAATTTTTACAGTTAACTTTTTAAGTAGAATTTTTGAACGTTTCAAAAATTCTACGCAAAGCTACTTTAAAATGTAAAGAATGTATCAAGAGTTAAGTTGGGTATTAATACCCATTCAGAGATAATAATAATTGATACGATTATGGCGTGCCTTGACCTCGTTAGTTTTCGAATGTTTTTATTTTGACTTTGACTTTGAATTACGTTGACGAATATAAACGATTCTATTTTTGTTGATTAATTTTGAACTAAAATAGAATACTTTCATAGGTTATATCTAGAAATCTTGCCCGTAGCCAGAGTTCTAATCCCTGTCAGTGAGAATTTTTTGTTTTTGTTTTAAATCTTTAACTTTGTATCTTTTAGTATTTTATATCTTGTAATTGATTGATCTATAAGAAATAGTCACATTTGTCGGCACTCCCAAGTAACACGTCGCGTCGTTAGTTATTGTCTTTCGTTTTTGAAATCAATATAATAAAAATAAATTAGAGGGAACTAAGGGCAATTGATTGTATCTTGTTTCCCCCATCGCATGGCGACGGGCAAAATCACCAGTATTTAAATATCTAGGAATAAAATGAACGATACACATCTGGATTTTAAATTCCAACAGTTACCGTGTGCAGTAGATATCTACACCTATTTTTATTTCTAATATTGCATGTGACTATTAAAAGTCGTGTCAGATATCTTAATTATTATTTCCTGTGTGAGTTAATTAATGCTAACAGCCTAAAATTTCTAACGTTTATATATTTTGGCAAAATAGTGGCAGTGTATTAAAGGCACCTTTTACTAATATGAACGGTTCGATGTTTATATAACAAATAAAAAAACATTTTGAACAAGCATCTAATAAACATTAAACAAACTTAAGAAGCTGAAAATGATCATCATCATCATCATCATTAGGGAGCGGATTTTATGCTAAATGCATATTGCATGCATATTTCGCATATTTGAGAACTTTACTAAATTTTGCATATTTTTAAAAAAACATGCATATTTTGGGCCTATTAAAAATATTTAAGTCCAAAAAAAAATTTTTATTTTTTAATTCGACACAAAATAATATTTCCCCGCACAGGCTGTTCTATTAATTCGAGAACTACCTGAAGGGAGACGACTCATTCACTGCCTTCTCATTTTTTCTTAGAAAATATCCGATCTTTACACAAAGTACTTATAGTGCTTATAGTACGCCGTTATAAAATGATTGTAGGATGTTAAAATGATGAATGATGGTTTACCGGGAAATCCGAATTTTATTTACTTTTATTATATTGAGTACAATTTGTATCCCAATTTAGTACGTACCTATAATTCTGGTGATTCTTAAATCCCCTATTGTTAAGAGAATTTACACCTTTAACCATAGTTTTACGATTTTCCAACGGAAATTGGAATATTCATGCTTTAGATCAGATCCCGTCTTTAAAACTTTGGAGGACATACTATGCGAAATTTTTAATGGCAATTTTAAAATTGATTTTGGTGCAGAATTTTCGGCTTTAACAAGTTATTTTAAATACGCCCCAATTACTTATGTTGATGTTTAAAGGATTTGTTCAAGTTATAAAAATATTTTATCTGATCAAAGAAAATGTTTCCTCGTAAAAAATTTGGAAAAACACATTGTAGTGAATTATAATCGAAGATATAATAGTGATATTGTTTTATTGTAAATAGGTAACTATTGGTATCAGTTTTTGTAAAAAATGTGAATAAATTCCATATATAAAAGAGTGATTTAATTTGAAAGGTAATAAATAAGATTGCCGCCCTTTAAAAGTACCACCTAGAATAGAATAGAACAGAAAATTTGTGGTTTCTCAAAATGCGCATTTTTTGAATTTTTGTGCATATCTTGCGCATATTTCGTAATTTTTTACTGCATATATATGCGCATATTTCATCAAAATTGATCGCATATAAATCCGCTCCCTAATCATCATCAATCATCATCATCATCAATGGTGCTACAGCCCTATGAAAGAGCCTCGACTTTCCGAAGTCTATTACGCCTGTCAGTAGGTACTATCCATTGCCAACCGTTGCCAGTTTGCTGAGCCTATTTTTCTCCCATCTTCATCTACAATCTACACCATCCTTCCATCTGAGTTTTGGCCTACCCCTATTTCTACTTCCCACAGGTTGTGACATAAGGATTCTTCTAAGAGGGGTTTTCTGCTGTGATCTTGCTAGATGTCCTGTCCATCTTAGTCTTCCTATTTTTATAAGGTATACTACGTCTTTACCACCAAATTTTTGTTTATATCTGTGGTATACCTCGTAGTTGTACCTCATCCAAACGCTATTTTCACAGATGCCACCAAATATTCCTCTCAGGATCCTTCGTTCAAATATAAGCAGAAGGTTTTCATCTGCCTTGGAGATGGTCCATGCCTTCGATCTATATGTCAACACTGATTGTATAACGGTTTTGTATATGGTTATTTTTGTTTTTTGGCTTAAGTTTCTGCTTCTCATATGTCTACTCAGTCCAAAATAGCATTTGTTTGCTAGGATTATCCTTCGCTTGATTTCTTCCGTCATGACGTTCTCCTTAATGATCAGGGAGCCTAAGTATGTGAATTTGTCCACCACTTCAAAGATAGAGTTATCAACCGTGAATTGGTGACTGATTTTTTTAGCTCTATTGTTGGGTGTTGATGCCATCATCTTAGTTTTGTCCTCGTTTACTTGCAGGCCCATATTTTTTGAGGCATTTGAGAAGGTGGTATACATTTCTTCTAGCTTGCGTGTTGTGCGGGCAACTAGGTCCACGTCATCTGCATATGCCAAAGTTTGGGATGATTTATTAAAAATATTTCCTCTGTTGTCTATTCGGGTATCTCTGACCGCCTTTTTTGAGCTATGTTGAAGAAGAGACACGCCAGCGCATCTCCCTGTCGCAGCCCAATATACGCTTCAAACGCCTGTGATTGTTCGCCCTGTATTTCGACTTTGCAAACAACTTTACGCATTGTAGCCTTAACCAATCTTATCAGTTTATCAGGGATGTGGAATTCATCCATGGCTTCATAAAATTTATTTCTTAGGACACTATCATAGGCCGATTTAAAATCTACGAAAATATGGTATGTGTCGATATTGAATTGATTGTTTTTTTCCAGTATTTGCCTTAGCACAAAGATCTGGTCTGTTGTTGATCGACCAGGCCTAAAACCACTTTGATATTCTCCAAGAAGCTCCTCTGAATGTGCACTTAGGCGACCATATAAGATACTCAAAAATATTTTTTAAGCTGTATTAAGGAGGGTTATTCCATTGTAGTTTCTACATTCCAATTGATCACCCTTTTTGTGTAGCGGGCAAACGATTCCAATACACCACTCTTCCGGGATTTGTTCATCATTCCAGGCTCTCAGTATTATTTTATATATTTGATTAGCCAGAGTAGCACCTCCATATTTAATAAGTTCCGCGGGTATATACTATCACCAAGGGCGCCCATATAAAAATTTTTAGGGGGGGGCCAAACGTGAAGATGTTGCACATTACATTTTGTATATTTCGGATGACAATATATACAGTAGACTCTCTCTATAACGAACACGGATATAACGAGGTTTCGCTTATAACGAGGTACATTAGGTGTCCCATGAAATCCCTATTGAACTATAACGCTCTATAACGAGGCATATTTGGTTATAACGAGGAAAATTTAAATCGAAGAATACTTGTCTTTACCTGTTTTTAGCGTTGTAATGGTCATAAATAAATAAATGCCCCAACTACCTGTACATAGAAATGCCCAACGTCTGTCTTATTATCGAGGCCAGTGCTATAATAAACTCGGCCACCTGTAATAAACATCTGCCTGTTTATCGACCGATACTGAATACTATAGGAAATTTACAATCTATGGCGGCGAAGTCTCATTGTTCACTGTTCAGGTTGACCATCGACACATAATAAACTACGTAAGAGGCATCAAAAAATTTCATTATTATTATTGTTTGATATAACGAGATCCGCTTATAACGAGATAATTAATTCACCATTTCAGTTCTCGTTATAGAGGGAGTCTACTGTAGTTTAAACCACCTAAAAAACCTAGTTTGAACCCTGTTGTGAGGAATTATTCATACATTTAAACACTAGACCAAGTTTTTAAATGGAAATGTCATGGGTACCACAAAAGTTGGGCCTCTCTTTAAAACCCATTTGAAAAGAATACAATGCTTGCAAAGCCTTCCCTTCAACTTTGGCGAGCAGACTATAACCATGAGTATGTGTCGAACCAAGTTTTTACTTTAAAATCTTAAAAAGGAGCCCCCTTTATTTTTGCAGATATAGAATCTTTATGAAAAATAAGGCACACATATTCCAAACATTTTTAGAATTGTTGATAGATCGCGCAAATAAATCGCATTTTACGAATATAGCGCCATCCGTCAAGTCAACAATTCTAAAAAAGTTCGAATAAATGTTACTTATTTTTTTAGGAGGAAACTCAATCTGCAAGAAAAAACGGGGTTCCTATTTAAGATTTTAAAGTTAACTTTCACCCCACCTCCGGAGTGTGGAATGAAAAATCCTGTTTGGTGTCATTCTATAGATTTTTGAAAAATATTAAACACGTGTTTTTTAGTTTTTATTTGGAAGTATATTTCTCGAGATATTAGACCGTTTCTATAATTTTGCTGTGGTATCACGATATACCGTTTTTTCCGATTATAGCGCTTATCTATCCACAATTCGCAAAATGGCTCGAATAAAATTTGCTTATTTTTACAAGGAAAATCCAAATCTGCAACAAAAATTAGGGGTTCCATTTAAGATTTTAAAATTTACCCCCCGCTTCACACCCAGGGGTTGAAGTGGTGGACTTGTTTAGTGTCATCGCATAGATTTTTGAAAATTATTGAACATGTATTTTTCAGTTTTTCGATCCGATGTTCATTTCGCGAATTATTCGGCCTTTCCGCTACTTTTGGGACACCCTGTATATAACACTCATTCATCATGAAAGATCGCCTGTTTTTAATTTAAATAAAATTGTTCTGTTCATCATAATGAACACTTTAAAATTAATCTACTTATGTACTAAAAAAATACTTTTTCAAACTAAAATTTGACTATGCTCAATAAATTTTAAAAATTATTTTTCAGTATGAATTTTTTCAAAATATAAAATATAATTACTATTTTATACCAGTTGTTAAAGACAAATGGCTCATTAGTGATTATCGATCAGAGATCGGATTTCTTGCTGATATGGTTTTTTTGCAGTATTATAAATGATTCATTTAATTTGTAATTTTGGGTGTCAATTACAGTGTATATGTTTCCCACGCCTCTAATCTCTTTCAATGTTTTCGTTAGTAGCATACCGTGATTGTGGGAAATGTATATTATGCACATTCCATACAGACCACTGTCGCAGACACAAAGATTTTCTGTTAAACTATTAATAACTACCCAATATGTGAATTTTTTTTATTAATAAATATGTTGTTTCCAATTTATCTCTCAAAATTATCCAATATTGTTTTGACAAAAATACGTTTATGTAATATAAATTTAATTTTTTTCTTTCCCGAAAAGCTAGGGGGGGCACGGCCCCCCCCCTGCCCGTGTGTATGGGCGCCTATGACTATCACTTCCTGGAGATTTATCATTTTTTAGGTGGTTTATTGCATCCCGTACTTATTAAATTTATGGAGGCTCTAATGATGTATTGTTGCTTGCTCCTGGGGGTGGTTGATTTGGATCTTCTACTTCGACAATAAGTAGTTCTTTATAGTGTTCCACCACCTTTTCAATATTTCTTCTTTTGTATTGAGTATGTGCCCCTTTTTATCCTTACATAGTCTTAGCCTTGGCTTGAATTCCTTTCTTGCATTATTCAGAGTTATAGAACTTTCTTGTTTGATTTTCCTGTTTTAATGTCTCAAGTTCTTCCAGTATTATATTTTCATAAATTTGCTTTTTTCTTCTATGAATGCACTTCTCTTCTAAGGTCTTTATATTTTTGTTGTTTTTCTCGGGTTCTTCTTTACTGCATCAGTTTATATGCATGCATCGTTCTTTCTTCTTGTAATAGGAATTCTAGGAATATTTTGAACTGGGTAGGGTAGCCGTGTAATAGTCCCTTTGTCGTCTTAAATGGACTGCATATTCTATCGTCCGTTTTGATAGCTACTTTGATATACTTGTAGAGTAATTTTACTGCTTCTATTAATATTCGTATAACTTCTGATGTCTTCCATTGCTTCTTATAGCTTGGTTCTAGGTATTGAGTCATATGCCTTCTTATGATCTACAAAAGCCAGATGGGTGGATCTATTTTTGGCCATTATTTTTTTATTAGTTGTTAGACCGTGTAAATGTGATATAATCATGCTTTCCCCGCTGTGAAACCTGCCTGATCTTCTTCTATTTTCTCCTTTATTTGTATTTCTAATTTTTCCTTTATGGTCTTTTAATACAGTCTGCCTATAGCCGATATAATGCTGATTCCTCGTTAGTTTTCGCTGTTTTCTATTTCCTTTTTTATATATTGATATCATATATTATGTTTTAGTCCATTCTGCCAGTAAGTCTTCTCCTTTCACTACTCTATTAGATATTTTATTAACTATTACTGCCACGCCATGTCTATATTCGTTGTCCTCGCTACCGGATTAATACAGTCTGGCTTCATCTGTTAAGAAACAACCTGAGTTGGGCCACCTGGCTTCACTGATACAAAAATATTACATATTAAAAAACAAAAAGCAAGAACTCTCCCTTTCCCGACGCTCCTGGGTGATGCAACGCGACGCCGCCGTCGCGAAGGCCTGGACCGCTCTCATCCAAGAACATGAAATTAGTTTTTCAGTCTGATGCTGCGAGTGAATCTGACATCTAGGCCGTCATAATATTCTCGAGAACGGGCTTTGGAATCGGTTATGAATTTTTACCAGAAAGTAGATTTGTCGCCAGAATCAGTCAGTGATATTTAAGTCCTTAAACGAAAAGACTTCGAGTAATGTAATAAAAGAAGTAGTTTATTGTTGTGATATACGAGTAAAAGGTTATGAAAAAATGAAGAAGTGCTCTTGGTGCCTTTTGGTCATCGTTCTCTTGACGGTTTTTGAAGGTAATAACAAACTATCTGCATTAAAAGTACAAATATTTATAAAAAGGCAGTAATTACTTTAAACATATTTTTTGTTTCAATGTAAATAGGAAAAATCTTTTAATTTATTAATAAATATTATTTATTTATTTATCTAGATTTGGCAGTCTTTGAGGGACCAGGGCTTAAAAGTTACAATCTTAAATCATACAATTAATAGTAACTACATAATTCTCAAAACTACAAATTACAATTATTTTGTCCTATTTTTATAACATGTTCTGTTGTTCCCTACTTTTCATTATTATTTCTTTCCGTTCTATTATGTACATCTTTATTCCAATCTTCTACCTTTATAATTTTTGAAGTCATTAAGTGAGAGTTTTACGGGCCATTAAGTGAGAATGGCAGATGAAAAATGGGTCAACGAGTTTCTTAATGAAAGGTGAAGTCAAGAAGTGATGGGAATAACACAGAGAAAAGTGACTGGAAGCGTGTAAGAAAAATTTACGAAACATGTAGATAAGACTGGAGAATGGAGATGTCTTCTTTGATTTTAATATACCGCCTTCGTCGTGGTCTCTCTTGTCTTCTCTTCTGCTCTGAATTCGTCCACTATAGCACCCATTTTGTTATTATTTTACTACCCATTGATTTATTTATTCTAAATATAGTCCTGTCGCCAGGGGGGGTACAACGGCCTCCTTAATTCAGATGGACTTACCCAAGTTTTTTTTATGTATTTTGACCAGTAGAACACGAATTTTTTGGATAACAGTTGATCCGGATGTCGATAAGATTGTTATAAACAAAGAATTTGAGGAATTACATAACAGCGATTTTTCGCAAAACAAAACATTTTTTTGTATTTCTTGGGTGATTCTCAGCAAAAAATGGTCTTACAAGTTATTTCGTAGGATGCATAGTTTTCGAGATAAACGCGGTTGAACTTTCAAAAAATCGAAAAAGTGCAATTTTTGAACCCGAATAACTGTTGATTAAAAAATAAAATAGCAATTCTGATTACTGCATTTGAAAGTCAAATTTTATCGGTTTTGATTATTTGCATTGCTAAAAATTAAGTTTTACTTATTTGTTAAACAAAGCCATAAACACATAGTGTTTCCCGTGCCCAATGCATGCGTTTTAATGTAAGTAATCTACGTAGAAATTGTCTGTATGCGCGCCTACTCGTTCGATTTCAAATGAGAAATGCATTAAAAACATTCAATCCGTTGTGTTTATAGCTTCGTTTACAATAAAAAAAATTAATTTTTAGCAATGAAAGTAATCAAAACCGATATAATTTGACTTGAACTTTCAAATGCGGTAAGCAGAATTGCTATTTTATTTTTCATTAAAAAGTAATTCGGGTTCAAAAATTGCAATTTTTCGATTTTTTGAAAGTTCAACAGCGTTTATGTCGAAAACAATGCATCCTACGAAAAAACTTGTAAAAACATTTTTTGCTTAGAAACCCAAAAAAATACAAAAAAAAATGTTTTGTTTTGCAAAAAATCCCTGTTATGTGATTCCTCAAGTTCTTTGTTTATAACAATCTTATCGACATCCGGATCGACTGTTACCCAAAAAATTCGTGTTCTACGGGTCAAAATACATAAAAAAACTTGGGTAAGTCCATCTGAATTAAGGAGGCCGCTGTACCCTCACTGGCGACAGAACCTTCCCTACATTTCTTTATTATTTCTTTGCATTTTCTTCTGTTATATGCATCTTTATTCCAATCTTCCAGCTTTATAATTTTTTAAGTCTTCTTTACGGGTCAGTAGGCAAGAATGGACCTTTAAAATTAAGAACGAAGGTATTTAATGCATGCGTCCTACATGTTCTGACATATGGGGCCCAGACGTGGACATATACCAAGAGCAACTTAGATAGAATAAAGAAAACTCAAAGAGCTATGGAAAGACAAATGTTGGGAATATCACTGAGAGGTAAAAAGAGGAATGAGTGGATAATAGGCAAAACCGGAACAACAGAAGCTGTCGAACATGCTTTAAAATTAAAATGGAAATGGGCTGGGCACAACGAAAGATATCAGGATGGATGCAATAAAGAAATTGGCCGCTGGAGACCATATACCGCAAAAATGTCAAGAGGTCGACCGCGAATGAGATGGAAAGATTACATTGAGCAAAGCGCAGGTCAAATGTGGAAAAGGCAAACAGAAGACAGAGATAAATGGATACAAGTGGGAGAGGATTATATTCAGTACGTGAACACAGCATAGAAAACGCAACAGCAATGACACACTAGTAGGCGGGAAAAGTTCGCGCACTATTACTGCGCAGATCGTTGGCCATTTTGTGCGTAGTACCAGACAATGTAGAAAATCGACAGTGTTGCCGATTTGTACATAATTATCAGATTTACTCAACTTTTATGACATTCATATTTTTTAACATAATTTTATACGTATGCCTGTGGGAATTATGTCAATAATTGGGACATAACACAAAATATTGACGATGAATGGCGATTGTATTGTTAATCTTTTGCATAAATTCCAGAAATTATTCAAAAAGAATCTCTTACGGGTAATAAAGTTGGTGACATCGGCAACACTGATGAACCAACACATCACATCACCACTGAGATGTACTACGCGAAAAATGGCGACCCTGTACTTTTCAACTTCAAAGGCGGCATCAGGGAGTGTCCTTGCTGGTTTCGTTTATTATGCTGTGACGTGAATAGATTTTGGGCTATAGATAGATAGATAGATAGATAGATAGATAGATAGATAGATAGATAGATAGATAGATAGATAGATAGATAGGCAAGAATGGCAGATAAAAGATGAGTCTTATTGAAAAGAGAAGTGAAGAAGTAATAAGGACAATCACGAAAATAGTGATTGGGTGACTGTAAGGAAGATTTACGAAAAATGTGTGGATGAGAAACTAGAAAATGGAGATAAGTCTTCTTTACTTTCAATATCGTTTTTGTCGTGGCCCAGCTTGTCATCTTTTCTGCACTGATTTTGTCTTCAGCATTAATTTTGTTACTATTTCTCTTTCCATTTTTTTTTACATACCCTAACCAAGCTATTCTCCGTGTTTTATAATAACTTTGTTATTTTTTTACCTACTTTTTTATTTTTTCTTCAGTTCTATTTTCACAACATTTCTGTATTAGTTCCTCTGTAAATTGATATTAAAATTCTTGGTTTCTGTCTTTCCAAGAGTTTCCATTTCAGCTTTTCTAATACCCGTTTCTTAATGTTGTTCTGAAGCTATTACCTTGTGGCATTTTTATAATCAACTATTTTTAATGGGAAATAAGCCACAATTTTACCAAAAAAATGATTTTATTAACGTTTCAAAGCCCAAATCGGGTTTCGTTGTCAAAATACAAGATTTGGGCTTCGAAACGTTAATAAAATCATTTTTTTGGTAAAATTGTGGCTTATTTCGCATTAAAAATAGTTGATTTCTAATACCCATTGTCACATTTGTACCCTTTGGTCTAATTTTTGCTTTATTTGACATATCTTTGAACTTTATTAACTGTCTCTTATATTTTTCTTTTATATTCACTTTTTTGTAATTTTGGCTTTTATTTCTTCTTCTTTTTACTACGAGTTGGTAGAATCCTTTACCTTTCATCTCTGTACTTTCCACAGAGTTCTGTTAAACATTCTAGAGGTCGAACTCCCTATGATCATATTAAGGAAGAAATGAAGCTGGTTAAAGGACGTCATTTTTTGGCGAGAAAAAAATAAGGGGAAAGTGGACTAGAATTTTAAAATTGAACTTAATAGGGAACTTGCATAAAATTTAAAGCATGTATCAAAGATAAAAAAGTTGATTTTGTGTTCGGTTTAAAGACGATTCTAAATTCAAATTAAAACAGCTAGCCTAAAACGCGTCGTGACGTCATATGATTATACAGGGTGTTTGGTAAAGAATGGGCGCAATAGTTTAACCTTAGATTCATGTGGTTAAAATAGGTCGCTTTAAGCTAACTTGCCCTATACTCTGGGCTAATTAGCAAAATACAAGGAAAAGTTATTTACCAGCAATTTTATTGCTGGAATCGAATCTTATTATTGTATGTATTAATAATATAGATATACAAAGTCCGCAGATAGTGTGCTACTTTTTTTATAAACAAAATGGCGCCTGAAAATCGTGTTTTTTTTCAATTTTTGCTCTATAACTCCAAAGATTTTAATTTTGATCAAAAACACCCAAATAAAAATTCACCGCAATTAAATTCTACATAGAGACGTGTTTTTTTCCGATTTACTTCGACGAAAACTTTCCTCGGAAAAAGCCACAAAATCTTTAATTTTCAACTAAACTTTTAGATAAGTAGTTGTTAATCAATAATTAAATAACTTGGTAACGTAAAAGCCCTTTTCGTATATATTACAATTCCAGAAGTCTATGGAAATTGAATCAACAGTTTAGCAACAATTAAAATGTTAATTAAAAATTTACAGTCGCTATAATAACGACAATAATTATGATGCTTAAGAATAACTATGATTTTTTCATAAAAAGATACTATACCTATCTAATGTACTTTACAGAATTGACATTGGACTATTTAAGCGGCCTCAGGAATATTTTAAAATTATAAACAATTTTTTGGTTTATAAACAAATAAAATATCTCGGGAAATATTAAACTAAATTAAATTATGAAAACGGTATTCCGAAGACAGCGGCAGGACGCTTTTTTTGAAGGAAAAACGTTTAATTATGACGAGTGGTTCCTGAGATACAACCGGTCAAAGTTGACCGGAATTTACGGCAAAGATATAAACAATAGGATCATAATTTTCAAACCATCACCTTTTTATTTTTGTCCTCTTTCTCCACACCAATTCTCATATTTTTAAAATCCTCATAACATATTATTATAATAAAAACTCTCGATAATACGTGTGAAAATTGCCAAAAATAGCAAAATTCCAATCAAAAATTAGGTTGAAGAAAATGTAACCCTCAAAGTTCAAAATCGGTATACGTTAACAAAATACATTTTCTCGGCTTCCCATGGAGCAATTTCCTTCATTCTTTTTTTGTTTCCTGATAACTCGAGTAGAGCCATCGAACTAACGCATTATTAAATGTCAAACTTGCTTTTGTTTTGTTATAATAGATTAATTTATTTATAAGGACAGAAAATTACATATTTTTTCCAGTTGTAGGCTTTTTTTTTAGATAAACTTACTACAAGTGTACCTTTTAAAGTTAAAAACATAAATATTCTCATTTGAAAGCTGTATAATTATTTAAACAATTTTTATTTAAACAAATTAAAATATTGTGTTATAATAAATAAATTAATTTATTATAGCAAAAGAAAAGCAAGTGTGACATTTAATAATGCGTTAGTTCGATGGCTCTACTCGAGTTACTTGGGAACAAAAAAAGAATGAAGGAAATTGCTTCATGGGAAGCCGAGAAAATGCATTTTTTTAACGTATACTGATTTTGAAGATTTTGAACTTTGAGGGTTACATTTTCTCCAACCTAATTTTTGATTGGAATTTTGCTATTTTTGGCAATTTTCACACGTATTATCGATAGTTTTTATTATAACAATATATGTTATGAGGACTTTAAAGATATGAAAATTGGTGTGGAGAATTGTGGACAAAAATAAAAAGGTGATGGTTTGAAAACTATGATCCTATTGTTTATATCTTTACCGTAAATTTCGGTCAAGTTTGACCGGTTGTATCTCAGGAACTACTCGTTATAATTAAACGTTTTTTCTTTTAAAAGAAGCGTCCCGCCGCTGTCTTTCGAATACCGTTTTCACAATTTAATTTAGTTTAACATTTCCCGAGATATTCAATTTGTTTATAAGGCAAAAAATTGTTTATAATTTTACAATATTCCTGAGGCCGCCTAAATAGTCCAATTTCAATTCTGTAAAGTACATTAGATAGGTATAGTGTCTTTTTATGAAAAAATCATAGTTATTCTTATGCATCATAATTATTGTCGTTATTATAGCGACTGTAAATTTTTAATTAACATTTTAATTGTTGCTAAACTGTTGATTCAATTTCCATAGACTTCTGGAATTATAATATATACGGAAAGGGCTTTTACGTTACTAAGTTATTCAATTATTGATTAACAACTACTTATCTAAAAGTTTAGTTGAAAATTAAAGATTTTGTTGGAAAAACCCGCTTTTTTCGGGGAAAGTTTTCGTCGAAGTAAACCGGAAAAAACAAGTCTCTATGCAGAATTTAATTGCGGTGAATTTTTATTTGAGTGTTTTTGGTCTAAAGTTAAAATCTTTGGAGTTATAGAGCAAAAATTGAAAAAAACACGATTTTCGGGCGCCATTTTGTTTATAAAAAAAGTAGCACACTATCTGCGGACTTTGCATATCTATATTATTAATATATACAATCATAAGATTCGATTCCAGCAATAAAATTGCTGGTAAATAACTTTTCCCAAAAATGCCCTATTCTGCGATAATCAGCCCAGACTACTAGGGAGCGTTCAAGTATTACGTAACGCAGGTTGGGGGGAGGAGGGGGGTTCAAAAATCTTTAAAAATCGCGTTACGTAATACTTGAACGCTCCCCTAGTACAAAAGTTGATAATAAGCGAAATACAGGGTGTCAAAATTAAACTTATATTTTATTTATTCTTGAATATTTCTCGAAAGGCATAGGATAACAACACGAAATTTGGTAAGCGGGGATTTTTTAGGACGAGAAATCTAAATTCGCTACCAAAAATTATGTATTACCCAGAGGGCGCCACATGCGTCTTTCAGTGCTCATTTAATACGTTCAGTTTTTTTTTCTCCCCCACTCTACATACTTTTTTAATCAAAATTTTTATTCTTTTAATATTTTTACTTAAACAAGGTATACTACATTCATCCAGGGCCCCCGCAAGGCTGACTGGCGCCAGCGTGCGGGACATATTTTAGCGCCCTTTAAATCTACTATATAAAACTAATAAATATTTTGAAAGATTTAAACGCAGAATGAAAGACTACTAAACTTCTAAAATGTTTATTTTAATAAGTTACAGGGGTGAAAATAAAAGAGAAAATTTAGTGTGATATTTAACCTGGGAGCAGTCGCACTATTAGAAAAATCTAACATTTTTTCGTTTTTGGTGATAACTCAATGAAAAATTTTACAGCATAACTTTCCACTCGTAAGTGCTTCGAGGAAGGGTGTAGTAATGCGTGGGTTTTTTTCTTTTTTTTTTCATCTTCTTCTTTTTTTGGAATTTATGGCTTTGGTGAGAATTAATTAGCTTTAATAATAATTATTGTTAGAAATAATATTTCTAACATAACAAGTAAATAAAAATACTATAAACTAAAAGTTTGTTGTAAATTCGTATTTAAATTCGTTTTGTTAGATAAAATCTAACGCGCGACCGATTACGCGACAGAAAAGGGTCGACTGTTCCCGGGTTAATTGCAAATATTTATTTCAAAAGAAACTTTTCATTTATTATAAGTGACTGTCAGCCCTCGGCAATAACGTTATCTTTCATTCTGCATTTAAATTTTTTAAAAATACTTATTAGTTTTCTCAGGATTCGAAAAAAATGAATATGTACATTTAAAACACATTAAAAATTTTGACAGGCGACATTTTGCACCTTTCCCCTTAAATCTTTTTGCTACATTGATGAAGCACCCTGTATATTAAATTAAATATATACATTTAAGTAAATAAACAATAATATTTGGTCATTTCAAAGTTTTCAAACAAATTTTATATAGTTGTATAGGAACCATATGGGAAACTGTTTTATTATTAATTTTACGAGAAAAAGTTATTCTTCATAAAAAGATCTGCATTGTCTAGAACTCAGAATACAACCATCAAATATCAAATTTTAGGAATCTTATACGAGATATGTCAAAAAATATGAGTTTCGGTCAAGAGCAAAGTACGTTTAGTTTTCACAATATTGAAAAGTTATGAAAAGTTGTTCAGCATTAAAAACTATGTTTCTATAATATGCAATTGCATCCTTCTAATTAAAATAGTGTGAGCTAGAAAGGCACTTTACTCTTGATCGAAACTCATATTTTTTACACATATCTCATATTTATAAAATTGATAAAATTTTATAGGATTTGATGGTTGCATTTTAGATTTTAGACCATGCAAAGCTTTTTATAAAGAACTTTTTATCATACAATAATTGTACTTTTCAACAACGCCCTTTTCGTTTATTAGAAATAATGTGATAATTTTTTTATTATTAATAATTAGCCCTTTTCATTTATTACAAATAATGTGATAACTCTTTTATTATTATTAATTAATTAATCATTAATAATACAGGAGTTATCACATTGTTCATAATAAATGAAAAGGGCGTTGGGTGTCTGTAATTTGAAAAAAAAATTCAATTAAAAGGATGTAATTGCATATAAAAAAATGTTTTAAATTAATTTCAAACAACTTTTCATAATAATAATTTTCGATATTGTGAAAATTAAGGTACTCTTGATCGAAATTCATATGTTTGATACTGATATAAGATTGATACAATTTTATATTTGGTTGTATTTTAGTTTTTAGACTATGCAAACCATTTTATGCAGAATAAATGTTTTCCGTAAAATTAATAATAAAAAAGTTTCCCATATGGTTCCAAGTTACGCAGGCACAATGTCTTAATTTTCTTTTTTTTTTTCAAAATAAATTTTAAATTGTGGATTTTATTAGAGGAAACCCGATTATATTTAAAATGAATTATTATTATTCTATGTAATGGTTATGATACTTACCATTTTCACAATTATTAATTTAATTTCCACACCACTTAAAATAACAACAAATAAAAAAAATTGCCCAATATTTTTTACACGAAATCAAAAGTTTAAAATCAGGGTAAAATTAACCCAACGGATACTGCAATAATAGTCGTAATTATTAACTTCAATATAAAATAAAATTTTAAACCTTTCCCTGCAGGAAACCACCCTTCACCAGTAACAGTAAATAATGTTTGTGCCTAATAGACGAGAAGGGAAAAGGTATTATCAATTACATAATCATAATTCATAGAGTATTATTTGTTTATTTCGAGTAAAAGATTCACTTTATAGGAGTAAAACTGCTTGATCCAGTAAGTTGTGTTTTTGTAGGAGTAAACTGCTAAGTTGCGTTTTATGGGTATTAATGATTTATGTTTCTACTCGTCAAGGAGTGTGATTTTATGTTTATTTGACTATTTTGAGTGTCGCTTTAGTTTAAAACACAAAATCGATTGGATGGTATGACAAGCGTAATTCAATCTACTTCAAAGAAAAAAATTAGGAAGGAACAACAAACGATATTTTTGACGGAGTAAGTTCAACATTTCAGGACGGGAATAATTATTTTTTCTGTAATAACACAATATTTTATTTTTGAGATTTCTCTAGATGTTCATGAATTAATTAAAATTGTATATAAAAAATGATTATCTCATTTAAAAAAAATTCTTATTTACCAAACCTTCGGTTTGGCGCCCCTTTGGGGTTACGCCAGCGTGCGCTGCACGCGTTGCACGCCCGGTTACGGGGGCCCTGCATTCATCTCGCTAAACTCAACTGTTTTTGAGATAAACGCATTTTAAATCTGCGAGGCAACATAATTTTTTGCGTATTATCATTGTAGTTACACCCGAAAAATAACTTTAAACCATAAAAATTTACAAAAATGTATCGCAAATTTCTTCAAATGAAATTTGCGATGCAATGACATAAATATGAGAACTGGTACAATTATTATTGTTTCAAGTTTATTTTTCGGGTCTAACTAAAATGATATTATTATGCACAAAAATATGTTGTATCGCAGATTTAAAATGCGTTTATCTCGAAAACAGTTGAGTTTAGCGAGATAAATGTAGTATACCTTTTTTAAGTAAAAATATTTAGAGAATAAAAATTTTGATTTAAAAAGTATGTAGAGTGGGGGATAAAAAACTGAACGCATTAAATGAGCACTGAAAGACGTATGTGGCGCCATCTGGGTAATACATCATTTTTGGTGGCGAATTTAGATTTCTCATCCCAGAAAACCTCCGCTTAGCAAATTTCGTGTTGTTATCCTATGCCTCTCAGGAAATATTCAAGAATAAATAAAATAAAAGTTTAATTTTGACAGTTTATTTATTATGACAGCCTGTATTTCGGTTATTATCAACTTTTGTACTAAGGTAAGTTAGCTTAAATCGACCTATTTAAGCTCAGGAATCTGAGGTTAAGTTATGGCCCATTCTTTACCAAACTCCCTGTATATTTACATTCTGCACCAACAAAGTAAACAAAATTGTAGGTATATATAATTTTAAATTAGACATTATAAACGTCAGCAGAAAATACCGTTATGTGACGTCACAAGTGCTTTTGATCCTTTGAACTATTCATAGAAAACTTGTACTTTTACAAAATGGTTTTATTTTCCATAGTAAACCTTCTTTTCTTTCCTTCAAAAACTGTATCAAACTCCAATCTAAAAAAACTGGTATATATTATTACAATGACATACGATAAATGTCATTAGAACATAAATATTTTTCCCTTATCCGCGATGATGAGCTGGCCAAATACCCAAGTAGGTGGAGGCCAATAAACTAAAGAAGGAGAAGAAGAATATACCTAAATATAACCATAAACATAACTATATAATAAAACTATGTGACGTCACGGGTCGTTTGAACTATTTTATATTACAGAAGATTTTAAATCTGTATTTCTAAGTTATTATGAGTTTTTGAAGCGTGAAATTTTGGAAATCTCATTTTTAAACAAAACTGAACATTATTATGTAATAAAAAAATGTGCAAGTTCCCTATTGAATAAAAGAATATTTTGAAAGATCTCTCGCTTATCTCTGATTTATGATTTTTGTTTATAAGTTTATAAGTTTTTGACTTGTTTTATCAACTTGAACTTGTAAGCAAGCAAAACGATTGTATTATGTCAAAAAACATTTACAAAAAATATACCTATCCCGCGGGTTTTAGATTATATTTAAGTCTAGATGGATTAAATGTGTTTTAGAGAAATATTCAAAGATTAAAGAACTATGAGCTTAAGCCCAGATGTACCTACCTTAGGTTCGGCTCTAGAGAAATCAGTATAATCTCAGATTAGTAGATCTGCTCTGAGTAGCCCTGGTATCTAAGACCAAATATATGATTGCAAGAAGAATTATTTGCTAACAAACGATCTATTAAGTGACGTTGTCTCTTTTGGCACAAGATCTTTAAAAACTTCAATGTCAGCGTCTTTATTACATATTTATGATGTGTGTACACTACTAAATTACAGCCTTTTTAAAACCTAAAATCTCTACCATCAATATGATCGTTGATTATGATAGAACGTCTTCCATGGATCTAACAACTAATCCAGATTTCAGAAACGAATCCTTTTTATCTATTTTAGACAACAAAAACCAAATAATCAGTAGTTTGAAACATCGACTAGAAAACCAGAAGTTGCAGATATTATATTATTTAAAAAAAGAAATAGACTATCCAAAAATTATAGACCTTTCTCGTACGTGTACCTCAGAAACCAGTGAAAGTTTGCCTGTATCACTAGCTTTAGAACATTTTAAAAAAGAACATAACATCAAAAGTAATTTATCTTCATTGTATGACTATATGAAAAACGTTGATAGTAAGCTCCTAAACAATTTGAATTCTCAAGAATATTTATTAAAAACACTTGTTGAAACACTTATCGAAATAATCAGAAATTCGGAAAAAAATGGTTTGCACACTACTCCAATTATAACGAAAAGTTCTTTTTGGATAGATTTGTTCAACGATCTTTTGAAGGCAACAATTGGGCTAAGAAAAAATCTACATTCGTTTCAGATTAGTTGTAACAATTTGGTAGTGCTAGAAGATGAAAGAAATAGTCTTGTTGAACAAGTTCTTTGTTTAACACCAGAAGAAAGATTAAATTTCAATATTTTAATGACCATTAAGCAAGAACAGATAGAATTAGACAAAAAGAGTTTGGAGCTGAGAAAGCAACAAGAAAATTATAAAGAACTGAGAATCCTCAACGCTATAGAAGAAGACGTGTCTGGTTTGCAAAAGGAGATTAATATGTCTATAGATGAAGCAAATAAATTGTCCTATGTCGGAAATTTAATAAATAATCTTCACAAAGATGCCAAGATGTTATTGGACGTTACAAGAAAATATGATAGAGCTGATGAATACAAATCTTTCATAATCAACCTAATAAAAATAGCAATTTCAAATGGGGAATTACGTACTAATAACAAAGAAGAATTAAGCCTCTTTCAGGCTATTAAAACTGAATTCCAGAGTATACAAAAACAATTAAAAGAAGACTTAACGCATATTAAAGATAAGTATGAGTGCATCAAGGATAGGCTACATACCGTCCTGCAAGAAAAAAATGAGCTAAAGATAATAAATAATGAACTAGAATGTCTTATAAAATATATGGAAAAGAGCCATGTTCATGAAATCAATTCTTTAAAACAAGAAAGTGACAAACTCAAAACACAATTAGAGGATTTAAAAGTACATAAAGGTTCAAACAATGATCCTCTTACTACATTATCATCAAACATTCCAAGAAAAGACACAGAAATGAAAAAAACCATAAAACTATTAGAAAAAAAGTTATCTGTTATGACCGAGACAATTGCTAAGCAAAACCAAGAGATTCTTCGTCGAGGTGAAACGATAGAAGACCTTAAGAGGTCTTGTAAAAGAGCAAATAAGGAATCTATTGGTGTCCAGCATGGTTCTAAAAAAGATTCTACTAGTACTCAACGTTTAGAGAAAAGTGCTGTCACTGTGAAAAGTACTGTAGGTCCAGAAGAAAAACTTAATTTTAAGACACCTGTAGCAAGCCTAAACAAGTCTTCAGGACGGTCATCTAAAAAAAAATTGCTCGTCAAAAAATCTGTTAATAAAGACGTAAAATTAAATAAAAGCTCAACTTCACATTCTAACTCTACTCATACTAAAAACAGTGATAAAAAATACACTGAAAAAAAGGTCGAAAGTAGTGATAATGTGATAGAACTAATGAAGGACTGTTCCCGTGAGAGTGTTCCTGATTTTTGTTCACCAGTACGTGCAACGATTGGTTCAGAAAGAAAGTGTTCACGAAGTGTAGAAGTTTTAAGAACGAACAACTAACGACATCCATCATAAGAAGAATATGTTTATGACTCAAATATTTTCTTACGTTTAACGTATAGAAGTCATAAAAAATCTTAAAATAATAAACCATTTTTTTCATATGACTTACCAACTGTTTATATTTTTAGGTAAAGAACATAAGATCTACATTTATGTTTGATCCATTTGGGCATTTATCACATACACTTACTCACTTATCCCTCGCCGTGTACAACATTTCTGTTTCCCGTTTACTACCACATATGAATCGCCATTCTTGTCATATTCAATGAAGTCTCTTTGTTCCATTGCTGTTTTTATTAGTTCGTTCCACTGCACTCTAGGACTTTCTCTTTTCCTTCTTCTATTTGGTTTCCATTTATGAGTTCTCGTCAGGCCACACCTGAGTAATTTTTGATTTTCTCACTTTGTCTCAGTATCAATCTGCAGCTTCTTCTCCAAAATCATCATTATCATTGTAATATCGTCGGTCCATATCGAGTGTAATGGTCGGGTTATTGCCGTTCCTTTGTTTATTTTATTTATTAATGTGTTTATGTATATTCATTATATTTTTGTTTTATTGAGACCTTATTTACCTCCAGGTCTTCTGAGCTATTTCCAATAATCATGTAAATACAAGCTTCTTCCAGTTTTTATAATATCATGTAGACGATGTGGTGTTTGTCTTTTGCTAATTTGATTTGATCATCGGAAAATAAAAGGCTATGGATATAGTTGTCATTAATATTTTTTACTCCCACCTGCCCACTTTTCTTGTTCCAGTTCTTTAGGGTTTCATCTATATAAATTTAAATTAGGTTGATAGGCAGCATCCTTTTCTAATTCCTTCGACTTACCGGAGTAATTTTCAGTTAAAAATGTAATTTCCATTAAGTATAATCAATCGTGGCTTAATCTCATTATGAACATCATATTTTCCCAATTCGAAGGATATATCATTTTAAAATTCCCAATTCTAAGGATATACCAGATATACCTACAAGAAAAGTTTAAAGATTTGTAGATTTCCCAGACGAAAAGAATGCAAATACGTGACCGTGTCCTTTATTTGCTTTCTTCTATATTCGTCGTCTCTGTGCTTATACAGGGTGTTTCATTTGGAAACGGAAATACTTGAATGGTGAATAGAGGCACTGAGGCGGTTCTAGATATACCACATTTATTGCCTCACCGATTTTTATGACCGAGTTACAGGGTATTTTATCGATTTTGCCCATATCTTTCTGGACCCATAACTTTAGAACCACCCTGTATATTTTTTTGATATTTGGTACACATATTATGTCTCATTTACAACCCAAACCATCCAAGTACTAATCACAAGAAAAATCCAGGTCCGGGCTAAAAAAATTATAGTCATTTTGACCTTAAAACAACACCCAGTATATTGAAATTTTCAAAATCCGTTTGCATATTTGAAAGAGCACAAAAAACTAAGTTTAATAGTTCACTTAAATTTTGTGGCCAGACAATTTATTGACTTTAATTTTGAAATTATATTGAAGTTTTTAAGAACTCTTAGTTTAGAAAACAGGTATTATTAAACTAAAAAGGGGTAGTTCCCTGGGTTGGCTGTATACCTTATAGTTAAACAAACTGGAACATGAAGTAAAAACCACTTCTATGTAAAAGGTATCTTCTTCTTAACGTGCCCTATCAAGTCCCCTTGACGTTGGCGATTAACATGGCGAAACTGTCTCTGTCTCGAGCTATTCTAAATAGGTGTTCTGCTTTCTTTATTCCTGTCCACTCCCGGATATTCTTCAACCAAGAGGCCTGCTTTCTACCAATTCCTCTGCGTCCTTCGATTTTACCCATCATAATAAGTTGAAGAATATTATACCGGTCTCCCCTTACTACGTGTCCAAAATAGGCCATCTTTCTATATTTGATGTTATCAAGCAGCTCGCGGGTAGCATTTGCTCTCTTAAGGACTGCCACATTTGTCAGCATAGCCGTCCATGGCATTTTTAGAATACGTCTGTGCAGCCACATTTCAAAGGCCTCCAAACGGTTAATGGTGGATATTTTTAATGTCCATGCTTCGACACCATACAAGAGGACTGACCAAATGTAGCATTTAATCATGCGCTTTCGAAGTTGAAGTTGCAAGGTATCATTACAGAAGAATGACCTCATTTTTAAAAATGTCGTGCGGGCTATCTCGATTCTACATTTTATCTCTTTATCTGGATCTAGTTGTTCAGTAATATGGTAATATGTTCAGTAAAAGGTATATTTACTAAAAATTTTTAGAATCCCAATGGATTCAATAAAATGAGTTCATCAGAACGTTTTCAAACCTATCGGTCCATCATCAGTGAATTTGAATACTTGCAAAATAGCCCCAGAACCAAACAATGGTTGTGATTATAAATAGATCTACATTATGTTAAAATAAATTTAAAATGGCTAAACGCCGATGTTCAGGGATTAAACCTCTGGGAACATGGTGAAACTCTACCCGAGGACCCAATCAACCATCTTCGGTCAACGATGACTACTAAGTGACTTAGTGACTTAGTAGTCATCGTTGACCGAAGATGGTTGATTGGGTCCTCGGGTAGAGTTTCACCATGTTCCCAGAGGTTTAATCCCTGAACATCGGCGTTTAGCCATTTTAAATTTATTTTAACATAATGTAGATCTATTTATAATCACAACCATTGTTTGGTTCTGGGGCTATTTTGCAAGTATTCAAATTCACTGATGATGGACCGATAGGTTTGAAAACGTTCTGATGAACTCATTTTATTGAATCCATTGGGATTCTAAAATTTTTTAGTAAATATACCTTTTACATAGAAGTGGTTTTTTACTTCATGTTCCAGGTATTATTAACTTGTAACAATAAATTATTAAAGTTAATGAACAAACACTATTTTAAAAATAATCAATACTTATTTACAACATTAGAACAACCCATTTACTAATCATAAGAAAAATCCAGGTCCGTATTAACAAAAAAAAAACATAAAATAATTGTGACCTTTAAACAACACCCTGTATATTGAAATTTTCTCAATTCGTTTGCACATTTGAAAAGAACACAAAAAACTGAGTTTATAGGTAAGCTTTAATTTTTTGCGCAAAATTTAATGACTTTAATTTTAAAATTAAATCTATTGAACTTTTTTAGAAATTTGAGATTAAAAAGCAGACATTAGTAACTTTTAAAAATAAATTAATAAAGTTAATGATTAAATACTTATTTTAAAAATAATCAATACTTATGTATTTACTACATTGGAACGACCCACCTACTAATCACAAGAAAAAGTCAGGTCCGGATTAACAAAAAAATATAAAGTAATAGTGACCTTGAAGCAACATCTTGTATATTGACATTTTCAATATCAGTTTAAACATTTGGAAAGAGCACAAAAAAACTTCATGGATCGCTTTAATTTTTTTCGCAGAAAATTTAATGACTTTAATTTTGAAATTATGCCGAAATTTTTAAGAAATCTGAGAACTCTAACAAAAACTTCGATATAATTTCAAAAGTAATTTCATTAAATTGTCTGCACAAAAAATTAAAGCGAGCCAATAAACTTAGTTTTTTGTGCTCTTTTTAAATGTTCAAACAGAATTTGAAAATTTCAATATACAGTGTGTTTTTCGAGGTGACTATTACTTTATATTTTTTTGTTAACCCGGATCTGGATTTTCCTTGTGATTAGTAAATGGGTTGTTCCAATG
This sequence comes from Diabrotica virgifera virgifera, assembly GCF_917563875.1. Lineage (NCBI taxonomy): Eukaryota > Metazoa > Arthropoda > Insecta > Coleoptera > Chrysomelidae > Diabrotica > Diabrotica virgifera. The sequence continues at coordinate 23,359,101 of NC_065448.1, forward strand.
TAGTAAACGATTATTGATTATGTTTAAAATGAGTATTTAGTCATTAACTTATTAGTAAAAGTTACTAATACCTGATTTTTAATCTCAGTTATAAAAAAGAGTTATAAAAAATGTCAATAGATTTAATTTCAAAATTATTAGTTATTAAATTTTCTGCGCAAAAAATTAAGGCGAACCTATAAACTCAGTTTTTTGTGCTCTTTTCAAATGTGCAAACGAATTTTGAAAATTTCAATATAGAAGGTGTTGTTTCAAGGTCCCAATTACTTTATGTTTTTTTGTTAATCCGGACCTGGATTTTTCTTGTGAGTAGTAAGTGGGTCTTTCTAATGTAATAAATAAGTATTGATTATTTTTAAAATGAGTATTTGTTCATTAACTTTAATAATTTATTATTAAAAGTTAATATTATCCGTTTTTTAACCTAAGAGTTCTTAAAAACTGCAATATAATTTTAAAATTAAAGTCATTAAATTGTCTGGCCAAAAAATTTAAGTGAAGTATTAAACTTAGTTTTTGTGCTCTTTTCAAATATCGTGGGCATACTGCAAAAACTGACCAAGTCAAATATCGTGCTTTCGAGATAATTGATGTTGAATATTCTGTAATTTTATTTGATTTTTTTTTAATCATTTTAAAAGGATATGTATTTTTTCTTTCCAGGTAATAAATGGTTGAAGTTAGTGATTCTAAGTAGCTCTAAAAAACGCATTAATCTTTTTGTTTTTCGAAAAAAAACTGACTTAGTCACTTTTTGATGTAGAAATTTGCTCAAATTTAAATCATGGTCACAAAAAGATGATTATTTATCAATAATAAATCACAAAGAAAATACTTCTAATTTTATTTATTTACAGTATAAGGCTGAAGTTTCAAACAAAAACATTTACTTTATTTTTTAAATTGGAAAATGATAACAAAAATGTAAACGTTTCTCTACTAGAATTAATCTGAATCCTAATAGGAGAAGTAGAGCTAATCTGAATCCGAATCGGACAATACTGATGGCTCTGGAGCAACATCTTCCCACTCTGATGGTATTGACTAATATCCAAGCATGGAATTCAGAGGGAGTTGTTCCTGTCTACACAATTTTAGAAGATCCTGCTTTTTAAGTTTAGAAATAGGAATTTCTTTGGAGTAAAATAGTAGTTGAATTTCCTTTATAAGATTTATAACTCGTTAAGTACGCCCAATTACATTGAACACAAGAAAGTCTGGATCACTATAGTTGTACTTAAAAAATATATTGCGGTTTGTCTTCTTCATATCACATAGATATAATTTTTAGCCAATTAACACGATTTCAGTTTTCGTCAATGGTTCTATTTTTAAGAGTACCTACATTAGTACAGCTAGAGTATTTATATCAAGAAAAGCGTTGTACCTTAATTCCTGTACGTTATATGCATCACTTTATTTGTTTCGGCCAGTCTAAAAATGTGTAACTAATCATGCATAGTGTACCTATACTGGAACATTATTTTTAGCATTTTCTATGGCACTGTGCATGTAATCTACTTCCATGTAAGAATGCCCAGATTCTAAAAAATTATGCTGCACAATATTTACATTGCTGTTTTATACGATAAAATGAAAGATAAACTTAATATCTATTTTTCCAACAGGTGATCGTTCAACAAATAAACATACAACGTATAGATAAAACTAAAACATACAAAAAGTGACCAAGTCATAATATCCAATTGTCGCAGTTCAATGTTGACATGAATAAAATATGAATCATATTTCATGCAAAAGTGACCAAGTCAACATGTTCATTTCTTCCAGTCTGTTGATACGCATACCCAGACATAGACATTTGTATGTTATGTGTGTTGCGGCATCAAACCTCCGAACAGGGAGAAGTTGGTTTTTTGCGGTTTCCCAACTTCATTGCACAATTATACCTGTTCGTCCCAAGAAAATAGCCGCAACTATTTTCTCCACTCGAACGCACACTGTCCACGCTGCGCTCAAAGCCACCTCCTGACCGCCGACGAGGGACGCAGGTTCGCCTGTCGTTGTACAATGGTTTCTAGGGAGACTGGTCGAGAGCAAAGCACGGACAGTACACGTAAATGTCTATGGAACCAACAACAATCCATCAAACTTTCTTCTCTGTTGACTTCTTAGCCTTCTGGACACCACCGTCCGGCATAACCCAGGATCCAAAAACACCAGGACACGGCGCTTGCCCCAGTGTGTTTTTCGGACTGTTTGCTTTTGCTGCCAACACTATACATTCACTAGGTACAAACCCTGACGAGGACAAAATCCTAAACGGGGACAATCATTGATCGCATTTCCACATAGCAATTTATCTATACACGCAAATCAAACAATGATAGTAGTAGTAGAGCATCAAACCTTATAATTTTGCCTTGGGAATTTTTTCAGATATTCGGTTAGTTCTTTGGAGTGACTTGGTCACAAAAACTAAAAATCGATAAAAATTGACTTGGTCAGTTTTTGCAGTATACCCACGATATGCAAACAGATTTTGAAAATTTCAATAAACAGGGTGTTGTTTCAAGATCACGATGAATGTATAATTTTTTTTAGTCCGGACCTGAATTTTTCTTGTGGTTAGTAGTTGAATGGTTTGGGTTATAAATGGGACATATGTGTACCAAATATCAAAAAAATATACAGGGTGGTTTTAAAGTAATGTGCCCAGAAAGAAATTGACAAAATCGATAAAACACCCTGTAACTCGGTTATAAAAATCGGGTGAGGCAATAAATGTGGTATATCTAGGTCCGCCTCAGTGACCTCTATTCACGACTCTAGTATTTCCGTTTCCCAATGAAACACCCTGTATATTGTAAAAGCCAGAGATACGGGATGCAGCCAGAAAGCAGTTTCTTGAAAATCTTGTATTTAAAATACTGTTTATTATTTTTATTTCAGTTATTTTAATTGTTTTAATTGTATAAACTTTGTATCTAGGGCTTTTCGTCTTTCTCGTTTTACGAGAGATGTCGCTGTTTTGCGTCTCAAAGGTGGAATCATTGCTTCGCGGTGACTTCCCTTAAATAGGCAGGCTGTTGATATTTGGTTTAGAGTTGTGACTGCATAGCTCCACCGAGGACGCATGAGATGGTGGTCCAACGCTATCTGGAGATGGTGGTCCAACTCTGAATCAAATAAAACAGGAACTGCCTTTTCCTTCCTCTTTAAAGATAGCATCCATATTCCAGGTGTGCATCAAGAGGTGAAACAATTATATCTCTTCTTTGGTTGATTACATCGGTGCTTTGTATTGCTTTGCACCCCAACTATACCAGCAATGTCATCTACTAATTCGATGGAAATTACACTTCCTTGGTATTGTTGCTTTTTGATTCATCACACTCATCACCATTCATTTTTATCCACAATTTTTTTTGTCTGACGGATAAGCCCACAGTACATTAATTAATTAACCTAAAACATTATTTTCCGGAAAGCCCAAATTACTAATGTAACGTAATAAATGCATTCCAGACCTCAATGGATATAATTACTGCTCATTTCTGCTCAGTCGCCTTCCGGATCATCTACCGGAATACCTCTATCACGGTATCATCCCGCTCCTGACTTTTTTGTTCCTTTTGAAACTGTACTACCTTAGTAACGGACACTCTCTTCCAGACTCTTCAATAACTGCGTAGATTCGTTCTCTCTTTTGGCGTAGTTTACCTATGTACAAAGAAACGCAAACAGGTATATATTTTCTTCTTTTGGGAGCAGCGCGAGACTTAAGATCTTCCAATTTAACGACAACCATTATGTTTCAAACAATACTTGTGTTTCAAAAGACACGCAGGCTTGAGATTTTTAATGTGTTTTAATGCTTCTGGTGGTCCATTAAGTTCGGCTTTAACATGCTATTTACAAAAGTTCTATTAACGTAAATAAATAGGACTCATCTGCAAGGTTCATGCATACGGATATGGATATCTTAGATCTTACTCTAGTTCCAATTTTATTCAATAGACCGGGCCCTGGAAGTATTTGAGTATGCAAAACCTGAGGACCGGCAACTATGTTCGGATTCTTTTACCTGAGACCTTGAACAATAAAAAACTGAATCTTGCCGGAAAGTGCGATGGTGCCTTGTTACGGGCAGATAAAAAGCGGTTTTTCGCAAAAAAACAGTTTGTTGTATTTATTGGTTCATTCTAAGTAAAAAATGCTCTTAGAAGTTTTTTCGTAAAATGCATAGTTTTCGAGATAAACGCGGTTAAACTTTAAAAAAATCGAAAAATTGCAATTTTTGAGCCCAAATAACTTTTGATTAAAAAATAAAATAGCAATTCTGCTTGCAGCATTTGAAAGTTCAAGTCAAATTATACCGGTTTTGATTATTTACATTGCTAAAAATTAATTTTTTTATTGGTAAACAAAGCTATAAACAGTGTTTGAGCGTTTTGTCGCCTGTCCGCACCGCGCCAAGGATTAAAACCGGACGGAACCGACCATGGAACCAATGAAACCGACCTTGTTTAACAATAAAAAAAAATTTTTAGCAATGCAAATAATCAAAACCGGTATAATTTGACTTGAACTTTCAAATGCTGCAAGCAAAATTGCTATTTTATTTTTTAATCAAAAGTTATTAGGGTTCAAAAATTGCCAGTTTTCGATTTTTTTAAAGTTTAACCGCGTTTATCTCGAAAACTATGCATTTTACAAAAAAACTAGTAAGAATGTTTTTTGCTTAGAATGGCCCAAAAAACGCAACAAAATATTTTTTACGAAAAATCGCTTTTTATATGCCCGTAACATAGGGAAGACAGAGGGGGTAACAAGGCGCCATCGCACCTTTTGGCAATATTCAGTTTTTCATTGTTCAAGGTCTCAGCTAAAAGAATCCGAACATAGTTTCCGGTCCTCAGGTTTTGCATACTCAAATACTTTCAGGGCCTGCACTACAATGAAAAATCTATTATGTAGTTCTTTATCAAATAAAATAAAGATTAAAAAAGAGCTGTTCGACAGGGCTGTATTTTGTCTCCAACATTGTCTATCCGGAAGAAGTAATTAAAAAAGTCTTTGACAACGAAACAACTGAAATAAAGATCATCTGGTTTTACGATATCTACTCATTGTAAAAAGTATCAATGACCTTATAGAGCTTACTAGATAAAATAAGTAGAAGCAAACGAAGAATTTGGTCTTCACTGAATACAAAGAAAACCAAATTTATGTTGAGATATGAACGATTACAAAATTAATAACCAATATAATTAGAAATAAATATTAATGATTCAAGTAAATACGAAACAAGAATAAGAATAGAGAAAGCTTGCAGTGCTTTTAACATAATATTGTGTAGTCGAAGCCTAAGCCTAAAATTGAAAGTAGGTATGCTTAAATGTAACTCTTTCTCAGTCTTGTTCTATGATGCAGACGCTTGGATGCTAAATAAGCAACGCATGAGTAAACTGAAGGAATTTGAGATGTGGGCATATCAAAGAACGCTGAAAATCTACTGAGAGGACAAAATAACTAACCAAGTAGTACTTGATAGGATAAAGAAACAAGCAAAGACAGTACTGACTATTAAAATGAGACAATTGCAATACCTGGGACAAGTTACATGCGGAGATAGATATCAACTATTACAAGTGATTATGCAGGGAAATATTGGAGGTAATTGTAGCATTCTTCTTCTTCTTCTTCTTCTTCTTCTTCTTCTTCTTCTTCTTCTTCTTCTTCTTCTTCTTCTTCTTCTTCTTCGGCCTTAAGTAATCCAACTTTGGACATAGGCTTTCCCCAATTCAATCCAGTGTTTTCTATTTTGCGCCACTTACTTCCAGTTGTGTCCAATTGTAGTATAGGAAGGAGAAAAATGTCTTGGTTGAAACACCTCAGGGACTGGTTCATTTGCAGATCTATTCAACTATTCCTAGAAGCAGTATATCCAAGGTCAGAATTGTCATAATGATATCCAATCTTCACAGAGGAGATGCCACGTGAAGAAGACCTAACTACATACCTACTAAATACAGTGAGAGTGGCCTGCTAATATCTATGCATTCATTGATAACAAGCATTAACAATTACGTTTTTCTATTTTCTGGTTCCTGCAACTAGATATTTCTTGCAGCATTAACTTGAACCTTTTTAGGTTTCTGCAACATTAGCCATTTATTAAACGTTCAATCGTTTGCGTGAAATCATTAGAGGTTAGTTTGACTGCCTTTTCTTCAATGCATATGCATGCAAATTTGCAGACAAAATATACACGAATAGTCAATAAATTTTTTTTTATGTTTATTAATTGTTTGAATAAAAAAAAAAACTATTTTAATGGAAAATGCTTAAATTTTTTTGTTTTTTACAATGTAGAAACTTGAAACTTTTGCAGTGTGTAGCTAATTATATGAACTATACATAATTTCACTTTTACGTTAATTGTTTACGTTATGCTTCATCAATAAACAACAAAGTTTCAAATTTTTTGCCGATTCCGACTACTTTTCATGTTTGTGCATCATGTTTATAAACATCCTAAGCGGCAACGTTTTTGAACGATCATATCTTTGTTTATATAAACATCGCCGCTTATTCGTGTCAAATATCAATACGATACGAAACAAAACTTCAACCAAAACTCGAATTAAAAAAAATCGTGTTTTTAACGTAGTCTTAGAAGAACCACCGGTAGAGACGTTTCGTCCTACAATTAACATTAGAATTCGTTATTCGCGAGAAATTAACAGGGTCTACACCGTGCAATAGTAAAGCATTATAAGATATGGAAAGACTGCGAAAACTGTAATAGGTGTAAATAGTGATTTTGATTTAAGAAATATATGAAGAAATTACAAAAAAGGTACAATATATGTATCAAATGTTGAAATAAATGCAAAAAATGTGTCTATCATACACATCCTTTTTTTAAACATGACGATATATTTTAAAGTTTGAAAAGTGTAAGACTAAAAAGTAAAAAATAAAAAAATATAAAAAAAAATTTTAAGAAACGCTTGTCTTTAGTTACGAGTGACTAAAATTAAAAATATTATAAAAAAATCAACCAAAAAGCAAAAAATAAAAAAAAATTAAATTTGAAGCATTCTTCGAAAAAAACTGTTAGACAGATTAAATATACAAAAATCTCACACATGCTTTTCTTTAACGAATGTGTTAGATTTTTTCAATTTTTTAACAAATGTGTGAGATTTTTGTGTATTTAATCTATCTAACAGTTTTTTTCGAATAATCCTTCAAATTTGATTTTTTTTATTTGTTGCTTTTTAGTTGATTCTTTATATTTTTCTTAAAACATTTCTTAAAATTTTTTTTTCATATTTTTTTATTACTATTTCATTCATGTCCACTTTATATTATGTCATTTCATATTTAGTCCGTTGTTTAACGGTAAAATATTGCAAAACCTCTAAATTTTAAAGAACCGCTTGGATTGACATGAAATTTGGCATACACATAGCTAACAAGTCAAAGAAAAAAAGTGATATTGTGCCGATATGTGCTTTTGCCCTGGGGGTGGTTTTCACCCCCTTTTGGGGGTGAAAAAATATTCGTCCAAAGAAAGTCAGGAAATGAATAAACTGGCTAATTTTAAGTAACTTTTGTTCTATAGAGTTTTTTCACATAGAGTCAATACTTTTCGAGTTATCTGGCAGTGAATATGTTCATTTTTTCAACAAAATAACCACGCTTTTAGACGGTTTTTCACAAATAACTCAAATAGTAAGAATTTTGTCGAAAAAACATCCTTAGCAAAAATATAGCCTGTAAAAAATTTAAAAAAATGGTGTATATATCACGTCTCTACACCTAGTAGAAGCAGAGTTATAGCTAATGAAAGATCGGTTCATATTCGTCAAATTACAAATGGAATACTTTAACGTGAAATAACCAAAAATTAAGCACATTTTGGGGAAAAGTCATTACAACTTATTTAAAGTGTTTAAAAAAAGCTTCATTTTTGTTTTATAAAAAAATTTCTAGCATCAAAATTAAACAAGTTACGCTCAAAATAAAGTTAGTCCCTTTTGGTTTTGGTAAAAAAATCGAGAAAATCACCCCCTAATTAGTATCTTAAATGAACTTAATCTTTACGACTTCACAAGTTTCTTGACTCCTGTATATATTGTTTATATGATCTGTAAGTTTCATCGGTTGAAAGTCCTTATTATTGAAAGGGCTGTAGTTAAAAGGGGTTGAACGAGTCACTGATCACGAATGTATGCAAATTTAGAAACACCAAATCTTAATCAATTTTTGTCTAACAGAAAAACAAAAAAATACATGATATTCAGAAAAGCAAATCTGACTTCTTTTGTTTTTCGAGATTTTTGGTATCTCTAACAATTTTTAAGTTATTTTGAAAAAAAGCATATTTTTCAAAATTTAAATTTTTAAAAATTTTATTTTGAAACCAAATTTTTTCAAAAATAAGCACTTTGAATCGATGAAACTTACAGATCATATAAACACAACATAAGTAAAATAATTTGTGGAGCGTTAACGATTAATTTCATTTAAATTGCTAATTAGGGGGTGGTCTTCCCGATTTTTTTTTGCAAAAACAAAAGGGACCAACTTTATTTTGAGCGTAACTTGCTTAAATTTGATGCTAGAAACTTTTTGTAAAAACAGATAAAGTGTTTAAACACTTTAAAAAAAGTTATAATGGGTTTTCCCCAAAAAGTGCTTAATTTATTGGATATTTCACGTTGAAATATTCTATTTGAAATTTGGTGAATATGAATCTATTTTTCATTAGCTGTAACTCTGGTTGTACGAGATCCAGAGACCTAACGCGTACACCATTTTTTTACTTTTTTATAGGCTATATTTTTGCTAGGAACGTTTTTTTCGACAAAATACTTACTTTTTGAGTTATTTGCAAAAAACCGTCTAAAAATGTGGTTATTTTGTTGAAAAATGAACATATTCACTCGCAAATAACTCTAAAAGTGTTGACTTGGCGAAAAAGCTCTATAGAACAAAAGTTACTTAAAATTAGTCAGTTTACCCATTTCCGGACTTATTTTGGACATATATTTTTTCACCCCCAAAAGGGGGTGAAAGTCACCCCCAGGGCAAAAGCACACATCGGCACAATATCACTTTTTTTCTTTGACATGTAAGCTATGCGTATGCCAAATTTCATGTCAATCCAAGCGGTTCTTTAAAATTTAGAGCAAAAACCGTGAAAGAATGGCCTAATTAGTTCGTTCCCACTATAAAGATTCAATTTAATTTTATTTATACTATCAGGTATATTATTAATACACTGCCACTGCCTACATTTTTATGAATTTTCATGACTATTTCTATTTCGGTCCGGCTAATTTGTCAAACTAACTAATTGTAAAGCGGCTTTTGTACAGTGGGTAATTAATATGGACAAAAACTTCATCAAATGAATGTGACGCTTCCATCTGTATTCATAAGCTTGAAATTTAGTGCTTGGTCTGGATGGGGGAGAAGCGTAACAAAGGGAATGACGAAAATGTTGCTCATTTATTTAGTTGTCCCTTTTGGTGTACGCACGGATTATTATTCTAGGCTTTAGTAAGACTGTGATTATTTATTCTGTCAATTTGGACCCAAACATGTATAATACTGTGTGACACTGAAAATACAAGAATCTTTAAATATTAAAATTGTTTCATATATTTTTTATATATCAAATTTTTAGAGTTTCAAAACACTTTACTTATTCTTTGCCTAAAAGTTTTAAGGATTCGTCCCTTCTTAAGTTGTAACATACCTAGTGCACCAAACAATTGGGAAGTAGACTCATAAAAATTACGTTGCAGGTTTCAAAAGCCGCAGTTAGCGCCGGACTCCACTTGCGATTTTGTAGTCGCGCGATTGTTTTGTCGCGAAGATTGAACACATTGTTTCGAATACAAGTCAATCCACGATTATTTAGTCGCAAATGGATTGACTTGTATTTGAAACAATGTGTTCAATCTTCGCGACAAAACAATCGCGTGACTACAAATCGCAAGCGGAGTCCGGCGCTTAGAGTAGATGTAGAACTGACTTAAACTGGGAGTGAGATAGGTAGACGCTCTATCAACCATGCTATTCAACCTAGTTCTTGAGGCATTCATCAGAAAAACCAATGTAACCGGCCATATAAACAGCAAAACAATACAAATTAATTCATGTGCATACGATGTAGCTGCCATTAGTAGGAACAAGTCACTACTAATGGAAGCGTTCAAAGAAATTTATCGTGGATCGTGGAAAAGGGGGCTTCAAATAAACGAAGCAAAAACGAAGTACATGACTATCAAAAAACACTTGACAATGAAAATAATATCACAATATACAACTAGACTATTGAACGTATTAGTCCAAGAGGCAGCGTTGAAAAATCTCTTTGAATTTACTAAAGCTAGATTTTTCACAGTTGATTACTGTGAGTGTGTAGAGAAACATACTGCGGTCGGTCAAGCGAAACGTAGAACAGGGGTTACTGAGAGGGTATCAAAGTTGCTTTCCTACGAAGGTAATTAGATCCATTTACTAAGGCTGAAAATCAGTACACACATTCTAAATTAAATATAAATAAAAGTTATTATAGTCGGTCAGCTGTATGACGGGACAGAGCCGGTCGGTCGGCCCCAATGAATGTACAGGGTTGATCACTATATTTTGACCCCCTTTTAAACTGCTTTATTTATAGAATTGGAAAAAAAATGTAAAATACAAAAGGTATTCGATTTTTTAATTAGGATTTTCTGACATAATATATCGTACTAGTGTCGTCATCCATCTGGGCGTGATGACGTAATCGACTATTTTTAAAATGGGAATAGGGGTCGAGTGCTAGCTCATTTGAAAAGTTATTCACTCCCCTATTCAGTAATATAAACATTAACATGATTAATTATACAGGGTGTCCAAAAATTTTTTTTAATTAAATTAATTGTTTAATTAATAATTCAAAAAATTTTGTTGGACACCCTGTACAAATAATGATCTTAATGTTTATAGTACTGTATAGAGAATTGAGTAACCTTTCAATTGAGCTAGCATACGTCCCCTATTCTCATTTAAAAAAATAGTCGATTACGTCATTACGCCCAGATGGATGACGTCACTAGTACGATATATATGTCAAAAAATCATAATTAAAAAATCGAATAACTTTTGTATTTTATATGTTTTTCTAATTCTATAAACAAAGCAGTTTACAAGGGGGTCAAAATATAGTGAATAACCCTGTACATTCATTGGGGCCGACCGACGGGCTATGTCCCGTCATACAGCTGACCGACTATAATATCTTATTTATATTCAATTTAAAATGTGTGTACTGATTTTCAGCCTTAGTAAATGGATTTAATTACCTTCGTAGGAAAGCAACTTTGATACCCTCTCAGTAACCCCTGTTCTACGTTTCGCTTGACAGACCGCAGTATGTTTCTCTACACAATCACAGTAATCAACTGTAAAAAATTTAGCTTTAGTAAATTTAAAGAGATTTTTCAACGCTGCCTCTCCGTCTATATGGATGCCTTTACATATCTGGGCACAAAATTCTGTGACATTGAAAATACAGGTTTCAAAACAATTTCCCTGTTCTTTGCCTAAAACATTTAAGAATATGCTCCTTCGTAGGTTGTAACACACAGTGAACCGAACTACTCGGAAGTAGGCTCAGGATATTGATACACTTTAACAACTTCATAACGGAATGAATCAAACGAATAATAATAATTCTAGCAAGTTTTACTTGCTAGAATAGTGCTGAGTAGACACATAAAAAGTAGAAACAAGGCAGAAAACAAAAATAACAAGACACAATACCCTTAGGCAAGAAACAGACGAGCCACTCTGCAGCGCTACTGAGTGGCGCCACAAAGTGGCACAGACGGTCGATTTTGCAGCACCGACAATTACGCTGCGAAGTGGCTCATCTGTTTCTGCACTTATACTGTTAATAGAAGAAGTTTCGTCTTGTGTAATTTATTTACTTTAAAATGCGTCGTCCATTTTTGACATTATAGCTATTTTATTTTAGTCTTTTTGCAGTTCATTAACAAAGTTTCGTTGCGTAGAGTTATTTTTATGTTTTTAATATTTTCTTTTTTCCTTTTGTAGATAATTATTAAAATCTTTTTATATACTTGGCTTGGTTGGTGTCACGGACTCCGCAAATTTTGTAATCCATTTTAAAAATAGTTCTAGGCTACCTAGACACCTGAAATTTTCAGGATAGCTTAGAACTAGCTAACAATGCAATATTTAACTGCTATTATACAGGGTGATTAATTATTAGTGAGGTGAAGCTCCGTAGATCCGTTATAGTAATAGATAGCGATAAAACTTAATAACAAAAATTGTAGCGAACTTTGAGCTTCACGAGTGTTCGATAAAATAGTGGCAGACCAAACTTATGTTTTTTTAAATAGAACACCCTGTATTTCATTTTATATTCGAAATCTTCGTAACTTTTCGATTACAAAAATATAAAGGTTTGGTATGTTATACGGGGTATTTACAAAGTTATAACCAATTTTATATGAAAATCGTAGCAAGTTTAACTACCTGTATAAATAAAAGCAAGCAAAAGATCAATGGTTTATTGACGTCATATTTTTTTATTTATTGTCAAAATTTTCGAAAATGTTTGTTTTGCTAATTTTGTTTATATTGAATACAGGGTGAGTCAAAACGCAAGTACATTATTTTCTCAGTAATTTTAAATAGAACACCCTGTATTTTATATCATTATCGAAAAGTACCATTACGATACTATAATTTTTGTATAACATTCCCTATGTGTAAATTTATTAGTTTTCGAGATATTTTCATTTTTCAGAGCAAAATTATTAATAATTACGGGTCTAAATCTTTCCAAATTTTAAGTAAGCCATGACTGAATAATTGTCTAACGCCCGGTTTCCGAAAGGATGATCATCTCAAAAATTATGTAATCTACTATTAACAATAGATTAAATGCGTCAGAAACGTCAACCAAACTAGGTTTAACAACAGTCGATCACCTGACAAAAGATTAATCGTTAGTTAACAGCCGATCATGAGTGTTTTGAGTTTCCGAAAGGTCGATTAACCAGTTTCGCTTGTCAAACGGCGGTAAAAATGGACTATTACCTAATCTGCGACTATCCGTCGATTAACGGGCTGTTAAGAGTTTTTTTTAGTTTTTTAATTACTGTAATTAACAAATACCGGGAAAAAATTGTCAAATAACACATATATAAATGATATAAATCATATTATTCAATAAAAATAAGATTTTTTTATGGAAGAAATAATTTAAAATATTTATTTAACTTGCAGAACATGGATATCTCGGACATTTTTTATATTTGATTATATAATTTATATTTTTTTTTCTTTTAAAAATGTAAGATAACAAGGATGCTAGACTCATAGAGCTATTTTTTGAGCGGCCAGAGCTCTAAAAAGCAGAACATAATGATTATAGCGATGTAAATAAGAGGGAAAACGTGTGAGAAATTATAGCAGCTAACTTTGAAGACAATAAAACAGCCGGTAAATAAATTAAAAATAAATATAAAAAGTAAATATATAGACCAACAATAAAAATACGATTATAAAATATTATAGATCATAAATAAACTGTTTTATATCTCCAACTCTCGTCACATTACCTAGCCTCATTTTTAAAATGCTCTCGTTCAATTCTTGTTCCAAACAAAAGTGACAGTACGTAAGAGAGAATGCACCTTTAGAATCTAAAGATACAAGTTTGGATTTAGAGGTTAATATAATTGAAATTTTGAAGGATAACAGCCAATTGTGACAGTATCGCTACCAAATTGTATGTCAGATCATCGATTACATGATCTATGATCATGCAATTTTACAATAATTGGCGTTTGAGAAACCCATCACAGGTTAACAGTTGATCAAATCTAACAACCGATTAGATGATCGGAGATTTGAATAACGTTTCGGAAACCGGCTGTATAATTTCAAACTATTTTAAAAATGTGACTACTGCAATGATATTTTAAAGTACGTTAATAAATCAATATCTACAAATTGATGGTGCCTAAGTGGCATTAGACTGCAGATCGAGAGGTCCCCAGTTGGAACCCGGCTGCTGCGTATCTTTTTTACTTGTTTTAATAAATAATTAAAACTTTATATACTTAAAATTATATATACCGTTTTAAACAACAGTGGTATTTGGTATTTTAAAAAATACTATTTTATACTAGTATAATTTTTGGAATCATAATTATAAATAACAGTTAATACATCTACTAAAAATTCATATTTTATATGTTAATTATTCTTTTCAAATATGTTGTGCTCTACATAAATATGTACGGTTCCTAAAAAAACTGATACGACTCTTAGTAAGATTTGATCATGTTGAGCAGTGTATTTGATTGATCTGACATTATATTTATTATGACAGACAAATAATAAAATAAACAAACAACAAACAACTGATTACATATTATCTTAATTCATAAATTGTACTAATTATTAAGGTCTAAATGTTTATATTATTTTGAATTCCTGTATTTTATAAAGAGTATATAAATGATAGTTTTTACATCAAATAGATCACATAATTATTGTAAACGTGGATTATACAACAAAACAAATTAATATTCAATTCAGCCCTGTAACTTATTAAAATAAATATTATAGAAGTTTTCAGGGACTTTCAGCCCTCGGTAATAATGTAGTCTTTCATTCTGAGTTTAAATTTTTCAAAAATATTTATTAGTTTTCTCAGGATACGAAAAAAATGAATACAATTAAAATACATTGAGAATTTTGACATGCGTCACAATTTTGCATTAACTCAATGTAAAATTCTAAACTGTTGAATTCCAGCTTCCCTAATTATTTGACATCAAAAGACATTAGAAACTATTTGTAGAGGATTGAAATCTGTATTGAAAACAACTGTTAAAATTGGCCTACGTAATTAAACATATTCCAAAATTTTGTAAAAATGTATGTAATACATTTCAGTTTTCAGCCCAAACTTAGGCCACACACAATGCAATAATGTTCACATTTTTGAACTGTCAATATTTTTATTTTATCATCTATTGTTTAAAAACAATACAGTTGATAAGATACCCTCAGTTGCGGAGAAATTATTAATAATAAAGATTAATAATAAAGTCTAATAACCGTGGAACAGAATAAGCTATCTGACAAATTTTAAGATTTGGCAGTGACATTGACAGTATGTAAATATTAAGTATTTATCCTTCAAAATACACTGCTCAATTTTCTACAAAATACGCTTCAAGAGTCGTATCAGTTTTTTTTGGAACCAGGTGTACATGTACAATAACAAAACCGTGATATTATAAAAAGTACTTTTTCTACTCTATGTATAAGTATTATGTATAAGTTTTTAGTTTGTGAAAACTGTCATTATAGATAGCAGTGCGTGAAGAATTTAAAGTGTGCGTGAAGTAACAATGTATTTTAAATGGGATTTACTTTTTCGCACTGTTTTTAACTTTCGCGTTATCATGGTCGCAATCCTTATCTTTCGCGTTGTCATGCCCACATAACAATGATGTTCGCATCATGTTCTAAGCATATCCTGCCAACATTCGTCGAAGTATATCCTTTTTAGTATATGCGTAGTACAAGCATAGCATGTACCATAAAAAACATTCTAAATTTCATGTTCTTTGCATGTGCTTCGAAGAATATTCTTGCACCGAATATACTGAGCACATTCGTGTACGTAGTATCTCGGAATGTTCGTAAAAGTTTATTCTTAGAATATACCTTAATCGAATATTCTTAGTATATGCGTAAGTATATGCAAAAGTATATGCTTAACACATACTTATATATACTTTTAAAATATCTTAAAAAGAATATACTGTATGTACCTATAGGAAGAAGAATAATGTTAGCCTATAGATTATCAACTTCGCGTTAAGAATAATTAATCAAATTTAGGTATTTTGGTAGGTACTACTGAACTATCTAATTCATAATTTTTTTTAAACCGTTTTAATTGTATGGTAAAAAAGTTTAAAACTTAATTCTATTGAAGAAAAATGAGAAATTCTCGTTTCGTTTTCAATTGAAATGAATACACCATTTTGATTTGAGTTTATACCATAAAAATATTTTTACCTATAATTTTCGGGAATCCGGAAACGGCCATTCATTGTTATTCTGACCCTTGCATTGCATATTTTATACCTGCACAAGGGAAGGGGGTAGGTAACAAAAAGGCAAAATATGAAAATAGTTTCCAGCACAGTTAAGGCATTTATGTCTACGCTGTGAGGAAGAAGCGACTGTATTTCTAGCTACAAGGACTAAAACATTTTAAGAACATAAAAAGCAGCTTGAAAATAATAAATTTATATTGGTACTTCAATATTTCCTAAATACCTAGTAAGTAAAAGTATGTATAATGTATATAGATACCTATAAATTTTAGTAATTTACATACATATTATATTATATATTTGGCTATTATATAATTATATAAGCAGCATTTTTATTTTGATGTGCACATAATTAAATATATTACTTATATTTTATATATAGGCTACTTACCCATATAATATTTATTATACATAGGTACCTATATAACTAACTAAAGTTTATACATTTTATACTTACTTTTTACGTAATATTGTAGAATGCAATAACTATACATTCTCATATGCAATTAGAATATGTAAATATAATATATTAGTAGAACCTAGGATGAGATTGGGTGATGTTGAAAACATACTTCTGAGAAATATAGCACATCCTTGGAATATTCTTCCCATATACTAAAAATATGTGCGATAGTACATTCTAAGTATATACATAGAAGGTATATAGCACTTCCTTGGAATATTCTTCCCATATACTAAAAATATGTGCCCTAGTACATTCTAAGTATGTAACTAGAAGGTATATAGCACTTCCTTGGAATATTCTTCCCATATACTAAAAATATGTGCGATAGTACATTCCAAGTATATAAATAGAAGGTTTATAGCACCTCCTTAGAATCTTCTAAAAAGTATGTTCTTGGTATATACTGAAAAGAAGTGCGGTAGTACATTCTAAGTATATACATAGAACGTTTAAGTACTGTAATGTAGTATATACTCAGTATATGCTCTGCACATTCGCAATGGTAATTACGCATATTCTAAGTATATACTTTTTCTGAAAAGTATGTTCTATGAATCTACTAAGAACATGAAATTGTTATGTGGGTGGTGATGACAGTATGACCAATGAATTACAACAAAAGTTTTGACAGTTTTCTGGTTTGAAAGTAGTTAGAATTTTTAAATGTCAAAGTTCTAAAAATTGTAGGATAGAAATGAATTCCAGTGACGAAGAGTTACAGTTTTTATATTTGTTTATCGTAGATAAAATATTGTATGAAACTGTACGTGAAGTACTTTTTGCGAACTTACGCGATTTATAGCACTCACTCCGTTGTCGCTCGTACTCTAAATATCGCGTGCGTTCGCAAAAAGCATACTTAACGAACTGTTTCATAAAATAACTATTTTTATTAGAGTATAATTTTTGGAATTTTAAGCATTTTATCGTTAAATCGTCTATCGTTAAATAATTTTATGTTCTTTCCTGTAAATAATAAAAAGGTTTTATTATAAAAAAAGTTCTTTTCCGCAAATCGCCAGGAAATTTTGACATTCCTGTCAAAATTTCTTGAAGAAAAAGTCAGGACTTCCTTACTGTAAGGAAATGTCATTTCCTTACTGTAAGGAAATGATATTTCCGTACAGTTGTTAGTGTTCTACATAAATGATAGAAAACACATTGCTTATAAGGAATTAATTTATATTTTGAAAACATCAAGTCATTGCTGAATACATTTTTAAGATCAATTTGTTATATTTACAGTAATTATTAATCCATTCTACAGGCCCCAGAAATACCAAATATTACAGCCACCTAAAAAATAAATAAAGCTATAATCTAAATAGAAATTAAAACCTTGTAAATTACCTTAATCATTAAATTTTCTTTATCTGGAGCTTCCTGGATAAATTTTTCAATTTCTTCCTTCGTTAAAATCTTAGATTTCTTTGCCCTATAACCTTGAGCTTGCCGTTTCAATAAAGAACGAAGTTTTGAGTATGTAGATATATCTACATTGTGTTTAAGTGCAAGGGTTGACTTCAGCATTGAATAATTGGCCCATAATGTTAAAGATTTCATCTTTAAACAAAGGTCTAGGAAGTATGCCATTACAACATTTTCTGAGAAAGAACTCGTATTTTTACTCATGCGATAATCCATAAAACGTTTGTAGCATTTTCGTACTTTTCTCTTGATTTCTTTGGCAATAATTCTAATGAAGCAGTATTCACTGCCTCAACCAGCTCTGGAGGAGTCCCAGGAATGGAAATTTCATCATCACTTATCATTTTACTTTCGAGAACACCAGCAATTAAATTTATAAGCGTCAAGTTTGACAATTCAACCTCAATACGTTTCCATAGTAACCCAAGTAATTTTATTAGGAATTTCAAAGCACCATTTATTTGGGAATAAAATTATCGCGTTTTTTTTAAATCAATCAATATCTGTCGAATTTTAAACGATTTGCGGAAAAATAGTATGTTTACCTCGTAGGAAAAGCCACATTGCTGGACTCTGTGTTGCTAAGTCTCGGCTTGCGCCTCGACTTAGCAATCTTCACAGTCGTCCAGGAATGTTAAGCTTTTCCTACGCGGTAAACAATGTACTATTTTTATAAAAGTGTAATTATTTTTCTTTCATTTTTAAGGTTATTTATTTACTTTTTAAATAATTTTTTTCTTTATATGTACTACGATAAGGCTTAGGTAATCATAATTTTGCCTTATTTTCTCTCTCTCTCTCTCTCTCTCTCTCTCTCTCTCTCTCTCTCTCTTACACACACACACACTATATATACTAATTAATTGTATTTCTTTTTCAGTGACGTCGTTTAGAGTGCGTCGAAATGCTTCCGTGGTAAGCACCACTCCCACAGCAGACGAAGATGACGAGGACTGGGATGAACCCGAATCTTCAGAAATAGACGATGATGGAAAGGTTTATAAGAATCCCAGAAATTCACCGTCTACTTTATGTCCAAGAGACGAAGAACAAGCTACCTTACTTGTAAGTAACATTACATATCGTGTCAATATTAGCAAAATTACTTGATATATTTTTTGTGATTGTCTAGTATTTAACGCGATTCTATGATGAAATATGTCAATTTTATTGAGTTTTGAAGCTTCGTATTCGAAAGATAAAACTTTTAAAGTTTCTTTCTATAGACGTAATTTCTTCAAAGATCCTAATATTTTCTCGATATGGAGGAAGCATTTATTGAAGACACATCTCACGAAGTATTCACAAGGACAATCCGTCTAAATGGAATGGGCGAAATAATACTTATGAATTTGTATCCATATAATGTCTGGATACAAATCCTGAGCAATAATTGTGAATTGTCCACATAAGAATCAGCTGAAAAATGCTTCCAATCTAGAGCTGACTATAGAAGAGCTGGATTCTATGGATCTGAAGACAACGAGCCTGGATTCTAATAACAAAACTCTTACTGGGAAAATATACCCAGTCAACCATATATGTCAAAATGAACATTTCGCTAATAGAGTTGACTTACTACGAAAACAAGCAGGAATCAGCTGAGTCATAGCCAGCTTTCTTACTGGACATGCATCAGTTAAGAGTCCAAAGACAAGAAAAAAGAATATCCCAATATAAAACAAAACGTCACAGAATCCTCATCCTTTCACTCACCTTTTCAATTATTTTATAATATCCAAAATAAGTTTGCGTATGTTTTGTCAATATAATTTGTACTTCTCAATACTAAGGCACCGAAATTTGTTTCAGGGTCAAAAATGTTTAAGAAAATGTTCGTCCGATGAAGACTGCAAAAGTAAGAAGAAAAAGTGCCTTTGCGATGGATCCTGTGGATTATCTTGTATAAAACCAGGTATTAAAACTCATGTATTAGTTGTAACAGTAGGCTATTTTGTTTCGGTTAGCGGCATTTACCAATGTAAATAAAGATTTGGATTATGTTTATTCTCTTCAAAGATTTTGAGACGAAATTCTTAAAGTGCTTAGCTTCGATGTTAAAACGCAATTTAAAACGTTTATTAAAAAACGTATTAAAAATTGTTTTAATGTACAAAGTGGGAAAAATTTTTGCAATAATATGGCCCAAATATTAAATATTTCAACTTTCTAACTTTGATAGTGTTTAGCATTTCACTCTATTATTGGCGATCTGCTTCTTTAGGATCCAAGCTTCCAGGTCTATAACACGTAACACCTCAAGTTTAACTCTTAAGCCGATCTCCCAATCTCTGTTACACAAAACATTTTTCATTTCAGTAAATGAGTATCTTGCTTGTCTAATTCTTGATTTGATTTCTTCATTGAAGTCGTTGTTGTCGTTAATTATTAATCTTTAATATTTATATTTTTGGGCTTGTTCTATTTGCTTTCCGTCGATCTTTAGACTCTCTTATCGTTGATGTGATCACCATAAATCGATTTTTTTTCATATTCAGAGTTAGACCTTTATCTTTAATTTGATTTGTTTAAGTTATAGGCCAGTTTAAAATCAATGAATATATTATAATAGTGATTATCATATTCCTAATATTCATTTAAAATTTTTTCCCCTTTAATAATTTCACTTGGCGGTTGAAGCCGCTCATTGAGGATGAATGTAAAAATTTTATGTTCAAGTTGATCAAAGGAGCTCCAAGAGAGATTATACCGCGCTAATAAATTGTTCATGTCATATTTTTTCTGTATTGCAGATCGTGAATGTCCTGAGCCAGAACAAATAGCGTACGGATCAGTAGCAGCCAGCGGAAAACTCTTTGGAGCTCGAGCTACCTATACTTGTCAACATGGATACCATGTCGTTGGACTTCAAAGCAGAACTTGTCAAGCTGACGGCCAGTGGGCTGGAAGTTCACCAGCGTGCAAGCAAAATAGTAAGTAGGAGAAGGTCATTATATCAGTTCTAATAACGTAGGGGTTATATTCCCAGACACAGGTTCTTGATATGGCGCTTCGAATAATATATCGCTTGTACTGTTTCGGCGACTTTAAAACAATAGTTCTGGTTAAAACTCTAAAACCTATTATATATCCTATCTATTTAGGTTATTACCTTTATGTAATTGTTTTCTTTCAGTTTATTGTTTGTCACCTCCTACGATTGACCATGCTCGTCATAATGCACCTGCCGAACAAACAACTTTTGACCTGGATTCTACTCTACAATACTATTGCCATACTGGTTACGTGACTAATGGTTTTCCTAGAGCAAAATGTTTGGCAATAGATGGACAGGCTTCTTGGTATGGTCCGGATATAGCTTGTGAACGTAAGTGAAGCGTATTTAACCAAATATGTATTAAATGGATCATTTATATTAAAAGTTGTTCTGGTTTAGGTTTCTATTCCATGTAGCAAAAAATTAGTATTTTTTTCTTAAACTTAACGATACAACAGGTGGTTAAATAGTTTGTCAACTGAACATTGACAGTTAGTAGCGGCATGTTGAAGCTGAATCTATCAATGATTATAGCTTTCAACAATGCTGTAAAAAGGAAGGACTAAAAAAGGATACCAAATAGGAGAAAAACGTAAAGTAAAATAATCTGATATGCAGACGACGCAATACTAATCTCTTAAAGTGAAGATGATTTACACCGTATCATTAATTTACCATTAACATGATAATTTCTCAAAAAAGACCAAATGCATGGTTATAACAGCAAATCTAATAAGAGTTAGAGCTGGAGGAGCAGATAATAGAATAAGTCACGAAACGAAGTTTAAATACCAACGAAAAGCTCGAAACATAAGTGGAAGATCAAGTAAATAAAGCAAACAGAGACGCAGGTTGCCTAAATGAAACACTATGGAGAAATAAAAATATCGGAAAAGAAATGAAAGGCAGAATTTACAAAACAGTCATCAGACCAATAATGACTTATGCAGCAGAAACACGACCTGATACAGAAAGGACAAAAAGAATGCCAGAAACGGCAGAGATAAAAACCCTTCGAAAAATTGATGATACGATACTATGGGATAGAGCTAGAAGTACAGATATACGACGGAGATCCAAGGTGGACAACATTAATAACTGGGTAAAAGACAGAAGAGTAGAATGGAATGATCACGTATGCCGAATGACAACAAATAGAGTAGTAAGGACGGCGAGAGACGGTTCCCCAATAGGAAGACGATTAGTGGGAATATCAAGAAAACGATGGAATGACAACTTACTGGAGGTCCATTGAAAAACAGACAGAGTCATGTATACACAAAAAGAAGAAGAAGAATAATGCTGTAGTGGGTGGAAATATTTGCAGTGCGTCGAATAAATTTAGGTCCACTGGTTTAGTAAACAGTCAACCAACACACATACATCCACGAAATGCAAGATTTACCAAAAACATCGCCACTGTCCATACGATTCTATAAGAGAATCCGAAGTAGTCGTTTTGATGTCGTTCACAAGAATTCAGCTGTTCACAGACCACAACTTTGTGAATTATGCGTCATAACTTAGGCCTGCACCCATACAAAACTGAACTTAGGAGCTGAAAGTAAACGACCATAGTAAATGACCCTATTTTTCATCGAAATTTGGGACGATATCAAACCAGAAGATATTCAAGAGCGCTCAATGCATCCCGAAAAATCAGTGTTTGGGATTGGATTTTGGGCTGGTAGCGTCATTGGTACATATTTCTTTGAGAACGCTGTCGGCCTGGCCATCACCGTCAATGGTGAGCGCTATCGGTCGATGACTTCTTGTTCTTCATCCTTCAGTAATCCAACTTTGGACATAGGCCTCCCATAGTCATCGGTTGATGCCTACCAACTTCTTTAAACTGAATCGGATGATATAGACACCAACGACATGTATCTTCAACAGGACGATGCTACTTGTCACACAGTTCATGCTACATTGGACATTAAAAAAGTGCGATGGCATGGTCATCTCACGTGGAGGTAATGTGAACTGGACGCCGAAATTGAAGCAGTAGTTCTTTGCGAATAATCCATAAACCATAGCGACCCTCAAAGCTAACTTAACCCATATCAACTGTCAAATTCAGCCTGCTTTTTGGACTAGGGTCAGAAGAAACAGCCATTTTGGATGTTGTAACGGGTAGCGCTGTTAGACACCAGAACAGAATGTCTTTCTAATTTAAAAGATAATTAAAAGATAATTAAAGTCAATTAAACCGAATATACTAACTAAGCATTAGTCAGTATATACACACGATAAAGAGAAAGAACAATCAGTAGGTACTTGTTCTAGGCTAGAGGTGGACGATTCAATCAATACTCGATCCGGTAAGGAACGGGAAAGCAACCGATCAATACTTGGTCGTTGCAGCAGGCCGGTTTTGCCTTAAATCAATATTTTAACATCCGGTTAGAGAGTTTTGTAACACACTGTTTTATTTAAATTTAAAGCTATAGGACCATTAATTAATTTATCTGGACCTAATTTTCTCCTCTCCACATTTAGCTAGATCATGCGGAGCACCAACCGATATTTCCCATGGCTGGCATGCTGGAGAATGTTATACATATGGTTGCAGAATAACATATCACTGCGCCGAAGGATACGAACTAGTAGGCAAGAACGAACGCTACTGCCAAGCGGACGGTACCTGGAATCCGAAGGAGCTCCCTACGTGTGTTCGTAAGTATCATTAAATCAATCAAATCACTCATTAGTTGCATCTCCACTAAATTAAGTCAAAATAGATAAGTACTTGAACGAAAATTATATTTAATTAAACAGTTATTAAACTATTTAGTTGCTTTATTGGATCTTTCTATTGTTTAAAACCACTGTTTTATATTATCAAATAAGTAATAGATATATCCCGCTCTTGGTAGAGAAAGGGGAGGGTTGGAAAGAGATCATGGAGGTTTAGGAATGGGAAGAAATGATGAAGGAAATAATGTGCTTGATTTTGCTGTGGCATGGGATTTTTCTGCATGTGATCAATTCGCTCTTTGTGAAGACTGAAGACCATTAAGTTACCTATAGTAACGGGGAAGGAAAAGTCAGATAGGTTTCTTGCTGTGTAGGAGAAGTCAGTTAAAAGAGTATACCAAATGTAAAGTGATAAAGAGTGATATGAGTGATATATGTGATGTACATACATCATTGATATTATACATAATTGTATAAAGCGTATAAAGATATTCACAACTGTAAAAACTATAGAAGAATAAAGTAGTTAATATCGCACATAATGCAAATTTGAGAGCAAAGTGTTATTAGTCCAGGGAGAGATTAAAAAAATTTAAAACAGACTAAAATTAATAAAAAAAATTAAAACTTCATAATTGACTAATAACAAACAGATAATATAGTTTTAACAATAGTTTTAAACATTGAAATGTTATACAAATTTTTCAAGTAAAATAATCTATTTTGACTAATACCTACCTAACTACTTTAAAAGAAGATTTTTCCAAGATTTTTCCTATGTACCAGTAGATTTTCTTCCAGATCTTGAATACTTCATTTAGAACTATTCATTCTAAATCATCTTTGAAATAGTAGGTATCCGCGTAAATATTATAATGAAAAATCGTTTTATTGGCCGTTGTTGTATAGTCGTTACAGCAGTCCAGTGCGCTTCCCCTGATAATCCTAGACACGGAAAAGCCATTTTCACCTCCTGTAGCTACAACTCAGTCGTCAGCTATGAGTGCAAGTATGGGTATACCTTGGTGGGAGAAAGTACCAGAAGATGTGGAGCCGACAAGAAGTGGTCTGGAAGTCAGCCGGTTTGTAAAGGTATGTCTCAATTAATTTATCTTCACTATAAAAATGTAAAGTTACATTAATTACAAATTAATATATTTTTTACCACCAAAAATGAGATGTTTTAACCAAACAGTGCTTCAAATATAATGTGCAGAATAATTTTGAATTTGGTTCGGCTAATGAACTTTCTGTTTTTGTCCTAAAAAGTAGAAAAAACCTTTAATTTCTCTTGCTTAATAGTTATCGTCTATAGTTGTTCCATTTTATCTTTGTCCAAATGCCATGATTCATTTTTAAACAAGTTAAATCAAAACATTAAGTGAAACGTACGTCTAGGTTGTGACGATAATATAATTTTATCGACTAGAGTACGCCAATGAATTAAGTAAAACCTGTTTTTGTACCGTCTTGGACGATATAATAGTCGGATCGAAAAGCCTACTTGATTATTATTCTTGGAGCGTTGATCGAAGAATAATAGACAACAGCGAGGTATAAGAGGTGAATTTATGTAGGTAGTATTTCCCGACCATTGTCCGCTGTCGTTTTGGCGAGTTGAGCTGTCCATTTTGCCGTACCTTCTGATTAACGTTTGAAGCTCTAATAGAATATCTTTAAACCTTTCGTTTGTTTTCTGCGTTCTCGTTCTGATTTGGTCTTCCAAATGGTCTAACCAGTTTGCTGATTTAAAAGCCAAGTTAAAATCCTCCGTAAAATTGTTCCAGTTTTCCCAGGAGTCGACGTTGTTTCGGAACCATAGTATCGCTTGTCCCTTAAATACTTCTGGTAGTGGTTTCAATAAAGCAACGTCTCAAATCCGGTAACAGCTTTTTAGTTCGTATAGCCTCTCCAAAAATTCTGTGGGGTCTTTGGATCCGTCAAAATGTAAGCCCCATTTTCTAACTGTGTCCATTATTTGACTGTGTTCATTTTCCGTTTGTTTATCGTCTGTTTTAGGATCCTCAGTTTCGATATTGGTAACTGCGCCGGTCTTTTTTGAGCGTAAGTGTAAGACCATTCTTGATCGAAGATCGTCTAATTTACCTGTTATCGTTATGCCGTATCTAAGTTAAATTCTGCCATAACAATGCTTAATTCCTCTTTCTTTAATTTATGTACCCAGCCTACCGTCTTATCCGCTATTTCTAAGCCTAACGTACCTTCTGATTCCGCCATATGTATATATTTGTTTAAATGTCTTAAACCCTGTTATAATAAATACTCGGGCGCCAATGTAACAAGGTCGTTGCGTTGTTGCTCCAGGTAACTAAATCAGTCGAAGAAAAGAGTTCGTTTTTTAAGACATTTTTATTTGGAATCAAAACATACAAAAGATAAGATAATTAGCCTTAATTACTCGTTAATTTCGTTAATAAAATATATTTGTAATCTACGCATCGAGCTTTCTGTTCGAGCCGATGCATGTGACGATATTTTGTACATGAATGAATGATTTTGACGATCGCGTGAAATATGAATTGCTTTTATTAATACGACATGAATGTATAAGGAAAGGGAAGAAAGGGAATCTCGCTCAGCTCGCCAGATGAAAAGACATATTAGGGATATACGATCACCGCTCGTATAAGGATAAGTAAAAGGATAGGTCAGAGGAAAACTGTCGGATTCGCTCAGGTCGCCAAAACGACAGCGGAAAATGGTCGGGAAATACTACCTACATAAACTCACCTCTTATACCTCGTTGTTGTTTATTATTCTTCGATCAACGCTCCAAGAATAATCAACTAGGCTTTTCGTTCCGACTTTTATATCGTCCAAGACGGTACAAAAACACGTTTTACTTAATTCATTGGCGCACTCCAGACGATAAAATTATATTATCCTCACAATGTGTAATATCATTGATACGTACAGTATCAGTAGTAATTGCACAAGAGCTCTGAAATTATTGAATTTTTCCCGAGTGACACTTTGACAGTTTTAAATTATGTCAAAGTGTCACGAGAGCAAAAATTCTATATTAATTTCAGAGGTCGAGTGCAATTTGTTGCGATTATTTCATGAATAAAACTGTTCAAAACCAAAATTTTATTGTAATTTATTTATGTAAGTACCATTAAACATACAGTTTTTATAAATATTTGACGATTGAAAGTCATCACTTTTATAATTTTTAAAACATTAATTGTCATTAATGTCACTGAATGTATTTTTTCGTAGCAACGAAGGGCATCTGACGTAATATACTTAACGACGGGAGATTATCAAAAACTATCAATTTAATTCAGATTTCTGTAGCTTTCTATTGGTCAGAATCTCCTATGAATGAAATAATCAATGTAATAATTAGGAAATGGCTATTATCCCGGTGGAAGTATTTTATAAAGTTATTGTATTGAAGTGTTTAGTCTTTTTTCACTATTTAGGAGATTGATGGACTCAACATTAAACAACTTGAACATCATACCGACTATTACTAGTATAAATATAGAATGGTAATAAATAAATAAAAAAAAAAGTCACAACAACAAAGTTAATACTGTTTGATACTGTTAAGAAGATTTAATATTACCCAAGGTTGAGAAATACAAAACTAACGAGTGATTACATAAAAAAACAATTAATATTTTTAATATATCGCACCTTTTGGGAAAAAGGTGACACAAGTGGAAATTTTTCACAAATTGAGTTATTAACACTACGATATTGCTAATACTCGTCTTTGTCTGGAGACCTAAAAGTCAGAATTGCAACTCTTCCTTTATTTAACTGAAATAATATATTTATTTTTATTTATATAAAACCAAATAAACTTTATTGATAAATAAATAAAACTTTATTGATTTATAAATCCAAATAAACAATAAATGGAAATTAACCAATAAACCTAACAAATGCGCAAATGTCACTGTCACTGAAAATGATAAACGTCAAAATTGATAGTAAAGAAAGTATCAAAGGCATGCTGTATTGTTTATTCTTGTTTAACTGTTTGTGGCTTCTACGGACAATTGGCTTCATTTGGCGATACTAATTTCCTAATTTACAACGAATAAGGCGATTGTTAAAATACCGGCAAGTGCTTATCTTTAAAGCGGCTACTCGAATTTCTTAAACATTTATATATATATATATATATATATATATATATATATATATATATATAATCCTAAACCCATTTACCCTAAGGTGTCGGGTCTTAAACATTTATACCAAACATTTATATTTATACAAAACCAAACATTTATAACATTTAGATAGAAATATGGAGGCAAATTAACCAAAGTAAAAAACATATTATAATATACAACTTATTTCTTTATTTTAGAAATTAATTGCGGACACCCTGGTCGACTATGGAATGGTTGGCTTGAAAACATAGAAGCTGGAACAGGTCTAGGAGCTTCTATAATATTCAGGTGCCATGACGGTATGCTACTTGAAGGAAATACGTCTACAGTTTGCCAAATTGATGGAAAATGGAGATATCCGTTGCCAAAATGTTTAGGTAAGTAACCAGTAATTTGCTAAATATTAACACACACAGTTCTTGAGTATAGGCATCTTATTCTAAACGTTTTGTGTTATAAAAACAAACTAAATCCGAAGATCTGGAGATCCAAAGATTTCTAGCGTTTGACCAGAAAGCACACCACAGCTTGCTCTGACGATTTCAAAAGGATGAAACGCGCATTTGCGAATGGTGGTACTCTGTATTAAAACCAAATCTTAACTGTCTCTCTCTGTTTTGTGTTTTGTTAAATTATTTTGTGTGTTTAACAGATTTACTTTTATTTTAAGCTCCTTGCGTAGTGCCACACGTCACCCAAGGCAGCGTTATTTTAGTCGGAAGAAACGAAACAGCGATGACTTCAACAGTTGTACAACATGGCGAAGCATTGTCGGTAGAATGCGACCCCCACTACGAGTTTTTAGCAAGTCTTTCACCTGTTACCTGTAACAACGGCACTTGGACATCTATGCCAAAATGTGATCCCGCCAGGTTTGTAAAAGAAGTTTATTGTATAATGATATGGCAAAGTATGGTATGTTAGAGTTTTGTTAAAATTTGTTCATATATTGTATATATGTTACAGTTCAAGTTGATTCTCAGTTAGAGTTGACTCCAACTAGTTGGAGTCAACTCCAACTGAAACGAGCAGTAAAAGTTGATTTTAAAAATTTAAATCAACTTTTACTAGTTGGAGTTGACTCTTCCTGGATCGATTCAGTAAATGTTGATTATACGAGAATCGCAAGTGCATTTTTTATGAGTGTGCGTTTCTTTGTTTTGACCGTTTGAACTACTTACTAGTATAGTCTGTAACGTCGCCCCCGTTAGGTAAATTATTCTGATTCGATTTTTTGCACAAACTTACACAGGGTGTCACGCGGTACCGCGGTCGAAAAATTGTTTAACCAATTTCAGTAAAGTCAGTCAGTAAAGTGACTCTTTATCGAACGAATCTGATATTACGAGTAGAGGAACAGACGCGTTCGATGAGCCAAAAGTGAGGCGATAAACTACCCCAGATAATTGAAATAATATTCGAGAATAATATTTCAATCAACTATGATAGCTATCGTCTACCCTAGACTAGCTCAATCTCCCAAGTTGTGAGTCCACCTTGTCCTAATCAAAAATATGAACAATGAAAATGCAGAATGGAGCAAATAAAACAATAATATTTAACTAATCATGTTTATTTTTCATAAAAGATATAATTAATGTATTAAAAAAAACAATTTAAAAAACCTTGCCGAAACTTTACAGATCAGAGATTATACTTATCGATGGCACTTGGTATCTGTCTGCAGGTTCTTGGTGTCTTGCTGTTGTTCTGCAACGGGCTCTGGCGACGTGGATGTTCTGGCCACCAGGCCTACAGGTGTTGGTTGATGGTGTGGTGTCTATGCTAAATTACTGTAGCATCGCCGGCGATATTGGGGGCTCCAGGTTCAGGGAGTCCAGAAACTAAAAAAAATCAAAGATTAAAGCTACCTCTATAAGATCCTGAAGAAATTTTTGTCATTATTTCATTAATAAGATATTATTTTTAATTATCAACAATGAGCGCTAACCGTGTATTGAGGCGACTGTCAATGTGAGTGCGAGTGAGATTCACCATTGGATGGCGGCTGGAATGGTACATCTCTTTAGCACTCACCATTGACGGCCGCCTAATACGCACTTAGCGCTCATTGTTAATAATTAAAGATAAAGCTTAGTAATAAAATAGTGACAAAAATTTCTGCTGGATCTTGTAGAAGGGGCTATAAACTTTGATTTGGTCACTTTCTGACTTTCATAATAATGGATTTTAACCGAGTTATTAAGCCTTGAAAATGGCTATTTTCGCATTTTTCAAATTTTAAATCGCGTATAACTCGATAACAAGCAATTTTAGAGAAAAATCAGAAAAACCCAAATAACCTAAAAAAATTGTTCGAAGTGAAAAAATTATTTTTGTGAATTTGTCTAAAAAAATTGTTTAAAAAACAATTTATCGATCAAGGTACTGCCTGACACCCAGTAGATTTGTTATAAGGACCTCTTTTTGAGTAAGTTTGTGCAAAAAATTCGAATCGGAGTAATTTACCTAACGGGGGCGACGATACAGCCTAGACTAATTTGAACATATTCAGTAACATTTAATTTCTAGAATCGGCTATTTGTGTGAATCAGAATCAACTTTTACTAAATGGCATTGGGAAGAGTATACTTTTCCTAGTTGGAGTCTACTTTTACTAGTAAATGTTGAATATAAATCTTCATTTTATATTTATAATCAACTTTTACTGAAACCAGCCGTTAGAGTCGACTCCAACTAGTTGGAGTCAACTCCAACTAGTTGGAGTCAACTCCAACTGGATAATCAACTTGAACTGTAACATATACACTTCTCCAAGACCACCTTAAAAATGGGTAATTTTTGATGTCTTGAATTTCCTAAGCCTGTTGTCCGATAAGTTATTTTCAACGAAAACTTGTCGTTTATAACTTCGCGAAGTCTGTGTGTTATTGCGTTGCCGCTCCTGTAATACTTACAGCAGATTTATCGATGGATTCTTATGCAGTTTTGTCTTCTGAATCAAAATCTGAAAACGGCATTTAGATATCTCTAACCGTCTTCGAGATGATCGACCTCAAAGTCTAAAATGTGACGTCACAATCCTTTTATTTTCTGCCGACACACTAAACGTCAGTTGAAATCGTTGCTAGTAAGTAGGCTAGTTTTTTAATCTGAATTTGTTAGGCAAAGCGTAGGTTATTTACATTTGAGTTTGACACTTCGTGAATGTCAAACTAAATTTTATATTAAGTATTAATAATATATCAACGACATTTGATAGTGAATTTAATTATTATATAAAATAAATACAATGATAAAAAACACAATTTGAGTATATTTTGAAAGCAATCATTTATTAACAATTTTAGAAAGGTTTATACGAGTATACGGACTCCCCTTTAATGGGAGTACCTAATGATAAATGGACTGTTCCATTTGTTATGAAATGAAAATTGTTATTATAGCCGGTTCGCTAAACTCAGACACAACTGGCTAGTGATTTTAGTAGGTAATTTTTTTGTTTTTTGCCAATTTCCAAAAAATTGGCAAAATTACTAATTATTTAGTAATTATTAACTATTTAGTAATTATTTTTTTTGCCAAATTGGTAAAAATACTGACTAAAATCACTATATATAATTATATATCAAATTTTATCAATTTTATACGAGGTATATAAAAAATATGAATTTCGATCAAGAGTAAAGTACCTTTATATTTCACCACATTTAAATTAGAATGATATAATTGCACGTTAAAACATAATTTTTAATTCTAAACAACTTTTCATAATAGCAATTTTCCACATTATGAATTAAAATACGCAAATAAACAAAGTTTGCGTTATGATAATGCTCACATTTTCAGCTTGTTTATTATGTTATAGCTTTATTCTTTAACAACGTCGCTGTAATAATATTGTTGCTAGACAGGTAAATTGTCATTGTATACCGGGTGTGTTTCCCAATTTCACAATTCTAAGAACGAGAGAAGCACCAAAACAACCCATTATAATATTAAACATTCTCAAATACTGGAAAGGTTTCAAAATTGACGAAAGTAATTCAATTTTCAAAAAAAATTATTTTACCGCATGTTGTACTTCTTCATCCGACTGAAAACAATTGCTTTTAGCGCCTTTTTTCAGTGGCCTAAAGATTTAAAACTCACAAGGCGATAAATCGGGCCTATAGGGTGGATGCTTTAATATCCTTCATCTATTTCAAAGTCCTTTTGAACAATTGTTGTTTATTTTAGATGCAAACGCCTTCCCACCTCTCCACGCAACGGAATGGTAATTGCTCCCAAAATGGAACATGGCATGAAAGCAAGATTCAAGTGTAAAGATGGTTTTGAATTAAAAGGGGAAGACCTAATGGAATGTTCCTTCGGAAATTGGACTGGAGAGCTGCCAAAATGTGAAGAAGGTAAAGATGTATGAGACTTAGTCAAGAACTATCCACATACAGTTAATTTGCTAGAGGAACTTGGTTAGTTGGTATTTATTTCTCTTGCACTGGAGTCTCCCTACTGGTATGTAAATAGTAGCTAAAGACTGGACACTAATCATGAAATATGCCGCAAAAGGTTTTCTGTTTTTTTTTTTATTTTTCCATGTACGTCCTCTACTTCCACTGTGCTTGTTCTGGTTTGTTCGTTAGTTGTTTTCGGTGTTTCTGGTTCTACTAGTGTTGGTTGGTCTTCTGTATACAGGTTTGTCCCTATGCCTTTAACTTCTACAATTTCTCTCATTTTTCTCTGTCTTCTTATAAATCTCCACCTTTCCTTTTGTAAACCGTAGAAGTCATGTTCCAGATTTTTTGGAAAGTCTTTCCAGTAGTTGATCTTCCAAGGTTTTGTTAAATATTATTTCTGAGTACACGTTAAACAAAGTTGAGAATAACACACAACCTTGTCTGACACCTCTTTGAATGCAAATTTTGTCTGTTTCTTTGCTGCCTACCACAACAGAAGTTTCTTGATTCCAATATAGATGTTGTAAAAGTCTCAGATCTTTATGATCTACTCCAATAATTTCTAAAAACCCAAACAGCCTATCATATTGGATTCTATCAAACGTCTTTTCAAAATCTATAGAGCTGACGTAACAATGTGGGTTATATTAAAATAAAATAAAAAGATGATGTGACTGAGTGAGGGTGGGAAACGAGGGTGAACTTTTTTCACAATAATTGTCCTATTTTGTATATATGTAAAGTTCCTTCTTATTCTTGCAGTACCGTCTCCTATCGGAGGTTGGCTACCATCACAGCAATCTTAACTTTGTTGTCTGCAGCTCTGAACAACTGTATTGAACTGCACCCATACCACTCCCTTAAATTTCGCAAACAGGAAATCCTCCTACGTCCCACATTTCTCTTTCCCGAGATTTTTCCTTGGATTATGAGCCTTAGAGAGTACTTTTCTCTTCTCATTATGTGGCCTATATACTCCAGTTTTTTCGTTTGTATGGCTTTTATGACTTCGCATTCCTTCCCCATCTTCAGCAAAACATCTTGATTTGTTACTCTTTCTGTCCATGGTATTTTCCACATTCTCCACATTTCCACATGTAAAGTTCAGTATTCAAAAAGTAGAAGTAATTTAAAAAATACATAAAAAATAGATACCGTAAGAGACTCAAGTGCAAAAGAAACAAAACGACTTACCACATTCTATATAATCGTTTCAAAGAACCTCATCTTTCTTTAGTATACTGCCCCTATCCTGGAAATGTGCAGAATGGAAAAATTTTGTTAGTTGGAAACATGGGTCTGTACGACTATCGCCCTTATGTTCGGAAAGTAACAAACAACAAGCAAATCATGTACGATTGTGACAAGGGTTATGTGTTGGCAGAAGGTCCACCTGGAGCTACATGTATTGGAGGTCATTGGAGCCCGAGAGAATTACCTAAGTAAGTGATTTTGTGTTACCCTTTTTTTTGACAGAGGTGGAACGCTCTTAGCTGACTAGGGAAGATGTCCCTAGTACTGTTCAGTTATTCAAACTTCAGATACAGACTTCCTGCTATGTGCCTGCCGCTTCTAGGCAAGCATAATAGGATTTTTTAACACGTAAGATATCTTCAGACATCCTTTTTAGACTGCGCTGAATATTCCCATGTTTCGTTCATCCACTGAACACGTTCAGGGATATTCTGGGTCGGATTTTGTGTTATCTATTTTGCTCGTTCCATAAAGGCATGTATCCACTATGTTCGCGAACCTCTTGCGCTCCGTGGTCACTGCAACTACTCCAATGGATACGGCATGGGCTCCTCTACATATAAACCGCCACAGATTGGAGCGCTAAAGCGGAGCGCGCACTGTTGCACAAGTGACGCACTGTTGTACATTTGAGCGCAAGTGAAGCTCGAACATAGTGGATACATGCCTTAATACACCCTCGTCTTTGTTTTTTGCAGAAGTCAACTTTAGCATGTGTCTACCCCTAAATCTTTGAGACATTTTTATAATCTGAAATAATTTCAACTGGATTTATTTGTTTTAAGAACGCCGTAAGTCGAAATAATTTGTAGGGTTCAAAATTTAAAATTTTTTTTATTAATTTTCTAAAATACTGGCATAAATCAAAAGAATACTACAACATATTTTAAATATAACCCCAACTTCTTTATCAGACTGACACATCTCAAAATAATGCATTATGCTTCACGGAAAGTATTGCATTATCTTATCGTGTTTCCGAGAAAGGATGGCATATCTCAAAATAGTCCATTGTTCTTTAAATAAAATATAATAATACTTACTTGTTTTTTTAATACTGGCAAAACTCAAAAAGATGCAGTGTTCCACGAAAGAAGTACGTTCAATTAGCATGATACTTGGGAAGCAACTAAGTTATGACAATATTGCAAAATTTCGAACCAACTTTTCGAATAACAATAAAGACACTTCTGTCATCTGACGGCCATAGGCATAAACTAACTTAGACGTTATTACACAAAAAATATAGAATATTTGAAATATGTTCACTAACAGTCCGTTTTTACATTTTTGAGATATGATGGCCTTCTTCCAAGGTAGCGGTATTATGCTTTTGCCTTTTAGCAATGCTGTCCAAGATGCAAAAATGTTTGTATGTCATTTTTATGTCTTTTACAGGTGTTTATTGGGTCAGCATCCAAGAATCCGTTGGAATCGAAGAAAACGGTCAGCCATAATGGAAAAATATAAAAGAGCCTTCATTCGCAATCATAAATTCATATATGCAGGTAACCAAAAAAGAAATATCCATAACTATCTTCACCTTGCTGAAGAAGATTTGAATCTATTACGAAATAAAAGAAGTACTGTGGTGAAAAAGTCGCTTTATCAAAGAGTTGCCGAAGCTCTACAATTTTTTAACAATATTAGGAAAAAACGAGCCCTTAAAGGTAAGCTGGTATATAAATAGCTTATTAACCCGGGAGCAGTAGCGCCGTTAGAAAAAATCTAACATTTTACCTTTTCCGTGATAACTTGATGAACAATTTTGCAACATAACTTTCCACTCGTAAGTGCCTCGAGGAAGATTGTAGTAATGCGTAGGTATTTTTTAAATTTATTTGAATTTTTTTATTATTTTATATTCTTTTTTGTGGAATTTATGGCTTTGGTGCTAATTTATGAACCAATAAGTAAATAAAAATATTATAAAATAATAATTTGTTTTTAAATTCGTATTTAAATTCATATTATTAGATTTAATCTAATCGCGCGACTGCTTACGTGACAGAAGTGAACAAGACTGTCCCGGGTTAATGATGTACAATACTTTTAATAAGAAACATACTATAGAAATTGTTAGTAAATCAGTGCGACAAACTTCAAGGGGTAATTCTGCATGAAAAAATACTGTCGAGTCGTCAGAGACGAAAATGCCACAGAACCTATAAATATCATACGAATAAGCTGACCTTTGCTGAGAATGACAGTTTTGGGATCCCCAAAAATGATGCAAGAAAGTTGTTTTGCTACTTCTGTCCACGGGCTTACCGCTAAAACCGCCCTAGATGGGTGGGAGAGCTACAGTGGCCTGCTCGATCGCCGGATTTGAATCCTCTAAATTTTTGTACTATAGGTCTTTAGTTTATTCCACTCCCGTCTAAAATGTTGGCGACCCGAGGAATCGAACTATAGCCGTCATAGCCGAATTGTTATGAAACAATAAGAAATACATACATCAGGAATATTTGCGCGAATGGGACAATCAATGACGCAAAGAGTTGAATCTTGTTTCTAGTCTTAGGGACGTCATTTTGAACATTTGTTGAAGCTTTGCACCTAGATAAAATCTCATTAAAGTTACTTTCTGTTATTATTGTGGTTTAAAGTCTTGTATTACATAGTTCTTGAT
This sequence comes from Diabrotica virgifera virgifera, assembly GCF_917563875.1. Lineage (NCBI taxonomy): Eukaryota > Metazoa > Arthropoda > Insecta > Coleoptera > Chrysomelidae > Diabrotica > Diabrotica virgifera. The sequence goes on from NC_065448.1 coordinate 23,395,296, forward strand.
AATGTACAGTATCTCTCTCTCCTGTCGTTTCCCCATTACTGAGGATCGTGATTTCTTCCAATATTCCTAACAATGTTTCTCCATTGGTCTCTATCTTCAGCTGCTCTAAGAGCTTCGCAGAATGAGTTTCTAGCTGAATGCTTTATTTGGTCAGACCATCTAGTTGGTGATCGTCCTCTTGATCTTCTCCCCGGAACGTTTCCAGAAACAATTAATCTCTCCAAACTGTCGTCACCTCTGCGAACCACGTGACCAAAGAATTGCAGAATACGTTGCAGACATATTGTGGACAGCCTTTTTTTTAATATTGAGTTGGTTTAGAATGGAAACGTTTGTCCTATGAGCTGTCCAAGGTATGCGCAGCATTCTTCTCCAGCACCACATCTCAATGGCATCAATTTTTTGGCGTTCGCATGCGCGAAGAGTCCAAGTCTCTGCTCCGTATAGAAATATTGAGAATACAAGGGCATTCACCAGTCTCATCTTGATATTTTGAGAGATAGATCTGTCTTTCCAAACTTTTGTTAGGCGGCTCATAGCATTTTTTGCCATACCAATACGTCTCCGAACTTCTGCTTCACAGTTACCATCGTTACTTATACTAGACCCGAGATAGACAAAGGTGTTTACTATCTGGTATTCCTCTAATATGTTAGTCAGTTGAATAGTGTCAAATCTGTCGACCACCATTATTTTTGTCTTAGCTTTATTGATTTTCAGACCAACTTTATTGCTTTCGTACTCAACTCTTCGCAGAAGATCAAACATTTCTTGCTCATTTGCTGCTATAAGTGTAGTGTCATTAGCAAATCTTAAATTGGAGATTTTCCTACCAGCTACTGCCACTCCACCGGCCCATCCTTCTAAAACCATCCTCATGACATGTTCACCATAAATGTTAAATAAGTCAGGTGACAACACGCATCCTTGTCTAACACCTCTCTCGGTTTTGAATTGATTTGAGAACTTCTGATCTAGTCGTACTGTCGCTATATTAGACTGGTACAGATTTTTAATAAGTGTCACCAGGTGCATTCGTGCGCCCATTTCTATTAAAATTGACCACATATTTATCCAGCTTACACAGTATGCGGCAAAATAAACATCACTTAAATGAATATTGAAATGTTTATGATTATTTATATATTAAATAGTATACATGGTATAGCCTTGCAAGCATTATTCGCGATGACGTTTCCGATAAAACATATGTTAAAAATGCCCTCTGGCACAAAAATCTTTACCTAATTCTAGTCCGCAATTCCGGAATGTTAGGCGGTGGATCAGTCTGCCTCCTTCAGCATTTCCCATGTACGCATCAAGCGGCTTTAGATCTGGTGAGTGATGAGTATGGAAAATCACTGAAAAATTATCGCACAGTATTCGAAGAAACTCCCTGGCCTTGTGACAGGTTGCCCCGTCCTGCTAAAACCATTGTTGATTTTTTCTGGGTTTTCGCGTCCTGTTTCGTATAACTGAAGATATTACTTCACTATAAAAAAAATTTCTGTAAAACTGAGAAACATCCTGTAGCACAGATCATCAACACAACATTCATATACGTTATAACGACATTCGGAAACCACTCAGTAAGTTTGGGCGCATGACACATACAAGTTTGACGCATATCCATTTCAGTATTGTTTATTTTGCCGCATACCGTACTAAGTAAATGAAAAATATGCAGTAGATGTTTTATTTTTTAGCATAAAAATAGTGCACATAATTTTTAATTTGAATCAATGGCGTATCGTGTTTTTCATCTCCTGAACTTTCTTCTTCTTCTTCTTCATCATCATTCTCTTTGCCTTATCCCTATGCGGGGTCGGCTTCCCTAATTGCATTTCTCCACACAAATCTATCTTGGGTCATAGCAATGTTAATCCCCTTTACCAACATGTCCTGCCTTATCGTCTCCCCCCAGGTCTTCTTTGGTCTTCCTCTCCTACTCCTTCCAGGAATCTGCACTTCAGCTATTCTTCGTATTGGGTGATTAACGTCTCGACGTTGAACATGACCAAACCATCTTAACCTATGCTCTCTCATTTTGGCATCAAATGGTGCCACACCTAGACTTCCCCTAATATACTCATTTCTAATTTTATCCTTCTTTGTCACTCCACTCATCCATCTAAGCATTCTCATTTCCGCCACATGCATTCGTTGTTCCTCTTTCTTTTTCACTGCCCAGCATTCAGTTCCGTGCATCATAGCCGGTCTTATGGCTGTTTTATAGAATTTTCCCTTCAGCTTCATTGGCATTTTTCTGTCACACAACACACCACTCGCTTCTTTCCACTTCATCCATCCAGCCCTAATTCTACTGCATGCATCATCATCTATTTCTCCATTACTCTCTAATACCGATCTTAGGTACTTAAAACTATTGCTTTTCACGATCATTTCACCATCCAAAGGTACCATTTTATTTGTAGTAACTCCATCTTTAAATGAACATTCCAAATACTCTGTTTTTGTCCTACTAAGTTTTAAACCTTTTTCCTCCAGAGCTTGTCTCCACTGTTCCAGTTTTTGTTCTAAGTTTCTTTCACTATTTCCTATTAACACTACATCATCAGCATACATTAGGCACCATGGAATACTACCCTGTAGTTTCGCCGTTATCTCGTCCAAAACTAATGAGAATAAATAAGGACTAAGCACCGAGCCTTGGTGCAATCCTACTTTCACCTGAAATTTATCAGTCTCTCCCACACCTGTCCTAACACTAGTCGTTACTCCCTCATACATATCTCTCACAATCTTTACATATTCGCCAGGGACTCCTTTCTTATTGAGTGCCCACCACAGAATCTCTCGAGGAACTCTATAATATGCTTTCTCAAGATCAATGAATACCATATGAGCGTTGGTCTCTTTATTCCTGTATTTTTCCATCAGTTGCTTACAATTAAAATTGCATCTGTTGTTGATCTGACCTGCATAAAGCCAAATTGATTGTCGGATATTTCGGTTTCTTCACGTATCCGTCTATCAATTACTCTCTCCCATATTTTCATGGTGTGGCTAAGTAGTTTTATAGCCCTGTATTTTGTGCATTGTTGTATGTCTCCCTTGTTTTTGTAGACAGGTACTAATATACTGCTTCTCCATTCGTCTGGCGTTTGTTCAACTTCCATAATTCTATTAAATAGACCTGCTAGACAACTTATTCCTGTCTCTCCCAATGCTCTCCATACTTCCCCAGGAATATCATCTGTTCCGACTGCTTTTCCTTTCTTTATTTTTTGAAGCGCTTGAGCCACTTCCTCGTTTGTTATTCTGGTAACCATTACTGTTACTGTCTCCGTTAACTCCACAGGCTATCTGTCAAATTCTTCATTTAATAAACTGTCAAAATACTTTCTCCATCTCTTTTTGACATCCTTTTCGTGAATTAGTATTTTATTATTTTCATCTCGGATACATCCAATCTGATTAAAATCTCTTGCTTTCTTTGCTCTCTGTTTGGCTATTTTATATATCTTTGCTTCGCCTTCCCTGGTATCAAGTTGATCGTATAGGTTTGAATCCGCTTCTGCTTTAGCTTTTGCTACTGCTACTTTCGCTTCCTTTTTGGCGACCATATAGTTTTGAAGATCTATGTCCGATCTGGTTTCTTGCCACTTTTTATATAATTTTCCCTTCTCTTTTATTTTTCCTTGTACTTTATTTGACCACCACCAAGTCTCTTTTTCCTCAAACTTCTTTCCTGACGTTTTCGTAAGTATTTCAATAGCCGTCTCTCTAATAATATTGGCCATTTTTCTCCAAATTGTGTTAGGGCTTCCTTTCATGTTCCAACATATTTTTTCTACTATTCTTTCCCTGAATAGACCTTCCTTCTCATTTCTTCTTCTTCTTCTTCTTCTTCTTCTTCCTCTTTATAAGCAATTGTGCTTGTTCATTCGCGGAATGATTCATCTGTGGAAGCGTTGGTGGAAAGTTGTCACTCTTTTTTTTGCGCGGTCGGCCGATACTTCTTCTACCGATTGGTGATCTCTTACTATTTTGACCACACGGGTCTCCCCTATTCTGGTTATTATTCCATTCTTTTTTTCTATTTATTGTCGATTCGTTTATACACTGTACATTTTATTGTCTTCTAATGTCTTCACTCCTCTTTCGAACTCCCAGCGTATTTCCTGTAATTCTTCTCAGTACTCTTATCTCTGCCGTTTTCAGTAGTCTTTGTGTTATGGCTGTGTCGGGTCTTGTTTCTGATGCATATGTCATTATTGGTCTTAAACTGGCTCTATAAATTCTTGACTTCATCTCAATGTTAATATGTCGGTTTCACTATATAGTGTTACTCCGCCTGAAGTTTTGCTTGGTGGATCGAGTAGCTCGACAGAACTGTTGCCGGTCCCAAGCCCGGATAAAAGAGGAGGGGATCTACGGCCAGGTTAGCAACCTACTGATAGACTTTAAAACCATACAGCTCATAGAAACAAGTTTATGCCTCCTGAAGTTTGTCGTACTTATTTACTAATGCCCTCTATGTAGTAATAATCTGAATTATAGGTGGAAGTGGTAGCAGGGCTCTTGGTACCAGCCACCGAGGTTCTAGCTCCAGTTTAAACTTAAGAAGAGGAAATAAAAAGAATCCCTACGAAGATGACGAGGATGACAAACCTGGAAATCAGGTAATAGAACCGAAGAAACCCAAACCGAAAAACAAAGGTCCTTGCGAACCATTGTCCAGCGAACCTTACGTCAACATCGAAGTCGTAAAGAATGGAAGAGAAGCTAATGTAAGTTTTAGCGCTGGTACCGTTGTCAAAATGGCCTGTGGTAAAGGGTACGGGTTGAATATGCCGGAAAATAAGACAGCCAAATGCGTACGAGGAAAGTGGAGGCCCACACAGCCTATGTGCTTGATATGTAAGTGCCTTTATTATTATAATATTATTTCTAACACGTTGACTGCTTTCATAAAAATGTTCATGAATTTAAAATATTTATTAGTTTAGGAGCCAGGGGGGGGGGTTGAGTATGCACATTTATTCCTCTAGGTACCTTGACGGTTTGTTTATGTTTTTTTGGTGCGCAGATTCGATATTTAGAATGTAGGTACCAGGCTAACAACCAGCCAGATAATTTTTTAGCCAGAACAATTTAATTTTTTTAAATGATTATATCTTCTAAACTATTGGAGATATTGAATTGTTTCTTTTGAAAAAAAAAATGAAAAAAGGGCGTTTGGTATACTTTGATCTGACTGTTAGAATAGGAATTATAATAAATTTCGTGAAAAACAATTGAAGGGGTAAGAACCAAAAGGATCTAAGTGCCGTTATGTTCGTTTGGAGATATTCAATGTTAAAGTTAATTGCTTATTGTAAAATCTGTAAAGATATTTCATATGGGGATTTTAAGGAAAAAAAAACGCATTATACAGGGTGTCCCGAAAAGATTGGTCATAAATTATACCACACATTCTGAGGTCATAAATAGTTCGATTGAACCTAACTTACCTCAGTACAAATGTGCTCATAAAAAAAGTTATAGCCCTTTGAAGTTACAAAATGAAAATCGATTTTTTTCAATATATCGAAAACTATTAGACATTTTTTATTGAAAATGGACACGTATCATTCTTATGGCAGTAACATCTTACAACAAAATTATAGTGAAATTTGTGCACCCCATACAAAATTTATGGGGATTTTGTTCCCTTAAACCCCCCCAAACTTTTGTGTACGTTCCAATTAATTCATTATTGCGGTACCATTAGTTAAACACAACGTTTTTAAAACTTTTTTGCCTCTTAGTATTTTTTAGATAAGCCAGTTTTTATCGAGATGCGGCTTCTTTTTCAATATATTTACGTAAAAATTTTATGGGGGTTTTGTTCCTTTAAACCCCCCAAATGTTTGTGTACGTTCCAATTAAACTATTATTGTGGTACCATTAGTTAAACACAATGTTTTTAAGACTTTTGACTGTTAGTCTTTTTTTTATAGGTCACTTTTTATCGAGATGTAGCTTCTTTTTCAAAATATACCTAAAAATGTAAATTATAAATAAATTTTCAGATTATCAACAGGTCTCTATAACCGTACTTAACCATATACAAATATGTGGTGGATTCGACAAATATTCAAAATATCTCGATAAACACTGACTTATCAAAAAAGTATTAAGAGGCAAAAAAGTTTTAGAAACATTGTGTTTAACTAATGGTGCCACAATAATAATTCAATTGGAACGTACACAAAAGTTTGGGGGGGTTTAAGGGAACAAAACCCCATAAAATTTTTATGGGGTGCAGAAATTTCACTTGAATTTTTTTTAAGATGTTGCTGCCATAAAAATGCCACATGTCCATTTTCAATAAAAAATCTCTGAGAGTTTTCGATATATGAAAAAAAATCGATTTTCATTTTGTAACTTCAAAGGGCTGTAACTTTTTTTGTGTGCACTATTGTATATAGGTAAGTGAGGTTCAATCAATCTATTTTTGACCCCAGAATCGGTGGTATAATTTATTTATGTATATTTAAGTGTTTAATTACGTTTCACATAATGTAGTTACATTCTTGTTTGTTTAAAAAAAGTCACTTAGATCTCTTTGGTTCTATTTTTATTTAGATTTTTTTTTAGAAAACGATGATTTCCCAATAAGAAATCATTATTGTAATAGCGTTGATTGATAAAAAATATAGGGGTATATTTATCCGTATATTTATCAATCAACGGTAATCGTAAACATTATAAAAAAATATTAATTATCATAGAGTAAACGTCAAGATTGAGTAAGAAATCAAAAATGAAAGTATACAAAACAATAATTCGACCGACCATGATGTATGCAGCAGAAACTCTTAGCATGACAAAAAAACAAGAGGAAAACCTTAGAATACAAGAAAGAAAAATACTAAGAGCAATACTAGGACCAATAAAAATAAGTGACAATGAATTTAGACAAAGAACGAACCTTGAGCTACTGGATGAAATTAAGGAAGATATAGTGTGTAAAATAAAACAGCAAAGAACAAAATGGCTAGGACACATATGGAGATTCGGATCAACTACGACGATATTCTCAATATTGGAATGGACACCAGCTGGCAAGAGAAGACGTGGAAGACCAAGATCTACATGGTTACAAGAAGTAGTAAGTGATCTCAACAAGGCGGGCATACGACATTGGAAAGAAAAAACAGAGACAGAAAAGAGTGGAGAAAAATAACCGAGAAAATTAAATAACGAACATGAGGACTGATCTACCTCAAACCATAGATCTAGAGAGCGTAAGCGGCGTAACCCCTAAAGGGGTGTTTAGCCACTATATATATAAACGTCAAGATCATTATGTTCTTCTTGGAAATATTCCTCCATTTTAGTTTCCGTCGACGTCGTTGGCTTACATTCTGTTGCATTTTTTTTTCTTTTTTGGGTTGATGTTGATGGGCCAAATTTTGGTAAAAATATGATGAACCGGGAGAATAAAAGGCAACAGCTGAATAATATTTTCCCTCTTAGCATATGGAATTTCCAAAACGGCTCTATTTAGGGGTTGGTTTAAATTTTTAAGATATAAATTTTTATTATTCGCTTTTCCATGTCTTTTTCTGGATCACACATGAGCCTATGAAGGTAATCAAAGTCGAGATGTTCCATGGAATATACTTGAAACTTTTTGGAAGTTTTCATTATTAAATCTGTCCAATGTTCTGGCATAAAAATATATAAGGATAGCTTTCTTCTTTTTTCGATTCTAGCAAAAGAACGGTCGCATTCCATATACGAATGTCCTGGCTCAAAAAATTTATGATGCATTATTTTCAAAGTAGTACTTTGAACCAAAAACATAAACAATTTAGCAATATTCTTATTTTTATTTTGATCACCACATTGGTCAGTGTAACAAATTAGTTCTTTGACAGTTGGTGGCAAATCTTTTATAATTGATGGATTCGACCGTTACTTGATGGAAGTTCATTTTATCTCACAATAAAACACTGAAAAACGTTTGTTTTTCTATACTTCTACAAAATTTATTACAACTATGTTATTACTACAGCTGTTTCGGCAAAGTGCCTTTCTCAAGTGATATATTTTACAATGTGTTTGCCTTTTTAAGTCTTTAACTGAAGAGGTTGAGGAGTGGGGAGCTGTTTGTCTCGAGTTGGTCATTCAGAATTATATCTGTATTTTTCAATTTATTAATTTCCATTGATTCTAAAAGTGATAGCTTAAGGCCTTTATTTTGAATATGTAGAATTTGAAACTCTTCATTGAAAGAATGATTATGATCTAGAAGGTGAAGTGCGTATGTAGAAGTGTCTGTTTTTCTATTGTTGAAAGCCCTTTTGTGTTCTGCTATCCGTTTGTCAAAAGTTCTGCCAGTTTGACCGATGTAAGTTTTCGGACAGTCACCACAAGTTAGTTTGTACACACCACTCTGTAGTTGCTTTCTCTTTCGGCTTTTATTGTTTTTAATATGTTTGCTTAAGTTGTTGTTAGTTCTGAAAGCTGGTGTTATTCCTTTCTTTTTTATGTATCTGGCTAATTTTGTTGTTATTTTGCCAGTATATGTGAGAGAGCAGAAGGTACTGGGTTCTTTCTGTGGTGGTGGATACACTAATTTCAAGGCTTTCTTATGGAGTTTTTGGTTTAAAATGTTGTTAACTGTTTGTTCGTTATAGCCATTGTTTACTGCTATTTGTCTAATGATATTTAGTTCTGTCTCGAAGTTATTTTTTGTCATAGGAATTTCTGTCAGTCTATGTATCATGCTATGGTAGGCTGCTAATTTATGTTGTGTAGGATGGGATGATGAATTGTGTATAGTTGTGTCAGTAGGGGTAGGTTTATGATATACGGAGAACTCATGTTTGTTGTGTAGTCTGGTTTCTAGATGTAACGATTACCAGACTACACAACAATCATGAGTTCTCCGTATATCATAAACCTACCCATACTGACACAACTATACACAATTCATCATCCCATCCTACACAACACAAATTAGCAGCCTACCATAGCATGATACATAGACTGACAGAAATTCCTATGACAAAAAATAACTTCGAGACAGAACTAAATATCATTAGACAAATAGCAGTAAACAATGGCTATAACGAACAAACAGTTAACAACATTTTAAACCAAAAACTCCATAAGAAAGCCTTGAAATTAGTGTATCCACCACCACAGAAAGAACCCAGTACCTTCTGCTCTCTCACATATACTGGCAAAATAACAACAAAATTAGCCAGATACATAAAAAAGAAAGGAATAACACCAGCTTTCAGAACTAACAACAACTTAAGCAAACATATTAAAAACAATAAAAGCCGAAAGAGAAAGCAACTACAGAGTGGTGTGTACAAACTAACTTGTGGTGACTGTCCGAAAACTTACATCGGTCAAACTGGCAGAACTTTTGACAAACGGATAGCAGAACACAAAAGGGCTTTCAACAATAGAAAAACAGACACTTCTACATACGCACTTCACCTTCTAGATCATAATCATTCTTTCAATGAAGAGTTTCAAATTCTACATATTCAAAATAAAGGCCTTAAGCTATCACTTTTAGAATCAATGGAAATTAATAAATTGAAAAATACAGATATAATTCTGAATGACCAACTCGAGACAAACAGCTCCCCACTCCTCAACCTCTTCAGTTAACGACTTAAAAAGGCAAACACATTGTAAAATATATCACTTGAGAAAGGCACTTTGCCGAAACAGCTGTAGTAGTAACATAGTTGTAATAAATTTTGTGGAAGTATAGAAAAACAAACGTTTTTCAGTGTTTTATTGTGAAATCTTTTATATACTGAAAAAAAAAATAAACAATGACTAAGTAAGGTGTAGCTATGATCCAATTTCTTGCGATCCTCGTTGGCCAATGGTCTCATTTCATACATACATAAAGAATATTCCACTAAAAAGATACGAAAACTACACTAAACTTACAAAAACAACGTGAATAGGAATAAAAAAAACTGACAGTAATCAGCGGCATAAAGGTCTAAGCGCCCTTGGATCACTTTGCCACTACTGAAAATAGAACATCTGTAAACCTAATTTTTCCCCTTACCAAGAGATGGAGCAGAAGGTTTAAAAATCAATTGGATCATTTTGCCAGCAAGTAATGTTTAAGGGTCGTTTAAACACAGCGATAAATCAAACAACTTATCAAGGTCAATCGAGTTGTTGCAACTTATCATTGTGTGTAAACGGTGCATCGCACAACTTATCAAAGTTGGAGTTGGGTTGAAGGTGGTATCGCATTGAATCGCAGCGTCTAAACAGTGTTTCAACTTGTCATCACAACTAGTTGCTGTGACTTATCGTTGTGTTTAAACGACGCTTTAGTTTTAACTTTCGATATATGCGCTTAACTCATTTTTTAAAAAAATGTCACTTAGACCCTTTTGCTTTTTACCCCTTCAGTTGCAAAATATGCATTCAATGGGGCTTTTCCAAGTATAACTCAGCTTTCAAATATGCGATTAACTTTCAAAGCCCCCTCATTTTAAAGGTAATTAAAAAAATTTGCAAAGTTATCTATAGGGACCGTTCACTCTTGTTAGAGTATAGGTCGCTAAAATACTATGAGCTCTTTTAATCAATTTCACGCGGTGGATTAGTCCGCAGTTTCCTTTAGGTCGGCGTTCATAGGTTGTGATGCGTTTTTGTCTTCTCTACTATCTTCTTCCACTCTCTCCGGCCCTGAAGTTTTTCTCTCATTCCATCTTATTTTTGGTCTTCCTCTTGGTCTATGTTTTATTGGTTTCCAGTTCATTATCTTCCTGATCAGTTATTCTAACCCTCTTCTTTGTGTTGATCAAAGCATCTGAGCCTTTGCGCTTTAATGAGTATCACTATATCTTCTCCTTCAGTTATATTTATTATTTCATGGTTCATCAGCTTTCTATATTCCCCTATTTCTGTCTTTACTGGGCCATGTATTCTTCTCATAATTTTTCTCTCTCAATTATTCTTAACTTTCCTTCGTCTTTTTTTGTAAGGCACATCACCTCTGCTCCATAGGCTATCACTAGTCTAATTGCTGTTGTATATATTTTTGATTTTGTTTTTTTTTGCTAAGGTTTTTGTCCTTAAGTAGTCGGTGATATTTCCAATATACTCTATTACCTGCTTTAATTCCTTCGTTTATCTCTATACTCCTTCCAGTTTTGACGTCCACCATCACCCTCAGGTATTTGAAGCAATCAACCTTCTGGACCTTCTCTACTATCTTCTTCCAATCTCTCCGGCTCTGAATCTTTTCTCTCATTCCATCTTATTTTTGGTCTTCCTCTTGGTCTATTTTTTACTGGTTTTCAATTCATTATCTTCCAGATCAGTTATTCTACCTCTCCTCTTTGTATGTGATCAAAGCATCTGAGCCTTTGCGCTTTAATGAGTATCACTATATCTTCTCCTTCAGTTATATTTATTATTTCATGGTTCATCAGCTTTCTATATTCCCCTATTTCTGTCTTTACTGGGCCATGTATTCTTCTCATAATTTTTTTCTCTCAATTATTCTTAACTTTCCTTCGTCTTTTTTCGTAAGGCACATCACCTCTGCTCCATAGGCTATCACTAGTCTAATTGCTGTTGTATATATTTTTGATTTTGTTTTTTTGCTAAGGTTTTTGTCCTTAAGTAGTCGGTGATATTTCCAATATACTCTATTGCCTGCTTTAATTCCTTCGTTTATCTCTATACTCCTTCCAGTTTTGACGTCCACCATCACCCTCAGGTATTTGAAGCAATCAACCTTCTGGACCTTCTCTACTATCTTCTTCCAATCTCTCCGGCTCTGAATCTTTTCTCTCATTCCATCTTATTTTTGGTCTTCCTCTTGGTCTATTTTTTACTGGTTTTCAATTCATTATCTTCCAGATCAGTTATTCTACCTCTCCTCTTTGTATGTGATCAAAGCATCTGAGCCTTTGCGCTTTAATGAGTATCACTATATCTTCTCCTTCAGTTATATTTATTATTTCATGGTTCATTAGCTTTCTATATTCCCCTGTTTCTGTCTTTACTGGGTCATGTATTCTTCTCATAATTTTTTTCTCTCAATTATTATTGTTAACTTTTCTTAACTAAATATAAGATATAAAAAAATGTATTGGCTAATTGGAAGAAACTCCATATTGTCGATGCATAATAAGTTACTAATTTACAAACAAATATTGAGACCTGTATGGACTTATGGATGCCCACTATGGGGGTGTACTAGACCAAGTAATATAACAGTAATACAAAGAGTCCAGAACAAAATACTAAGAAATATTTTAGATGCTCCTTGGTATGTTACAAACAGTGATATCCATAAGGACCTAGCAATGGAAACTGTGGATATAATCATCAAGAAGATGGCAGGAAGGCACGAGCAACGACTTCACATTGTTCACATGCACGAGAATATTGAGGCAATCCAGCTCCTCGATACTACTGGGCAAGTTAGAAGACTGAAGAGAACAAAACCTTATAAACTAGTTTAAGTGATAGGTGATAGTGAAAAGCAGAGCATAGTGCTTGTGCGCGTTAGTATGTATGCTAGAATAGTGCACTATCTTGTTAGGTTAGATAAGAGACGCTATGGGGTAAGCTCTTAATTTTAAGGAACAGTAATAATTTAGGTTAGATTAAAATTGCTCATTGGTCAAGTATGACCAGATTGTAATAGTAATAATCATCATCGTAATGATGATTATGAAAAAAAAAAAAAAAACTTTTCTTCGTCTTTTTTCGTAAGGCACATCACCTTTGCTCCATAGGCTATTACTAGTCTAATTGCTGTTGTCTATATTTTTTATTTTGTTTTTTTTTTGCTAAGGTTTTTGTCCTTAAGTAGTCGGTGATATTTCCAGTATACTCTATTACCTGCTTTAATTTCTTCGTTTATCTCTATACTTCTTCCAGTTTTGACGTCCACCATCACCCCCAAGTATTTGAAGCAATCAATCTTCTGGAATGTATTTCACCTATCTTTATTTCTGTTATTCCGATTACATTGTCTCTTGTGGTTATTAGGTGTTTTGTTCTATTCTAATTGATTATTAATCCTCTCGTCTTTGCTTCTCTTACAAGGGTTGAAAGTTCCCTTTCTAATCTTTTTTATCTCGTGCTGCCAGTTATCTATGATCTGTGTTGAGCTTTGAATAATTGTCTTTTTCAGTCCTGTGTTCCTGATTTCTCGTTCTAGAGTTATTTGCAAAGTTACTTTATCTTTATTAATAAAAAAAAAGAATGTGTGTGTACTTTGTACGCACGTAAGAAGTTATACTTCTATTATATGATTTCAACGAAATTAATATACTTTAAACAGTTTATTTATATTTTATTTAAATATTAAACTAATTTTAATACTTACTACTTCTCAAAATTTTTTATTAAAACAGTGTAAAAAAATAAAATAATAAAAGAATAAAACACACACAAACAAACACATTGAAAATGCCACAAATGATTTCTGAAAAATGTAGGAAAAAATTTTAACTAAATACGTATTTTCTGGAAAAAAATTATATAATAAATAAACTTACAATCATAAAATGTATAAAAAAAATAAAAAAATAAAAGTTTCCATTGGGGTTCGAACCCGCTTATCAGCGCAGTTAGTATTGAAATTCATTCACCTTATACTTTTACCCACGGAGACCATGTCATCATGTGCGAAGATCTAAACGGATTAAACTTTTGACGGTTCTGAATTTAACCAAATTATTTTGATTTTGAATTGAAATTATTTAGAATTAGGTATATAGAAAACATAGAGTAAGAAAACAATATATTAGGTGAATATTGATAGAAATTTTGATGGTAATCAAATTATGTAAATCAAAGCATTACGTACTATTTTGGTAGGTTCTTTTCAAATTTTCCAAATAGGTAGGTACATATGAAATTTTCTATTAGGATACTGAAACATTTACAATTAAGTATTACGTACCTGTCGCTTTTAAAAACTATTTAAAAAGTCACTACAATATTATAAACTTGCTTTTTTCTCTGTCATCACAACAATAAAAACTAAAATACACACCATTAATTTGTTTATCCAAAATCTTCATATTGAACAATTATTGACAGATGATTTTAACACAAAATCGGATCCCGTATAACGTTTATACCATACTGTCGGTGTGCGCATGCGCCCAGTAAAATGAAAAATTTACCCTCGTGCCTAAAGAAGTATAACTTCAAAAAGTTATAACAATTAAACTTTAAAAATTTCACTAAAAAGTTGCGAATTAATTTGTTTATAAGAGTTTTAAACAAAATTGAGCCGTGTTGGCAGTTTGGTTAATGACAGTTATAGAACAGTTCAAAACGAACATTTTAAGCTTTGGTAAATATTTTTTTGTTAAATTTTTGCCAAGACACGTAAAATTGATTTACGCGAGGGGTTTACGTGAGCCCGCATTCGCTGTGCTATATCGTGGTCAAAAGTTAACATAGAAATATTTTTCAAGGCTTAAAATGTTTTATTTGAGTTGTTCTATAACTTTCATTGGCTAAATTAATGAACAAAATAGTTCATTTTTTCAAAAGAAATAATTTTCATTTTGGTAAAGTTAAATATGCCTAATGGTTTAGGAAAAACAATCATTTAAACAATTAAATTGTTAATAACAAATTTTCTGACGGGTTTGCAGCCTGGTATCATCGAAAAATCAAATCTACGCACCAAAAAACATAGAAAGCGTTAAGGGCGTAGGCGCAAAATTTCGCACCAGTGTGTTTTAAATGCATTCATTTTTTTCGAATCCTGAGAGTAAGTATTTTTGAAAAATTTAGACGCAGAATGAAATATTGCATTAATACTAGGGCCAAAAGTCCCCGAAAACTTCTATAATGTTTATTTTAATAAGTTACATGGGTGAAAAACAAAGAGAAGATTTAGTATTTATTTTAATTTCAAATATCTCATTTAAAAGAAACTGTTTGGTTATTCTAAGGGACTGTCAGCCCTCGGAAAGAATATAAACTTTTATTCTGCGTTGGAATTTTTCAAAAATACTTATTAGTTTTCTCAGAATTCGAAAAAATGAATGCATTTAAAACAAATTGGCGCGAAATTTTGCGCCTACGCCCTTTCCCCCCGGCTCTTAGACTATATCTATGTGATCTGTATACACATTTATTTGTGCTCCTTATTGACGGTTTCAGTACCGTGTTTCGTGCCTATAACCCCATCCGGTATTTATAAATTATCTAAAAACGACCAATCTTCGTCGTCCAACGTTACAATCGATTATGATCAACCACTGAACGAAACGGTTGACATAGAGAACGGACAGGTCGTTGAGTTCTCTTGTGAAGAGGGTTACCAGGTGCAAGGTCCAAGCAATTTGAGGTGCTGGCATGGAGACTGGGCTGTCACCAGTTTTCCCGAATGTAGCCCAGGTATGTTTAAGGTTTGAATAGCTGCCAAAATCATCTAACATCAGTTTTTATGCTAACGTTTTAAAATCAGCAGTTCTTGTTTTGCATCTTGCAGAGTTTGAGTTTATGAAAGTTCTATTATTAACTACAACGTAGCTATTTTTATAGCCCATTTACAGGGTGAGTTTTGAGCACTTGTTAACATTCTTCATACAAAATAGATGACATGATTTCCTGTAGCGTTTTCATGAATACTGTTAATAGAACAGTTTTTTCATAAGTCACGACTTGCTTGAAGTTTCTTTAGCTTAGATAGTTATTTAAATGCACCCATTTCATCACCGAATCACAAATAATCCTAATAATTACCATATTTTGTACTTATAAACAGCGGGTAGCAGGTATTACTCTTTTACAAATCCCAGTAAAGGACAGACTACTTCATGGCTTGGCAATCCTGCTCCTAATCCAGCTATTGTTTCTCTCCAAAGCTCCCTTTCTAGGAGAAAACAGATCCCAATCCTGCACCACATCTAATCCTCATATATCCTTCCCGTCCCACAGATCAACCATAGGGTCTTTAATTATCCTAACGGAGGTAAGCAGCCACTGGCAGTACTAAGATAAGGCTCATAAGAAATAATTCTGGACTAACTTATCATTGGATTTTCACAAGCAGACCTGTATTAATAGAATGGTTGTGATACTGTGGTGCAGTAGGATAGCAGAATCTATTACTTTATCATTCCCAAGAAAGTTATGCGTGATGTCCAGGAGAATACCTCGGATGTTGTCATACAGTCCAGGTAACAACCAATGTCCCTTAATTGGCACATATCTAGTAAAAAGCCTATTATAACTTGGCTGATTCCCGTTTGTTTTCTCGATCTTTCCAGGTTTGGGTATAAAAGCCACCGTTATTAACTTCTATGCTTTTGGTATGTACCCTAGTCCTAAGCTAGCTTGCAGTATCATATATAATTTTTTGTAGGTAGAAGTTTTGGATAAATCCAGTTTGGACCCGGTGAGTTATATGGCTCGAATGAGATTATTACCCATTTGATTTTGTCTTAGTTTACCACTTACTTTACCACACGTCAGTTTTCCCTAGAATCATATTTCATGGTATCCAGTCCAATCTTTCATGTGTCTACTGGTATCAGTTTTGATTCAGACTCTGGAAAGTGCACCCTAAAAAGTTCTCCGGAACTCTTTACCATTCTGAATGTATTCACCTGTCTCTTTTTGGAGCGGGGGAATATTTATCTGAGGGTCCTTTGAGGGAACTTTATAGAGCCTTGACATTTCTGCAGTATGTTTTATCTCGCTGTAATGCCTTCTCCACGATTCTCTTTTTACCCTTATCAGTTCTTTATTATATTCAGTCAGAGCTTTCCAATAATCATCCCACTCAACTGATCTTTTGGCGAAATTAAATTTGTATCTAACTTCGGTCCTTTGATTTGCAAGATTATCATTCCACCAGGGTACTTTCCTGTTGGAATTCGTCAATATTCCCGAACATTTGTTTTCGCATGCTAACATGACAATATCTTAAAATTGTTCGGCGGTCATATCTAGGTCCAATGTATGCCTTATCATCCCTTTAATCCTGTTTGAAAAATACATATATAATGACCGCTTATATGCTTCCCAGTTAATTTTTTGAGGATTACAATGAGTCTCCTTGATAGACCCTTTGCTTGCAATTTCAAAACAAATGTGTCGATGGTCTGAACAGGATTCATCAAACTATATTACTTACAATAGTTAAAATAAACACCGATGAAGATAAGAGAAGTTATCATTTTTATCATTAAAACCATCATATTTTTCTCTTAGAGACTGCTTCAGAAACTTTATTACAACATTACAGGTGTTTGCTTTCAATTTAATCTTTGAATTTAAGACTAATTTGGTTTTTATACTGATTTTTTAGCACCGTGTCAACTTCCTAAGATTCCACATGGACATTATTCATCGGGATATAGAGCAGGCCTTACAATAGCCAATGGTTCCAGTGTTGCATATCACTGTGAAGGAGATCAGGGACAACCTTCAAGACATATACAATGTCTTCTGGGTGAGTATTTCTCTATAATCCATTAGAAGTAGAATCACTTAGGGCCAATTTCTCATATCGAGTTCAACTCCAGCTTAACCTGAACTTCTAGTAAACGTCAGTTTAAAGTCAAAATCGTCTTTCTCAATTCGCACGTTCAACTGATGGCAGTTTAAACTTGGTGGAATTCGGCCGTTCAAAAATTTCAGAATCAGACGATTTCATGGACTACGCATGCGTTGTGTTAACACGAAACGCTGTCATAATATAAATGTATCCTATTTTATTATATTAAGCCTAACGATAAACGATAACATTATTTTTGTTTTTATAATATTTATTTATAATTATTAAAATGACTATTTGACTATAAATACTTAAATTTAACTTTATTCAAAGCCAGCATAAAAAAGGTAGTTCAAAATGGCGACAGTTTTTTTACCTTTTGCCATCTATTGGCATTTCTCGAAAGCTGTAGAACGAGCGCTGACATGAACG
The DNA here is from genome assembly GCF_917563875.1 of Diabrotica virgifera virgifera. NCBI lineage: Eukaryota > Metazoa > Arthropoda > Insecta > Coleoptera > Chrysomelidae > Diabrotica > Diabrotica virgifera. The sequence continues at coordinate 23,413,228 of NC_065448.1, forward strand.
TGCAATGAGAAATGTATTCCAAACAAAACCGAAGATCACGGCTGAACCTGGTTCAACTGAACCATAGATTACCGCAGGTATGAGAAATCGACCCTTAGTAAGAGGTGTTTAAAAGTGGTTAGAAACTGCTTTCTTGTGGTATATCTAAGGTAAATGGGGTGTAGGACGTTTCATCGCCGCCGTTTCGATGCCGCCAGTTCGATGCCGATGCCGGCCGATTCATCGCCAGTCAATTAATCGCTATCTGATATATTTCCGAATTTTCGACAGTTACAATTATTAGTTATTTTTAGTATTAATTAGGAATTCTAGGAAATGCGAGATATCACGGCGATGAAATGGACTGGCGATGAACCGGCGGCATCGAAACGGCCGGCGATGAACCGGCGGCATCGAAACGTCCCATTCCGGGTAAATGTTATATTTATATGGTATTAAGCCATAATTGATTGTAATGAAAATTATCTTTTTAACTAATGTTGGACGTTTAGATTTCCAGTCCGGAAATCGTTTCCAAAAAAGATTATTCTAAAAAAATCTTAGAAAATGTATACGCAACAAGATTTTAATAGGTTACGCTGTCCAAAATTTATGGTTGACTTACTTGGCCTAGATCTTGCAAGTAACAGTAAGCTTATGGTAGAAAAAAATCTGAGGGTGGTATATCTACGAAATATCAAATTCTGACTGTTTTGTGTGTTTTTTGTATTGGTAGGGGAGCCCAAGCGGGGATTTTTGCAGTTACTCGAGCGCGTTAGATTATCATATGGGGAGAAACCTGATACCCTGCAGATGTACCTCTACCATATATTAGCTCTTAACACAGGGGAGTTTGTTAAGGGGGGCACGAAAAAAAAATCTATCCTTAAAAATACTCGATATTGTCAGATTATTACTCGATATTAATTGCCTAATAAAATAAAAAAAAGTCAAAATGTAAATTCGTACAGGTTAAAACAAATTTTATATCAAAGTTTAGGTGGGTACAAAAGATATTTTCAAGAAAGTATCCAAATCATACAAGGTGATCATTGCTTAAATAATTAAAAAGGGGCCATTTTTGCAAAAAAAAATACTTTTTTAACTGCTGAGGTAATTCACTTATTAATGAAGGTCTATGGGATTTTTTTCTACAAAGATGAAGGGTAAATCGTTCACATAAGACTTACTAAATTAAATTTGACCCCCTATTTATTTAAATAATTGTATATAAAACTTAAAAAACAAATTCGCAAATAATTATTTTTAGCGTTTTAAATAAGCACTATAAAATATCTTATTTTACAAACTAAGTTGCGCTATGTTACCAGTATTAAGCAAAAAAAAAAAAATTGGTCGAAAAATATTTAATATTTTTTGAGATATTGAAGTTGTTTTTTAAATGTTACTATATTTTCAATTGCAAAAACGCGGTTGTTGCCAAGGAAATATTCACCTGCTTAAGATCTCATTATTTTTATTTTTATGTATGTTTTCGATAATTGTATTGATAAATTCAAATTTCAATTAAACTCCCCCCTAAAATGGCATTTGAAAATCATACAAATTTGTTTATAATTTCTTTTTTTAATAACGTCGCGGGGATTAAGTATTTTAAAATGCCGTTTCGATAATTGGGTTCCTGGGAATTTTTTACTAATTAACACAATTTTTTTGTCGTTTTTTCTTCTTCTTTTTTTCCTTGGAGTTATATTACTACGGGCCCTTTTAGGGTTAAATTTTATTAAGAATGTCGAGTCTATGAGATCTAGATTGTAGACCTAAAAATATTAAGATTTAACTAAAATCTCTTAAATAAAATGTGGCTACTTGCTGAGTTACGGGGGTGTTTTATTTAAAAATTTAAAAATTATTGTTACCAAGTACTTTAAAACTATTTAACGTATCCTTATCATACTTGACAGAAAGTATGGCTATTATACACCCTACTAAAGTGTGATTAATAAACGTTTCTAGCTAGTGCCAGAGGCGTACGACAGGGGATAGTGAATGATTGACCCTTCCCAAATTCTACGCCACTGAGTGAATTACTATTTTAACGAAATTTTTCGATTCTCCAATACTTTGTATGTAAATAACTTTATTGGTATCGATACCATATCATCAGTTTGAGAGATATTGGAAGTTTAAAATGAATGAATGAATGAATCAAAATAACTATGCCGTTTCATTTTTAACGTCCAATATCTCGAAAACTAATGACTTAATAGTTACCAGTAAAGAGTATATTATTTACATATAAAGTATTGGAGAATCGAAAAATTTCGCTAAAATAGTAATTCCCTCAGTGGCGTAGAATTTGGAAAGGGTCAACCATTAACTATCCCCTGTCGTACGCCTCTGGTAGTAGCTAGAAACTTTTATTTGTCACAATTTAGTAGACTGTATAGTACCCACACTTTCTGACAAGTATGATAAGGATGCGTCAAATAGTTTGAAAGTACTTGGTAAAAATAATTTTTAATTTTTAAATAAAACACCCTGTAACTCAGTAACCAGCCACATTTTATTTAAGTGATTTTAGACCAGTCTTAATATTTTTAGGTCTAGAATCTATAACTTAGAGATTCGACATTCTTAATGAAACTTAACCCTAAAAGGGCCCGTAGTAATATAACTCCAAGAAAAAAAAAGAAGAGGAAAAAAAGACAACAAAATTTGTTAATTAGTGAAAAATTCCCAGAAACCCAATTATCGAAGCGGGATTTCAAAATATTTAATCCCCGCGACGTTATTAAAAAAACAAATTATAAACAAATTTGAATAATTTTCAAATGTCATTTTAGGGGGAAGTTTAATTGAAATTTGAATTTATCAATACATTTATCGAAAATATACATAAAAATAAAACTAATAAGATTTAATACAGGTGAATATTTCTTTGGTACAGGTAACATTTAATAAACAAATTCAATATCTCAAAAAATATTAAATATTTTTGGACCAATTTTTTTTTGATTAATACTGATAACATAGTGCAACTTTTTCTGTAAAATAAGATATTTTATAGTGCTTATTTAAAACGCTAAAAATAATTTTTTGCAAATTTGTTTTTAAAGTTTCATATATAATTATTTAAATAAATAGGGGGTCAAATTCAATTTAGTAAGTTATATGTGAAAGATTTACCCTTCAACTTTGCAGAAAATAATCCTATAGACCTTCATTGGTAATTGAATGACCTCAGCAGTTAAAAAAGTATTTTTTTTGCAAAAATGACCGGTTTTTAATTATTTAAAAAATGATCCCCTTGTGTGATTTGGATACTTTCTTGAAAATATATTTTGTACCCACCTAAACTTTGATATAAAATTTGTTTCAACCTGTACGAATTTACATTTTGTTTTACATGTACTGAAATTTTATTTTACTAGACTAGTAAGGTAAGTTAAGGACATGCAAAACAGTGTATATTTTAAAAATTTGACGATTTGAGCTATGAGTAAGGAAATCGGTGAGTTAAACAGTTTCGCAAAAGAAAGCGAATAATTTGCGAAATGAACGTTAGATCGAAAAACTAAAAAATATGTATTCAATATTTTTCAAAAATCCAATGATACCAAACATGACCTCCCACGGAGAGGGGTGGGGGTAAATTTAAAATTTTAAATACAAATCCCGTAATATTTCACAAAATAAACATTAGATCGTAAAACCACAAAATACACTTAATCAATATTTTTGAAAAATCTATCGAATGGTACCAAACACGACACCCCACAAAGGTGGGGTGGGGGATTACTTTAAAATCTTAAATAGGAGCCCCAAATTTTTATTCCAGATTTGGATTCTTTACGCAAAAATAAGCTAATTTTATTCCAAACCTTTTTTCGAATTATGGATAGATGGCGCTATAATCTAAAAAAAAATGATTGTTGGAAATGCAAAATTAAATTAAAAATGAAAGTCCCCACTCAAATGGAAAACTTTACTTAACTTGTTTTGGTTTTAGGACCTACTCTCACAACCCAATAGGTCCCCAAAGCGCTCGAGTGACCGCACATTTAGAATACTTCGCTCCCCTACTATATTATTTGTTTGTGTAATATCTGCTAACGTAAATTATTTGCTTGTGTACCTAAATTATTTTTTTTGTTTTTTGCGTTAATTTAGGCGAACTGGAACCAAAAGTACCCAGCTGTAGTCCAAGTTCTGTTGGAGGAAAGACAGAGACTCAATACCTAGGGGGTAGTGACATAGTCAAAGGTGGAGAAATCACAGTGATCCAATATGGCAATTCTGGAGGCAATGCTTGTGGACCACCAGCAAAGTAAGTCAATAACAAAAATTTTGTATGTCATATAGAGTATAGAGCATATTGTAAAATATTTGTTTAAGTTTTAATTTCATTCTTCCTTTATTTGCTTCATCAGTGTATGTATGTTATTGTTCGTCATTCCTTTCATACACATGTCTTGTCTAAGCGAAGTCTTCTTCGGTCGTCGACCTTTAGATACCATTTCCAGAAACTAAGCATTTATTTGTACGCGGTGATAAATAAAAATCATCTTTGAAGATGCCTTTCATTAAATGTCTTAACCTAGGCCTTCATTTTGCCATCAATTGGTGTCATTCCTCGATTTCCAATAATTTCACTAGACGCATCCGTCTTATTCTTGTTTCTGACACATTAGTTAGTTTTTATCTGAACTTAATACCTACTGTTTATCATAGTTTTATGGAAGTTTTATAAAAATTGCATCTGTTTCAGTGAAACCACAATATATTGCTCCCATCTTTACTTAACATGCTAACATGCATAACAATTACGGCTATTACCTAGCCGTAATTTTTATGCATGTATTTCCATATACTTATTTTCTAATTGAGTCGTCTAGTTTCAAAACCCGACAAATCCACTTTTTATGAATATTGAATTATGTATGTCAACAGATTTGTAAACTGGCCTTCTATAAGTTTATACTGAATTTCCAATGCAAAACCCTCCAGATCTAATCTTAATTTGCATTTGAAATATTGGGTTGGTTTCAAAAACCAGCAAATCCAAGCACTGTTAAAATCAAATGCCAGCAAATCCGACACAGCCAATCACAATCTGGTAAGAAAGTGACGTAGCTACAAAGAGAGCACAAGATGTTTGTCAGTGTTGTTAAAACCCAGACAGACTATTTGCAAAGATCGAAAAAATTATTAAAAAAAGACACCATCGTTCCTGCAGGGGAGTTCATTGAAACTTTTAAAGACCATGGAACTCTCTATTTGGTAAAGGTGTGACGGTGTACGACTGGAAAAATAAGTAGGGGACTATAAGTCTGTATTTAAAAAAGGAAAATCCGTTAAAAGTATTTCCAATCTACAGTTCCAGGTGGTGTACGTCCTAAAAAAGAAAAGCTTGAGGAGGTAAAGAGCTTATTGGAAAAACATTGGGGAGAAAATTCTCAACAACTTGAAACGCTAAAATACTTTGATGATATTTTAAAAAAATATGATAATGTGGAAGACAACGAGATTCCAGAGATAACCAACAATGACCATTTGTGTGAATCAGTTGACGAAGTTTCGGATTTAATAGTTTAATTTAATGTTTTTTTGTCAAAATAAAACCAATCATATTTAAAACAACAATGTTTTTTTTTGTGATTCACTGGATATAACTCAAACTCCGACAATTCCATACACGTTAGTTTCAAAACCCGACAAATCCGTAATTAAAAATCAAAACCCAACAAGTCCTTGTATTTAAAATTGTAAAAAACAAATTGTATTTAAAATTACGCATTTCCAGAATAATTACAAATGGTTTTTAATTCAGAAACATATATATTAACTAATAAAAAAATATGAATACCCATAGGCTTGACTTTCATACCAAAACAGTGTTTTTGAATTTCCCAACATTTGGCTTCAGTGGATTTGTCGGGTTTTGAAACTAGACGACTCAATTTTTCGTATCTTTGTAAGAGTCCAGCTCTCCATGCCATACAGCAATGTGGAGAGTAGGTATCAGCGCATTAATCTGATTTTAAGGTTTAATGTAATATCTCTATTAATGAGAATTTTATTTAGCTTATAGATGGCTCTGGATTGTTCAATGCGTATTCTTATTACTTTATTTATATCCCAGTTATCTTTAAGGTTGGCGGTTAAATAGATGATATTATTTACTTTTTATAATTTTTTCTTCCCATACTCTCTGACGTATTGGCTGTAACTCGTACATACACCTTAAGTCGTTGCAACTCTTTTTCATTGGAAGCAATCAATACCGTGTCAACTGCGTACCTCAGATTGTTGACATTTATTTCGTTTATTTTAATGCCCGCGTCTTCATTAAAGGCTGACCTGCAATCAAATCTGTTTAATGATCTAATTTTATTTCAAATATCTGATATGTTATATTTTCTAAAAACAAAAAGAAATATTCAACAAGACCCTAATTATAGGGTTCGTGGCTCGTTAATTTATAGAAATGGTCACCCCATCGTAGAAGAAGACGACAGCAATTTTCCAGACGGCAGTGAGGTTACCTTTAATTGCATAGAAAGTATCATGGGAGAGAAAACTACATGGAAGATTATATGTGAGGATGGAAGCTGGATAGGAAGGTCGCTCAATTGTGGTAAGTATGACAGACTTCCTATTGCTGTATAGTTTCTTGGATTTTTTATAAGGGAAAATTCCCAGTGGTTGTAGTTATATTGTTGGCTATTCCCAGTTAGTTGGTATATCATAATTAAAAAACTTACAATGAAGTAAACTGTAATGTAAGTGGTATAATGATGTTGTTCTGAAGCTATTTCCTTGTGGCATTTTTGTAAACTATTCTAAATGGGAAATAAGCCACAATTTAACTAAAAAATGATTTTATTAACGTTTCGACGTCCAAATTGGACGTCGTTCTAAAACAAAATATTAATAGATTAAACAAAAATGTTGTTGCTTAGTAAAAAATTCTTCTAATAATTTAATTTAATCTGACTCCTTTATATCGGCAATTCAGACGTATATTATACATTTTAAAGTAGAAGACTTAAAAATGATATTGCCAATATTTATGAGATGCTTATAATCATCATCACTCTCTTTGCCTTATCCTTATGCGGGGTCGGCTTTCCTAATTACATTTCTCCACACAACTCTATCTTGGGTCATAGCAATATTAATCCCCTTTACCAACATGTCCTGCTTTATCGTCTCTCCCCAGGTCTTCTTTGGTCTTCCTCTCCTACTCCTTCCAGGAATCTGCACTTCAGCTATTCTTCGTATTGGGTGATTAACGTCTCGACGTTGAACATGACCAAACCATCGTAACCTATGCTCTCTCATTTTGGCATCAATTGGTGCCACACCTAGACTTCCCCTAATATACTCATTTCTAATTTTATCCTTCTTTGTCACTCCACTTATCCATCTAAGCATTCTCATTTCTGCCATATGCATTCGTTGTTCCTCTTTCTTTTTCACTGCCCAACATTCAGTTCCGTGCATCATAGCCGGTCTTATGGCTGTTTTATAGAATTTTCCCTTCAGCTTCATTGGAATTTTTCTGTCACACAACACACCACTCGCTTCTTTCCACTTCACCCATCCAGCCCTAATTCTACTGCATGCATCCCCATCTATTTCTCCATTACTCTGTAATACCGATCCTAGGTACTTAAAACTATTGCTTTTCACAATCATTTCACCATCCAAAGATACCATTTTATTTGTAGTAACTCCATCTTTAAATGAACATTCCAAATACTCTGTTTTTGTCCTATTAAGTTTTAAAACTTTTTCCAGTTTTTGTTCTAAGTCTCTTTCACTATTTCCTATTAACACTACATCATCAGCATACATTAGGCACCATGGAATACTACCCTGTAGTTTCGCTGTTATTTGGTCAAAAACTAATGAGAATAAATAAGGACTAAGCACCGAGCCTTGGTGAAATCCTACTTTCACCTGAAATTTATCAGTCTCTCCCACACCTGTCCTAACACTAGTCGTTACTCCCTCATACATATCTCTCACAATCTTTACATATTCGCCAGGGACTCATTTCTTATTGATTGCCCACCACAGAATCTCTCGAGGAACTCTATCATATGCTTTCTCAAGATCGATAAATACCATATGAGCGTTGGTCTCTTTATTCCTGTATTTTTCCATCAATTGCCTTACAATGAAAATTGCATCTGTTGTTGATCTGCCCTGCATAAAGCCAAATTGATAATCGGATATTTCGGTTTCTTCACGTATCCGTCAATCACTTACTCTCTCCCATATTTTCATGGTGTGGCTAAGTAGTTTTATAGCCCTGTAGTTTGTGCATTGTTGTATGTCTCCCTTGTTTTTGTAGACAGGTACTAATATACTGCTTCTCCATTCGTCTGGCATTTGTCCAACTTCCATAATTCTATTAAATAGACCTGCTAGCCACCTTATTCCTGTCTCTCCCAATGCTCTCCATACTTCCCCAGGAATATCATCTGGTCCGACTGCTTTTCCTTTCTTTATTTTTTGAAGCGCTTGAGCCACTTCCTCGTTTGTTATTCTGGTAACCATTGCTGTTACTGTCTCCGTTAACTCCACAGGCTGTCTGTCAAATTCTTCATTTAATAAACTGTCAAAATACTTGGTCCATCTCCTTTTGACATCCTTTTCGTGAATTAGTATTTTATTATTTTCATCTCGGATACATCTAATCTGATTAAAATCCCTTGCTTTCTTTGCTCTCTGTTTGGCTATTTTATATATCTTTGCTTTGCCTTCCCTGGTATCAAGTTGATCGTATAGGTTTGAATACGCTTCTGCTTTAGCTTTTGCTACTGCTACTTTCGCTTCCTTTTTGGCGACCATATAGTTTTGAAGGTCTATGTCCGATCTGGTTTCTTGCTACTTTTTATATAATTTTCCCTTCTCGTTTATTTTTCCTTGTACTTCATTTGACCACCACCAAGTCTCTTTTTACTCAAACTTCTTTCCTGACGTTTTCCCAAGTATTTCAATAGCCGTCTCTCTAATAATATTGGCCATTTTTCTCCAAATTGTGTTAGGGCTTCCTTTCATGTTCCAACATATTTTTCTACTATTCTTTCCCTGAATAGACCTTCCTTCTCATCTTTTAGCATCCACCACTTGATTTTTTGTGGTCCTCTCCGATATTTTTGTTTAGTTTCGCTTTTTTACTTCGATGTCTAGAACAAGCAGCTTATGTTGTTGGCTTACTGTCTCACTAATTATTACCTTGCAGTCCTTGCATTCACGTATGTCTTCTTTCCTTATCATGAAGTAGTCTATTTGGGATTGATGTTGTCCACTTTTGTAGGTAATAAGTTGAGTGAGCCACGATATAATATTGAAAGACTGCATACAAAAAATGCATTCTTAAAGTGCATCTCAAACAGACAATAAAAAAATCAAAACTCGTCAATTATCGGCGGAAATGAGTTCAATTTTGTTACTTAAGAGGAAACAGTAGCGATCAACAGGTAGCGAAAACGCGTTCCAAGATTGCGGCTGTAATTTTGAATATTTGTTCGAGATATTTGGCACACGTATTCGTAATATAATAAAGAATGGCGGTACAGAGCCCAATTTGAAAAATATATTAATATGTGGAGATTACTCTGTAATTAAATACAATATTAAAAAAAACGAGCCTGTACCGCCATTAAGAAGAACAAAAAAACACACTTTCTTCAAATAAACTTTTTTATCCGATGCCTAGATTTTGTGTCATTTTAGAACTACTAAATTTTTTTATTTCATTAGTAGTTCCAAAATGACACAAAATCTAGGCATCGGATAAAAAAGTTTATTTGAAGAAAGTGTATTTTTTTGTACTTCTTAATGGCGGTACAGGCTCGTTTTTTTAATATTGTATTTAATTACAGAGTAATTTTCACATATTAATATATTTTTCAAATTGGGCTCTGTACCGCCATTCTTTATTATATTACGAATACATGTGCCAAATATCTCGAAAAAATATTCAAAATTACAGCCGCAATCTTGGAACGCGTTTTGGCTACCTGTTGATCGCTACTGTATCACCTTAAGGGGTTTTTGAGGTCGCTGAAAACGAATATATGACGTCGAAAGTGATCTCCGGAGTACCTGGTGCCCAGGGTACCTACTGTTTACCTCGTCTTGTTGAGTTTTCGGCAAATTCATTAAAAAATTATAGACCGGTCTAGTTAGACTCAAAAATAGGAGTGAGGTTACAATAATTACCATCAAGCTGAAAATTGGCAGGATTGTTCAAAATACCATCATAAATGAAATCTAAAAAGTCCTCATAAATCCGACCCGAGCTAAAAAATTTACGCGGGGTCAAAGGTTACCAAATATGGTTTTAGCGATTATCAGCGAAACGGTAAGTTTTATCATAAAATTAGTTCTAACAAAAAATGTAGATTAGATAATCATCTATAAAAAATATCTTAATACTTTTTCTAGTAAGAGCCACCGTTTTTGAGAGACAACGATTCAAAGAGTTGAAAGAGTTCTAATCGTCATAATATGTATTAGTACACCACGTAAATACATCACTGAAGCTGTAATACAAGTAAACATAATATTCTATCGGTCAACTTAACTTATATTACACATAATAATATAAGATATTAGAAATATGATAATGTTTCTACTATACAGCTTGCGGTCTACCGAGGGATGCAATGTATAAGCTGTATTATACTATAGTACCAAAAAAAATTTTTACAAAGTGAGTGTAACGCGAAAATAATAAGAATAGTAAATTAATATGACAAATTATTAACTTATAATAATTCTTCTTACTTATGCGTCTTATTCAATTTGTAAAGATGGGTTTTGTCGGAATAAACACGTTCTATCGGTACGTCGACTAATCTAATCACCCTACCTATTCTTTTCTCGGAAGGGTTTGAACATAATAATGAAAGCCAACTTTCTAGGCAAAATGTTTATTACTAAGTACTAATAAACATTTCAATATACAATAAACTTTATGCAAATTTAGTTTGTTTACTATTATGCAAATTACACCGTTATCTTCTTGGGTGGCGAAATCCTTCAGGTAGAGGACACCCTCGAGGTATTAATTAGTCTACTCCTGAGTGAAAATACGTGTTAAACCTAATTATATTACTTGAATCTGCTGAAGTTTAAAAAAAAACTAATTCAACTCCACAAGAAGTTATTTCCAACGGAATTAGCTTTCTTCTCTCTATGTATGGAGCGCCTAAAAAAACTACGTGCTTAGATAAGCTTCGATATGCATGTTTCTTTAAAAATATTCGAAATAAAAAACAAGTGCAATTATCTTGTCTTCCTCCAACCTCAGCGGCTGCTCATCAACATCTTTTTTGGGTGTATTACCAAGTTCAAGTGTGGCTTAGTTATCAACTAGATCCAAAAGACTGTAGATGGAAATTAGTCGACAGTTCATTAGAACCAATTATTCAAACGTTACTCCCACCTGTGCCGGAAAAACTCCTGAACACAATTTTTTGCAATTGTAAAAAGGGATGTAGCGCTAAATGTGGTTGCAAAAAAGTTGGACTGTTTTGTTCGGTAGCATGCACTAATTGTCAAAACCTGTCGTGCTCCAATGTTGAATCACCAACAATTGAGGATTCATTTGATTATATCGAGGAGCCATGCGATGTGTCATTATTGGGGCAATTTACTTGCACCCAGGATGAACAAGAAGAAGAAGAACTAGAAGGTGAAGAAGAAGAACAAAGAGAAGAGGAAGCAGAAGTATTAGAAGATTATGAACCAGTTGGATAAATTTCCCTTTTTTTTAATTCATACCGCTTTTTATAACTTTTATCATTTTAACCCTTGCCAATATCAATTATTCAATAGCTTCAAATTAAACAGCTTTTTAAAGAAATTCTTGAATCGCTAGTAATAGATGTGATTCATCAAAATTTACATTTCTGTGTAAAATAAATAAATTATTTGTTTTAGATTCAGATGATGTTGCTGGCACTCAGATAATAAACAACAACAGTACTTGCATCTTTAGAAACCAGGAACCCAACGTTATATCATTTTTTAATGATCAACAAATTCGGGAAGAAGTGGTCGAGTTTCCTGCAGGGGCCATTTTGATTAGCCGGTGTGTGGATATAGGAAAATTTGCTATGATAGGTAAATTTATCATTATGTAATATTTCCGTTGGCTTTCATTTTGCTCAAAGCTAATGAAGCACCAGGATTGCCATGTTAAAATGGAACTGGGCAGTACCAGTTACATTAGTACCAACTGGTACTGCCGAGTTCCATTTTAACATGGCAATTTTGAAGCAACCGTTCCAACGGTTGCTCCGTTGATCAGGAAGCAGCCGTTGGACGAAGCGAATTCTTGAATTGTGAGCAAGGGCCAGTAAGAGAAGTAGACCAGTTGAGGCAGACCTCAATCCAAATGGATTGATGATATCAAGCAATGGCTGGCCACGAATGGAGGTCAGTGGCTTCCAGCTCCAATTTGCAAATTATTTCGGGTTAATTTGCTTAGACAGTTGGAAAGAAACGTACGTAATCGGATGGTGGTTACCGTGGTTGATTTTAAGACGGAATTAAATCTTAATTGTTTTTCTATAGTTGTTAATTATTTACTTTATTCTATACATTTAAGGTCCTAATAAACGAAGATGTATGGGGGGAGAATGGGATGGAGTGAAGCCCGCCTGTTTCGGTCTTAACCAGGCCAACGATTATTCGATGGAAAAACCACCAACCATTCTGTTTAGGCACCAATTAGGACCTATAGCGCAATCAAATGAAGGAAAGTTGATTGTGTATCCAGGAACTATTCTACATATGGAGTGTTTGTGGATAAGGCGATTTGGTAATCCAAAATGGACTATTAGCCATGACTATCGGTAAGTTGTATACATGGTTTAGTATATCAGGGTACATTAATATATTTTTTCTTAATGTGAACCATTTACGTGTCTATTTTATATGGAGATAATAAAATAAAGATCTTTACTCACAATCTGTTTAACATTAAACAAATTGTGACAGACCTACTGTCTTCACTTGATTTTCTACTTCTTCTTCTGTCTTTGTTCTAGGGTGTGCATCTGTGCATAAATATGCAAATTGTCGCTCCACCCTTTCCGAGGTAGGCCTATACTTCTTTGTCCCATTAGTGATTTATTTTAAGCGATTATAGGATCTCTTTGTTAGAGAAAAGGAAAATATAGCAAGTAAATATGGCAAATTAAAAAAAATCGTTTTTATTCACAAAAATTGTGCGTACCTGCGCCTTTGTCCATTACATCCATTTTGGTGTTATTTTATGATGACAATAACTAGTTTTTTTGGGGGCATCGAGTATCTCAGGGACGGAAACTTTTTCATTTTCATTTTTCATTTCATTTTTCACTTTTCGGGTCATAAGATTTCCTTCTTTAGGGCAGGATCGCCATGTGGTGTTAGGCTCCCCTACACTATCGCAACTGATTGTTCATATTTCGCTTTCAAAAAAATATAGTTGGTACTTTTTCGTTTTTATTTAATAACTTAACAACTATAATTTAATCCAGATCAAGTTGAACGATTGTAAACAAAAGTCGATTTCTACACTCTACCTGTGTTAGCACCTCTCTACACAAGTCGCTTAAATATGTACATAATTCACGCTGATTATTATACATGGTTTTCCGATATTGCCAAATGAATTATATTTTTGTTTTGCGTAGAAAATACCCAGAGGGATGGAGTACAGATCCAGGACGAGATCCACAACTAGAATACAGATTATCTATCTTCCATGCATCCAAAGATGACTCCGGTTTGTTTACGTGTGTCACTCCTGCCCGTTACACCCACTCTGTAGAAATTGAAGTAAAAGGTAAAAATAGCAACTTAAACTTCCAAACATTATTTATATTATAGTAGTAGTTGGTCAACCCAGTAGATAAATTAGAATCAAACAAATTTACCTATTGGGCTGACCAATTGGCTGACCAACTATTACTATATAAACAATGCTTCCAAATGTCATTAACAATTATTATTTTTTAGCTATCCATTGCCCAGTTATACCCCAAAGAAGAGGACTGACGGTTAACACAGACAGTACGAAGATGAACACTAGACTTAAGTTTTCCTGCATCAATGGAAATGCTTTGATAGGAGCTCCAGAGGTAGTCTGCTTACCTTCTGGAAATTGGAGCTCACCATTCCCTATATGTGAAAGTAAGTCATTAAGTTTGGTTTTATGCATCTGCTGATCAATAATTTTAGCTAACTGTAGATGGTTTAGTTATACTTCAGTTTGAGATACCTATATAATTCAAGAAATTGGAAAAAGCATTTGACTGCGGCTCACTTAAAACAGAATCATTCAACTTCATGCAAATTGGAATATCAAAATTATTTCCCTTACAAACTGCAAAAAATGTCCCATCGTAATTCAAAGATTCCTTAGTATTTTCTATAAACTACATTTAATAGTCTCTACTTTTTTGCTTACATAAAGATCGGATCCTACAAAATTCATCATAATTTTGCTAACGTAGCATGTTCTTTTAGACTGTGCATGACAAGCTTTCTTTAAAGAGATAATATGCTTTAGTTCTCTAGAGCAGTTTCATTTAGAGCCACGTCGACGTTTTTAGCATGAGCAGAGTGGCCGCACTGGTACTCTAAACTACGCATTCTACATTGCATTTTTCCTCGGTGATTTCCTGTAGAAAATGTTTTGTGGTTAGTTTCATTCTTATTTTTGTTAGGACTAGTTTGTGTTCACTCCCTGCGTCTGCTGAGTTTAAAGTTCGAATATCTAGAATCTGCTTTGGGTGGATTTTTCTATTAGTGACTATAAAGTCAATCATAGATTTGTTCCCCCTAAAGTTTTCAAACGTATATTGATACTGAAGCTTATGGTCGAAAAATGTATTATAGATTCTCAGTTCGTTAAAAGCACAGACATTAGCCACGAGTTCTCCATTTGCGTTGACATGGTTTTCATTGAATTCTGGAGGAGACATTTCACTAACCTTGTAAGTCTCCATTTGCATTGACATGGTTTTCATTGCATTCTGGAGGAGACATTTCACTGACCTTGTAAGTCTGACATCCTTTGTAGTTTTGTAGAGTTTTGCCAGCAACCGTTGATGGTTTACTGTGTCATAGGCGGCAGTTAGATCTATGAATGCTATTCCTGTTATTTCTTTTCTGTTCAAAACCATCTTCAATATGTTAGGTTAGATTAAAGATTTAACATAGTAGTAGTAGGTAGTAAGATTACGATTGCGTAATTTCAATGTTGTAGTATTTTTCGTCTCTATAACCTTTGTAAATGATTTTTATTGTTCAAGTTAGACAACTAGTCCCTTATTTTCATTTATTATTTTTATTTTTTTAGGTATTGAATGTGGTGAAGTTGGTGTAGTGCTTAGTGAACATTTGAAAGTGCTTGTTGTATCTAGAGAAGTAGGAGGGAGGGCAATTTTCAGCTGTGAGCCGAGTTTCGGACTCAGGGGCCCTGCTGAGACAATCTGCCAGGCTAGTGGTGATTGGGCGACACCGTTTCCCACTTGCGAAGGTCAGTTTTCTCTAAGAGCCAGTAAGGAGAAACCAGATATGAGTAGTTTCGGGAGAAACAAATAAGTAGAGTATTTATTTTGCAGATATTTATGGGCCTAATTTGAAAATCAATCTCCCTCCTATCTGGTTTACTCATTTCTCTAATTACATTATTTAAACATTTATTTATGACTCATTTAAAAAAGAAGATATATTGGTATTTACAGATTTTGGAGACTATTAGAGAAAATTATTGTACTGTTTTTTTCAGAGGTACATTGCGACAATCCAAATGCACCTGAAAACGGTTATATTCAAGGAACTGGCCCTTATAAAGCGGGAGATGTGGTGCAGATCAATTGTAATCCAGATTATATGATGGAAGGGCAACCCATTATCGCTTGTCAAGAGAATTCTAGATGGTCTGGAAAAATGCCAAGATGTAAGTTATCTATAATTGTTTTTCTTCTCCTCTAAACTTTTTTACTCACTAGGGTGTCGCTAGGCTAGTATTTTTCGTTGTGTTGGTGTCTATTCTCTTTTTCTATTCTTTTTTGTTTCTCGATATGTTTTTAATTTGTGTGTATTTCCTCTTATTACCTCTATTATTTCTAAGCTTAATATAATTATTCCTAGAGATATTGCTTCATAGTTTAAAATTTTCTTTTGTATAGTCTTGTCTAGTATTATTCTTATTCCCGCTTTAGCTCTTGTGTTCTCCTCTACACCTGAGTAGTATAATGTATATTTTTGTCTACTATGTACTTTTATTCTTCTCTCTTTATTTTCTTCTTTTTCTTTATGTGCCATCTCCGCGACGGAGGTTGGCAATCATCATGGCTATTCTGATCTTAGATGCTGCTGCTCTGAATAGTTCGGTTGATGCGCATCCGTACCATTCCCTCAAGTTACGCAACCACGAGATTCGTCTCCTTCCTACACTTCTCTTGCCCTGGATTTTCCCCTGTATAATCAACTGAAGTATGTTGTATCTCTTATTACGAATAACATGCCCCAGGTACTGCAGCTTTCGTGTCTTGATGGTTTCCAATATTTCCAGTCTTTTGTTGACTCTTCTCATGACTTGGTTGTTTGTTATATGCTCGGTCCATGATATCTTCAGGATTCTTCTATACACCCACAGTTCAAATGCTTCCAACTTTTTAGTAGTCGATGCGTTAAGTGTCCATGCTTCTATCCCGTAAAGCAGAGTCGAGAAAATATAACATCTTGCCAGCCTAACTCTCAAGTCAATTTCAGTTCTCTTGCACAAAGTACCTTTCTCATTTTATTGAAGTTTGTTCTTGCTTTCTCTATTCGAACTTTGATTTCTTTGGAGTAATCGTTTGTGTGATTAATTATTGTGCCAAGATAGTTGTAGTGTTCTACTTGTTCTAAAGTTTTACCTTTGATTGTCAGGCTTTCATCATTATTTTGCGTTTTTGATATCCTCATAAATTTAGTTTTCTTGATGTTTATTGATAATCCATATTCTTCTCCATACTCAACTATCTTGTTCATTAGCTGTTGAAGGTCTTTAAGGTTGTCTGCTATTATGATAGTATCGTCCGCATATCTAATGTTGTTAATTGGCGTTCCATTTATTCCTGCTGTTTCTCCCTCAAGAGCTCTTTTCATAATTTATTCAGAGTATGCATTGAATAGTAGTGGTGATAATACACACCCCTGTCGCACTCCTCTTTTAATTTCGAACTCTTCTGATGTGTGTTCGTTAATGCGTATGTGTGCTTGCTGTTTATAATATAGATTTGTTATAATTCGAAGGTCATTGTATTGTAATTGTTTTGCTTTGAGGACGTCCATTAGCTGTTTGTGGCGGACTTTATCGAAAGCCTTGTTGTAATCTATGAAACAGACGTACATATCCTGGTTCACGTCCAAGCATCTCTGGATTAGTACGTTGAATGTAAAGAGAGCTTCACGGGTACCTACGCCTCTACGGAATCCAAATTGGGTTTCTCTTTATTTTAGTTTCACTTAATCTCATAATACTTATTCTATATTTTTCCTTTCTTCAACTATATATATTTCTTTACTGTTTAGTGATGTTACGTTTCGAAAGGCTACCATAGTATTATTTATATATTCGCCTGTTTCATCCATCTCCTTTTTAGTTTTCCCGGTCATTTTATTGCTTTCAGTTGGTTCTTCTTCTTCTAATTCCTTAACCATTATCGATCGTTGGATATCATGTTGGCTATCATATTTGCTATTGTGACTTTATTGACAACAGCTCTGAATAATGATGTAGTCGATTTTCCATATCATTGTTCTTCATGTTAGTCCTTTGGTTGAATCTGTATCCTCCATATAATATTTTTTATTAATTTTTGAGAGTTTCTTCATTATATCATTTTTAAATTCTGGATATCTTTCACTGTTCTTTTTCTTTTCCGGTTTTGTATAATTTATTGTTGTGTCTCTGCCGTTAGTTCATGTACTTTTTCAATATCCAAATATTTTCGGAGAACCATTTCTCCTCAACTTTTATCTGTTCTGAAGCTATTTTCTTGTGGCATTTTTACAATTTTAACTATTTATGGGAAATAAGCCACAATATTATTAAAAAATGATTTTTATTAACGTTTCGACGCCCAAATCGGGTGCCGTTGTCAAAATACAAAATACTATGTATTTTATAGTATAGTTTCGACGCCCAAATCGGGTGCCGTTGTCAAAATGCAAAATACTATGTATTTTATAGTATTTTGTATTTTGACAACGGCACCCGATTTGGGCGTCGAAACGTTAATAAAAATCATTTTTTAATAATATTGTGGCTTATTTCCCATAAATAGTTAAAATTTTATCTGTTGTTTTGTCTGCAATATGCTGTTGCTTATGTCTCTCGATTCTTTCAGGTATTGCGATGAATAATTTTATAGAAATGTCATACTTACGAAAAAATAGGTAAAAGCACTCCTTGATTCAATATTGTAAAAATTTGAGCTCACTCGGTGCATAACTTTTCAAGTTTTTGAAGTATAAGTTTTTTTCTTCAGGTGTGCAAGCATGCTCCTACCCTGGTACTACTATAAGCGGCAGAATGTCTTCCGTGAAGTTCTTTTACAAAATCGGCGAAAACATAACGTTCACGTGCGAAGAGGGGCTCCAACTAAAGGGTGCAGCAATGCTGAAATGTTTGAAGAACGGAAAATGGTCAAACACAATTCCAACTTGTCTTTCAGCGGATGCCTCTGAGTCTCCCAAGCAAGTCTCAGTTTTTTAAATTTGGTATTCTAGAAGAGGAACGGAATGATACAGATTATGATACTACGAGTATAAGTGTTAAACAGATGATATCTTCTCTAGAAAGGAAAATCAAAAAGGTCTTAAATTGTAACCATTAGACTATACTGTCCATTAGAATTGTAGGACAGGGATAATACATATAAAACTATATCAGAAAATAATATTATGGGGAAACAGTGGAGTTTGTTATACTTTTAAGATCACCAACGGTGAGTGGTACTGTACTTTAGACGACTTAATAAAACAAAAAGTAAAGCAATCAAAAAGTTATGTCATTAACAAATAATATAAAAATGTTTTCTATTAACATACATATATAACTGAATTAGAATAAGTAGAATTTATTTATCCAACAGAATTTATATGTGTGGTTAAAATGTGTTCTGCTCATCTCTTCACTATTAGAAATGTTAATTTCTTTGTTTGCCATTAAGTTTAATGTTTCTTACATGAACTGCTTTTGATGAAATAAAAACTCTTGATATCGTTTTAATATCAATCATGACTCTATGATGTTTGTTTACAACAACAAGCACCTCATTTGTTTTTGTAAAACTCTTCATTCCTCTGGAATTTGTTCTATTTCCATAATTACATTAAACAAGCCTATCAGCCACACTTGAATCTATCTCTTCTAAAGCTGTCTAATTGAGACACTCCTCCAATCTCCAGTGATATCGTCTGGTCCAACAGCTTTACCTTTCTTTATTGTTTAACGCTCTTGAATAACTGTGTCCTGCCAATTCTCCCTGAAAGTGGATGAGGAGTCATGCTTGCTTTATTTCTTAGAAATCCCTATCTATCGTTGACTTCAGATCAGCGTCGCAGCTGAGGATGTTGGTAAACAGGACTCCCAGATAGGTCGCTGTTGAGTTGATAGAGTTTTTTCTGCCAGTACTCTGCCAGTACATTTAACTTTTTCGAATGATGTTGGGCTACGAAAAACACTAGTCTGTATTTTGTTGGCGAAGAAAGAAGAAAACATAAAGTAATAAACCTGAAAAATACAAAGGAATTCAGGGAAACTTCAGAAAGAAAATTCGAGAGGCAAAAGAGAGCTTTTATGCAAGTGTTGAAGATATATTGGAATTCTGTACTTGATATAAATTGAATCAAAATGCTCAAATTTCATTAATGTCACCAAATACCACTACATCTACTTGATTGCATCTTTAAGGTACCTACAATTATTGTCTTCCTGAGAGAATTATGATTGTGATTCTTTTCTTCTTCGTAAGATGTGTATATGTGGCATATGTTGGCGATCATCATAGCAATAGTTATCATATTTGCAGTAGCGCGGTAAAGCTGCACAGATGTTATGTTGAACCGGGTTGTGAGGTTCTATAACCAGGATGTTCTTTTTCTTCCTGTACCTCGCTTTCCAAATATTTTTCCTTGAGGATGGCTTGTTCCTTCTTACTCTTCGTTAATTCTGATGTGGTCTTTTCATACTGAAAATTTAAATATATTAAGTAATGGTGTTTAAAAAAAAGAAAGACGTTCAGACATATTTTAAGTACAACTTCTTATTGCTATCTATTAATTTTGTAAAAATGAATTTTTCTATACTCTATATATTAGAAACAAGTTACATTTAACAGGTATATTTATCCCATAGTATAGAATCGTAATGGCAGAAATATATTTCTTATATAGAATGATTCTAATTGTTAATCAGATTTTAAAGTTTACTTATTTTTGTGTGACGTTTTGTTCTATAAAAAATGTAGTTTAATACGATTTAAGAATATGTATTTTGATTAGAAAATGTTTACAAATTTTATAATAACATGAGTTGTAAATTAATATTTAACAAAAGGGTGGATTACATATATACAAGCTATAATTTTTCAAACCAGAGATGGACTTTTGTGTAATTTTTTTATCAATTTTTGTATTGTTAAATACCTTCCGTTCAGATGTTATAAAACTACGTTATATGTGAACGATAAATATGATAAGACAAGTAGTATCCTGATTATTACCTCAACTTTATTATATAACTCCTAGAGACTTCTAGAAGACTCCTAGAGAGGCGGAAGTAACAGATCTGTTATTATCGCCAAAAACCGATACAAAATTTATTTGACCCTGGTATCGTCAGGGTTCTTGTATCAAGGTAGTTACAAAAAGTGTAAATATAAAGTTTCGAAACAGCTACATTATTGTGCTAAGCGCACCCCATGTTGTACCCTGATTTTGGTTATTGAGACTTACCACTGAGACTCACTTATATGATTCATTTACTGGGCAATTCCTTTTTTATCTCGTGTTTATTTTATTCCCACAAGTTGGGACGATTATCTCACTGAACTGTATGAGATAGAAAAAAACGGAGGAATCGTAGACTCCCCATCGAATGGAAAACTAGCACCACGATACTCAGGTTTGGCCATCACTACTCTATACTCTATAGTTTCAGTAAAGAAAAGCTTGTGTATATTTTATTCCCTCTTTGAATATAATTAGAATAAATTATATTAAATTATTCGTCCATATTGGTTAGTCTATAAAAGATTTTATTAATATTTAAATATAAATAATTTTTTACATAACGTTTACTTAAAATAAAAATTCCAATTAACAGAAGTTATACAAATTAGACGTATTTGTACAAGTACTAGAATTTGGGAAACACAGCGAATGCATAAAATAGGACAAATAAATTCATATTTGAAACAGAAATTAAAAAAATATATGATAAGATACACATTTTCTTAATTAAAAAGTCGTCCAGTCAAATGCTTTTATATAATCAATAAACTGCATCGTTATATTAACACATTTAATACACAATAGTTATTTATGAAACAGTTCGTGAAGTATGTGTTTTGCGAACGCAGGAGTTTTGCGAGTGCTATACATCGCGTAAGTTCGCAAAAAGTACTTCACGCACAGTTTTATACAATATTTTATCTACGATAAAAAAATAAAAAAACTGTAACTCTTCGTCACTGTCACGTCAAAACATTTGTCGTAATTTATTGCTGACAACGTCATCACCATGACAACGCGAAAGTTAAGGATATTTGATTATATGAAATTGTGCCAAAAACAGTGCGAAAAAGTAAATCCCATTTAAAATACATTGTTACTTCACGCACACTTTAAATCCTTCACGCACTGCTATCTATAATGACAGTTTTCACAAACTAAAAACTTATACAGAATATGAGATAAAGTAGATAAAGTATTTTTTGTCTAGATATTCAAGCTTCTCATGTTCCCAATCCGTTTTGAAATCCGAATCGAGTGTCACTCATCTGAAACTCACACTTATAAATTCGCATATGGATGATTCTGAGAAAAGAGTTTAAGACATCAAGCTATTCGATAGTCAATGAATTGTGAATAATTCGCTTGGATATAGTTCTATATATTTTGCTATCCAAAAATTTGACAATATTCCTTCATAGTTTGCTGTAAGTTTCGTTTGTAATAATTAGTTCTTTAATGTTCATTTGACGTTGGGTTTTATCCATGATTTTCAGTACCATATTAATTAAGTAAAATTAAATTTATTCTTTAATTCTTTATTAATTATATGAAAAGTTACACAAATGTACAATTTGCATCTTTTTGTAAAAGTTCTTGGTATACACGCGCAGTTCCAAGTGCGCAAGCTTGCATGATTCAAATGCTGTTCATGATTATGCGATTCATGCCAAATTAAAATTTTGCCAACGCGAAATTATTCTTTCTACAGCGAAAATTATTGCTAATACACAGTTGCTAAAATAGGTAAGTGTCAAGAAAGCAAGCAAACTATAAAAATGAACCCAGCTTCTGAGACTTACAACACACCCCTAAAATGACATTCGGGTATGGTATACAATCTATTGGGGAGAATTGATCCTTGTAAGTCAGGGGCATCTTTACCCCGTCCCAAAGCTCCAGACCCCGCCATAGTCTTTGGCTATGAAGGCTTCAATAATCAAAATGCTTACCATGTGGGAATCCTGAGTAGTCCCTGCTCCGGACTAAGGCCCCGTTCTCATGACAGGCGCTTAACACGCCTTTTGATAACGGGCGATTACAACTACATACATTTTACTTGAAGAGCGTGATACACACGCAAACTTTAAGTACGCGGGTTTAAAGATCGCGGACTTACTCGGCTCGCCGTCGGTGATACACGGCAGACTTAAAGTACGTGGTTTTAAAGATCGCGGTCGCCGTCGGTGGTTTGCGCTATTTAGGAATTTTATCGTGTTATATACTTCGTATCGTATCCTATCGTGTTATATATTTTTAAACTAATAAAAATAGACGAAATCGAAAAGTGTGGCTAACAAACCAAATATCATAGATAAGGGGGTAATATTTTCATCAAGAAGATAAAACAGCCTATAAATAATTAGGTTTACTCAAAAACAAATAATCAAACATAATTTAGTACAGCTTAAAATAATAGTATCAGAGCTGTGAGACATTTTTGAGTAGGTATTTTAGGCAACCTGAAAATTTTTCAGGTGACTCTTCTATGACAGCCTAATACAAAAATGCCGGTCTGGCTGGAGGGTAGCGGTTATTTTCCCCAAAAATCCCCCCAAATTAAAAAAAGGGTAAAAATTGTTATTACAAAAAATATTATTGATATGACTTGAAAGTAAATTTAAGTATTCAAATATAAAGAAAATAAACAGACCAGGCGATTTGAGTGCGATTTTAACTCTGCAAGATACTTGCATGGGCGCCCCAGGATTACTTTCAGGGGGGTGCATCTGAACTTCAGAAGATTTCATTGGAATATGTACATACTATTAACGAGTATAAAATATACAACTATACATGCATAGCTATGTACATTCCTTCCGGACAGGGAGGTGCAATTGTTATTTTGACAGGGTATTTTTTAATTTTAAAAATAAATATTCTAAAAAAGACAGGTTTTTTGGTGAAATTATCCAATTGCCATGTAATCAAACAAATTACGTGTGCATATAAATGAAACCGCTATAGGTAAGCAGCAGTGTGAGAAAGGGCGTATACCCATAGCTGTGTGCGTCCTCTGTTGTAGCTGAGCGAGTCCGTTCACTCGAGAAAATCACGTGACCTGGCGATATCCATGTTGTTGTGCCTCGAAACGTTAGAATAATTATTATATATATTATAGTTTTTTAAGTAATTTTTCTTAATAAAAGGAAAATAATACGTACTATACAATAGATTTTGCAAATATGATAGAAAAAGACAAATTTATTATTATAAATATATAGGTAAAAAAGTATAAAACTTTTAAACTAAATTAATTCTGTGTCCGAATCTTGTACTTCTTCTTCAAACTCATCATCTGAGCTTAAATGTTCATTCTCTTCTTCTTCGTCAGACTCCCCTCGAGACTCAGATTCCTCTTCTACATGATCTGTAAATAGTTGTAATATGTATTTAGAATTAATTAAAAATTAATCAGTGATTAATTAATTGAGTTGCTACGT
Organism: Diabrotica virgifera virgifera; assembly: GCF_917563875.1. NCBI lineage: Eukaryota > Metazoa > Arthropoda > Insecta > Coleoptera > Chrysomelidae > Diabrotica > Diabrotica virgifera. The sequence goes on from NC_065448.1 coordinate 23,437,422, forward strand.
ATTCTCTGCCCTTTTATACGGAGTCGAAGCCTGGAAAATCACGGGCGCATCTGAAGAAAGACTTGCCATTGTTGAGATGTGGTGTTATCGAATAATGTAAAAAATATCATGGACACAACACTTAAAAAACAAGGAAACATTAAGAAAGATGAAAAAGGCAAAAGAAATACTCAACACTATGAAGGAAAGAAAAATGAGCTAAAATAAATATTCATTCTCTTCTCCTTCGTCAGACTCCCCTCGAGACTCAGATTCTTCTACCTGGTCTGTAAATAGTTGTACATAATATGTATTTAGAATCAATGAAAAATTACCAATGCTTAATACTTTTGCTTATATAACCAATCACATCAGGTTTTTTATTTCTTAGTATATGACCAAAGTAGGTCATGTTTCTTTCCTTTATAGTGTTGAGTATTTCTTTTGCCTTTTTCATCTTTCTTAACGTTTCCGTGTTTGTTACGTGTGTCCATGATATATTTAACATTATTCGATGATTCCACATCTCAACAATGGCAAGTCTTTCTTCAGATGCACCCGTGATTGTCCAGGCTTCGACTCCGTATAAATGGACGGAGAATACGTAGCAACTCAACTAATTAATGACTAATTAATTTTTAAATAATTCTACATACATATTACAACTATTTACAGATCATGTAGAAGAGGAATCTTAGTCTCGAGGGGAGTCTGACGAAGAAGAAGAGAATGAATATTTAAGCTCAGATGTGGATTTTGAAGAAGAAGTACAAGATTCGGACACAGAACTAATTTAGTTTATAGTTTTATACTTTTCTACCTATATATTTATAATAATAAATTTGGCTTTTTTCTATCATATTTGCAAAATCTATTGTATAGTACGTATTCTTTTCTTCTTTAATTAAGAAAAATTAGAAAACTATAATATATAATAATTACTCTAACGTTTCGAGAAACAACAACATGCATATCTAAAGGTCACGTGATTTTTCTAGCTACAACAGAGGACGCAAACAGCTATCGATATACGATCTTTCTCACACTGCTGCTTACCTATAGCGCTTTTCATTTATATGCACGCGTAATTTGTTTAATCACCTGGCAGTCGGAAAATTCCAACAAAAAAACCTGTCATTTTTAGAATATTTATTTTTAATATTTAAAAATACCCTGTCAAAATAACAATTGCACCTCCCTGTCCGGAAGGAATGTACATAGCTATGCATGTATAGTTGTATATTTTATACTCGTTAATAGTATGTACAGATTCAGATGAAATCTTATGAAGTTCAGATGCATCCCCTGAAAATAATCCTGGGGCGCCCATGCAAGTATCTTGCGGAGTTAAAATCGCCCTTAAATCGCCTGGCCTGTTTATTTTCTTTATATTTGAATATTTAGTTTAGTTTTAAATTAGAATAGTTTTAGTTTAGAATAGTTTCTGTAATAACAATTTTTACCCTTTTGTTTAACTTTGGGGGGGATTTTTGGGGAAAATAACCGCTACTCTCCAGCCAGACCGGCATTTTTGTATTAGGTTATCATGGAAGAGTCACCTGAAAAATTTTCAGGTTGCCTAAAATACCTACTCAAAAATGTCTCACAGCTCTTGGACCATAATGTTTTACGGTTTTTTCAAAACTTATAAAATGTAACTTGTTTCCTTTCAACAATAAACGATTGAATTATTTCTAGGCAATTTGCTTAATCAGTGAAAATATAAGTGTAACTTTAAACGCAACAACATGATGGCTCGAGGCTCGCGGCTCGTGGCAGTGATACACGTACGGGTTACGAGTAAGATTTCAAACTTGTTGGATCGACGGCGTACTTACTCGGCGGACTTAAAGTACGCGTACTTGCTGTGATACACGCGCGAAGAAGGTTGTCGAGCCATAAGTTCGCGTACTTACTCGCGTGTGTATCACCCCTTTGAGACAGTTTGACGACTCGGCGCTTGAGTATGGGGATGTGGAATCCTCACATTGTGGATCCCTCTTTCTGGTATTATAGGTTTTGTAGTATTTTTTTTAACTGTCGTGTTTACGTTTGGTCTGAATGTTAAACCTCGGTTCATTATGACTCAAGTATTTAGCTAAGAAATTCGTTAGTTTCATTTTGTTATTCGATGGATATGTTTTGCACTGTTAGCTAATAATTCTACTGGGCTATCTCTTTTCTTTTTGAAAAATCTGCGTCTTCCTTGGATTTATGGCGATTTTTCATTGGATACTTCATTCTTTTACAGTGTCCAGTGCCGTCTGTAGATTTCTTACAGCAATATCGAGGTTTCTATGTTTTCCGCGATTGCAATATCGTCTGCAGAAAGTCTGAGTAGTGTTTCTATTGTTCTTTGAACGGCTGCTATAGGTGTGATAAGACCGCCCCCTGTCGGACTCCTCCAGCTTCTGGGGCTCCGTGTTCAGATAGGACCTGAATCTCTTGTTGATTAGGTACGAGGAGGTGAGTTTTGCGGTTTATGTGTAGCGAACTACCTTTCTTCTTTTTTTTTCTTAAAGTGCCCTCTCCTCAATGGAGGCTGGCTACTACAATTGCAAACTCTTCTCTGTCTTCAGCTGTTCTTATTAGCTGTTCAAAATTTAGCCCTGAAAGTTTAGCTGTCGAATGTTTCTTAGCCACGATGGTTTTTTCTTTCTAGTCCTCTCTTTCCCTCGATCTTTACTTTCACTATTAGTTTAGTATAGTGGTACTTATTATTTCTCAGTATGTGGTCTAGACATGATGCTGTTCTAACTTTCGTTCTATTGAAAAGTTCTCGTTCCTTTCAGTATTACCAGAGAACGGCAGTTCTCGCCAGTGGCGCACATCCACACTCCCCTACACGCGACACTATATATATACACGAAATTTTCGATTTTATAAATCTGACTGAATTGAAAATTGGGTCAACACCCATCTTAATGTTCAGGAAAAGACTCACCCATTCATATGTCAACCATCCATTTTGGTCCACGGGTGTGGATTTTACGGCCCTTCCTATTTAGGGTCTGTTTTTCGTTCTCGTCCCCAAAACTCACAAAAACTTCGAAAATTTAACTCCGACCTTTGCGGCTTCTGATAGTACTGCTCATTACCTTTCTAACGCATGTTTAATTTTGAAAATCGGTTATACTATTCAAAAGTTACCGAGCTCAGAAATATGACTCAATTTTTATTTAATTTTTTATTTAAAAAGGGAAAATGTTTGTCCATATATGTATGTATGTATGTATGTATGTGGAAAAGTTAAACCGATCTGAATTTTTTTTCTGTTTGAAGAGGGGGTTAGGGTCGATTCAGAACCGATGTAGTTTGTGACTTTTGACCACCCATAAGCCAGCTATTATAGGACGTGGTAGGCACAAAACGGCATATTTTTTGGGGGTATATATCTTCGGTTCAAGAAGAGAGAGGAGAACTGCAAATACACCAAATCAATAGTATTGAGTTAAGCTTTCAAATAGTGTTTAAGCCGCCAGGATCAGACATACACACGGCCCATTATAGCCGAAAAACTGAAAAACTAAACTTTGAAAATTCTGGTTTTTCGACAATTACTCAAAACTTCAACCTACGAATTGCGCCAATAACTGAACGTTTATAGAACAACTCTAGGCGAATCTAACGATGTATACCTCATATCCGGTAAAATTCGAATTTTTAAGTTACAGGCTTCATAAGTATGATCAAATTTATCTCTTATGGGAAAAACGGTTTTTCAAGCTCAATAGTTCCTGTAATAGCTTCAGTTATCATACTTGACCTTAGATTCATCAGATACTACTTGTCAATACGTTTCAAACTCATGGGTAGTGATCAAAATCGGTTAAGCCGTTTAGAAGTTATTAAGCTACAAAAGTATAATTCAATTAACGATTATTCCCTAAATGGTTTATGTAGTTGTAGTGGTTACGACGCTAAATTTGATCTGGCAACGGGCAATTCGAGTTCATTAACCGGCTATTTCAATATTTTTTTTTTCAATCTATTTCGAATAGAAAAAAATCTAGTGTACATTCGATGAACACTAGATCATTTGGGAGATAATGCGACAAAGGCGACTATTTATAAAGCTTAACGGGTAATCGAGAAACATTGCATTTAAATTCATACATTTAATTTATAAATAACTTTAAAAAACTCCTGATAACAGAATAAAAAACCGCTAAACGCCGTAAAAATGAGTGGCGCAAACAATATTCCAGCTACAAAAGATCTGATATGAATATTCCGTGGCGCGAAAATGAATTTTCATTTTGATGCAAAACAAAATTCTAGTTTTCTTTTAAAAGATTTTTCCATATTTGCTAAATTTGAAGTAAAACGCGCCACAAAAGAGTAACTTTGATACAGTTTGAATTTTGAAACTCTTTTGTGGCGCGTTTACTTCAAATTTAGCAAATATTATGAAAAAATCTTTTAAAATAAAACTAGAATTTTGTTTTGCATCAAAATGAAAATACATTTTCGCGCCACGTAATATTCATATCAGATCTTTTGTAGCTGGCATATTGTATGCGCCACTCATTTTTACGGCGTTTAGCGGTTTTTTATTCTTGTATCTCCATACAGCACTTCTTCGTTTGAGGTATGCGATGTCCATTAAATTTCTCCGGTAGATCCACATTTCAAAGGCCTCCAATTTATTTACGATTGATGTTTTAAGGGTCAATGTCTCAACTGCATAGAGAAGAGTCGACCAGACTACCTTTACAACTATTAAATGGTGCATGTTTTCTTATCGATACGTCTAATTTGTGTAATTTTTGGTAATTAACAAAACAATATATAAAACATTATTGTAGTTTTAAGCTAATAACTTTCCGTCTACTATACAAAAATATCGTTAGCTTATAAGATTAGAAATATTGACTTTAAACGTTTCAATATGTATTTATATAGTTTTTTATAATATACTTTTAATCTGTAGGTCGTTATTGTAGCATTACGGTGTTAATCTTATTAGGGGAGTGCATTTAGATTTTCACTTCGGAAAAAATCAAACAAGATAAAACTTTTTGTAATTTCATTAAGAAATGTTTAATAAACAACATATCAAAAAGTTCTACTCGAGAAGTGGGTGCTTCATTTTTTATTAAACAAATGAACAGCGAAGTCAGATGTTTTTTTAAATAACTCCGAAAATATAATTTTTAGAAAAAAACTGACTTGACCATTGAAAAATTCAGAAAATTTTACAAAAAAAACCTTATATAAAGATTTTTCTTAAATTAAATCTCTAGCTTCTGTAATTTTTTATTTATAACGCTAAAGTCACCCTTCTCACACACATTGGCGCACTGTAAACTAGCGTTGGAAGAATTGCACGGTTGAGTTTTTTTAATGTAATTCTTTAACTAATGGATCAAAAGAAATTTTACAAATTGGACATGAAAGAAGATAAAATAAGCTATCTTACGGTTGTAATAAAAAGAAATAAAATGTATGGATATAAGTACGGTGTGGGCGGAAAATGAGCCTTACATGATTTTTGTTTAAAAATGATTTAAAAATGTGTAACTAATACAATTTTACTTATAAAACTCTCAAATTTGCACAACTTACTTCTCAATCATCTTACTAAACGATGTTTCATTCAAAAAAAAATCTCAAAAATTTAATTCAAATAATACGATGTCTCAAAAAATGTAATTTTTGAAAACTTCGTAGTTTTACAGAATTTCCACCAATTTAAGACGGTATTACTCAAGTTTGAATAAATCTAATACAACTTTTTTGCTATTTTTTTAAAGCTTTGGATGTAATCTTTAAAAATCACTGAATTGTTTTATTTTAAAAATGAAATAAACAGTTTCTTTTTGAGAAAACTAAGACAGATAACACAAATGGAATACAAAAACCGAAAATTACCAGCTGAAAAAATGTATATACAGAGTGATCAAAACATTTTTCTGTAAAACTTATCTAAAATACATTTAATAATAAGCTTCAACAATAATAAATGTTCAACAAAAAAATTTTTTGAAGTTATACTTCTTTACGGGCGTAATGACGGTGAAATTTTATATGGGAAAACCTAGCGACCGGGCGCATGCGCATTATAACTTTGTTCTGATTGGATGTTCAAATGACATGACAAAAATTATCCAATATGGCAGCTGTGGCACAGCTGTGGGACTGTGCATGGTTTGGTTATAATGTATGCTTGTTGCGTTTTAAAATTTGTAGGAAGAGAAACAACAAACAAAAAGTTAGTTAATGGTTATACTGCCTTCTTAAATAGTTTTCATATTATATTTTTGGACTTATTTACATAGAAGAGATGATTGTTGCATGCCAATGTGAAAGCTCATCAAACTGTGCCTAGTATGAGTGCCGCAGATCTCGCTTATTCAAAGCTAAAGAATCTTTCACTGGTAAGTGTTTTATAAATAGTTGATCAAATTTTGTTATGATATTTGAACATAGCCACTTTGCACGACGCAAGTGATTGCGAAATTTATTAGTCGTTATACGGGCTCCCATACCTACCTTGAACCTACCAAAATACATAAGTAGTATGTAATACTTTTATTTAATAATTTGATTACCATCAAAATTTCTATCAATATTCACCTAATATATTGTCTTCTTACTCTATGTTTTGTTGTATTTCTTCAATTCTAAATCATTTCAATTCAAAATCAAAATAATTTGATTTACATAAGTTAAAAATGTCAAAAGGTTAATCTGTTTAGTTAGACGATCTTCGCACATAATGACAAGCTGTCTCTGTGGCGAAGTTTTAATGCGGGTGAATCCCAATACAACGCAAATACCAGCCGCGTGGTAAGTTGGTTCGAATCCCAATAGAAACTTTTATTTTTTTATTTTTTTTATACATTTTATGATTGTAAGTATATTTATTATATAATTTTATTTTCAGAAAATACGTATTTAGTTAAAAATTTTTCCGACAATCAATGTTCAGAAATCATTTGTGGCATTTTTAATGTGTTTTTTGGCACTGTTTTAATAAAAATGTTTGAGAAGTAGTAAGTATAAATTAATTTAATATTTAAATAAAGTATAAATAAAAAGTATATTAATTTCGTTTATAATCATATAATCATATACATATAATAGAAGTATAACTTCTTACGTGCGTACAAAGTACACACACATTCTTTTTTTTAGCTCTAATACAGTATGTCTGCGTAACTTGGAACCTATTGATAACTTTTTTAATATCAATTTTACGAAAAAAAGTTATTCTTTATAAAATACTCTGCATCGTATATAACATAAGATGCAATCATCAAATATCTAATTTTGTTAATTTTGTACGAGGTATGTAGAAAAATATGAATTTCACTTAATAGTCAAGTACCTTTATATTTCACTATATCGAAAATGTTTATAAAGAAAAGTTGTTTGGAATTAAAAACTATGTTCCAATATGTAATTATGTCCTTCTAATCGAAAATTTGTTTTTTTAATATTCTTTCTAATACATTTTAATTTTTAATATTATTGTGAAAATTATTTGTTTATCTTTTTTTTAAGAATGAAATTCCATATTTGTTTGATTGAATTCTACTTGTTTTTCGTTTAAATATCCGCCATTTTGGATCCGCCATTTTGAAATTTAAATTTTTAATCTTTAATTCAGATTCAACAACCTGTTAAAAATAAAGACAATAAATATTTTAGAAAAATGTTCTTTTATGTTCTTTTTAAAAAAATCTGCATTTTGGATCCGCCATTTTAGGTATAGTTTATAATGTTAACATTTAAGTTAGGTTTATCAAAGCTCTCAAAAATAAATATATTATGTAGAAATAAATACATTTTGTAAAGAAATTATGATTTTACAACTATTTTTTAAGTTATCCGCCATTTTGGATCTGCCATTTTATAATTTAAATTATCAAAATTTGATTCAGGTTCAGCAATCTCTCAAAAATATCCACATATATAAACAAACACGTTTTATAAAAAAAAATCGGATTTTACAACTACTTTTTAAGGATTTTTAGGAAAAAATCCGCCATTTTGAATCCGCATTTTGAATTTGCAAATTGTAATGTCAGATTCGGGTTCAGCATAATCAAAACTAAAATAAAAACATTTTTTATCAAAATAAAATGTTGAACTCACCCATATTCTTAACATTATTTATACAAAACAATTGTTATTGTTTAAACAATTAATAAACGATTAGCGGCGAAATTTGTGAGTAGAACTTTTTACTTTAACATATTTATAAACTAACAAAAAAAGTTTTAGAAAAATATAACCTTGTTTGATTTTTTCCGAAACATTGTATCTTTTCGTTCTAATTGCACTCCCCTATATAATTAATTGATGATATTTATCTTAACGCACAATAGAACTATTATCATATCTTTTTAGAATGTTGATCTCAACAAATAAACCTGTTTTCAATTTATAGATACTGTATTTATTAGGTGTCATGATAAAAGTGAGTCAATAAATACGTTTTACTGATAACTGCCTTTTATTTATGACAGATATATGTATTACATTTCATTGGCGATTTAAATTATTATTAACATTAATTGTCCTGACCAAACCAAGCAATAATTGCATGTAGTAGATGCCGAAGAATAGACAATGTGATTCATAAATGAATAAATGTGCAACATTTTATTATAAGATTCTATTAACCCAATCTAGAAATGAAACATGATCGATTTCACCCTAGGGCTATAATTTTAAAGTGTTACATGTTTTTTTACTGCTGGAGTGAAGGCATGGACGCTAAAGAAACAAATTAGCAATAGATTGGAGGCTTTCGAAATGTGAGCTTACAGAAGAATGAATAAGCTGGGTGGACAGTTACAAACGATTCGGATAAATGACAAAAAAAAGTCGTCAATATTTATCAACATTAGAAAGTTGCAATATTTGGGCAATATTAGGAGAGGTGGTTATACAGGAATCATCCCTGATAAATGGCTAGAATCAGGATTCATAGCGATACCTAAAAAACAGGCGACAAAAAAGTGCGGAGAATATCGAACAATTAGCCATAATAGTTGAAACTGTTTCGTAGAGTCATCCATGGAAGAATTTATAAGAAGTGCGAGGAACAAATAACGGACAGACAGTTCGTGTTCATTAATGCAGTGGGTACCAGAGAGGCACTCTTCGGAGTACAGGTCCTGATTCAAAGATGCAGTTGCCGACAGACAGTTGCCAACCTTGTGAGAGAAGATGGCACATAAAAAGAAGAATTGATTAACAATAGGAGAATTAACAAAAAGAAGAAGATAAATTTTACTATGGAAATAACAGAGATATAGGAAAATATAAATATATGAAAAGAAGATACACAGCTTCACATCGATGTTCGAATAGTGCAATATGTTAAAACTATAATTATTACCTATAACAATTATTTTTAGTATTTTTTCTGTCCTTTTCTATCGATTAGGGAAATTAGGGTAAATTGACAAAATGAACATGAAGACAATAATTGTCACTAAACTTATAGTAAGGGAGGAAAGTATGCTAAATGTGCAGTCACTCGAGCGTTATGGGGACCTATTGGGTTGTGAAGAGTAGGGCCCAAAACCAAAAAAAGTTAAGTAAAGTTTTCGATTTTAGCGGGGAATTTCCATTTTTTAAATTAATTTTCCATTTCCAACAATGGTTTTTTCCGATTATAACGCCATCTATCCATAATTCGAAAAAATGTCTTGAATACAACTTCCTTATTTTTACGTAAGGAATCCAAATCTGCAATAAAAAGTGGGTGCTCCCATTAAAGATTTTAAAGTAAACCCCTACCTCACCTCTGTGGGGGGGTCGTGTTTGGTGCCATTTGATAGATTTTTTAAAAATATTGAATAAGTGTACTTTTCAGTTTTTCGATCTGATATTCATTTCGCGAAATATCGCGGGATTCGTATTTAAAATTTAAAATTTACCCCCCACCCCTCTCCATAGGAAGTCGTGTTTAATATCATTCGATAGCTTTTAGAAAAATATTGAGCACGTATTTTTTAGTTTTTCGATCTATCGTTCATTTCGCGAAATATTCGCTTTTTTCTTGTGAAACTTTGAGACACCCATTTCCTTACTTCTTCTTAGGGTACCTGTCCGTTCCAAACGTTGGCGATCATTCTGGCTATGATGACTTTGTTAGTTGCTATATGGAATAGTTGTGTTGAGGTCTTTCTATACCATGCTCTCAGGTTAGCAAGCCAGAATATTCTTCTTCGTCCTGGGGCCCTTTTTCCTTCAATTTTACCTTGTAAAATGCACTGGAGTAGCTCGGATCTGCCTTGATTCCTCATTATATGTCCCAAGTACTGCAGCTTACGGCCCTTCACGATGTTGACTAAGTCTGCTGTTGTCAAGACCTTTCCTTACACCCCGCTCAAATCGTCAGATTTTTGAAATATACACTGTTTTGCATATACTTAACTTACCTTATCTTAATCTGACGATTTTGAGTTTTTCTAAGGATAGATTTTATTTTTCGGGCCCCCTTAACGAACTCCTCTGTATTAAGATAAAATATATTTAGGGGTATATTTACAGGGTACATGGTTTCTCCCCATGTAGTAATCTGACGCGCTCGAGTAACTGCAAAAATCCCCGTTTGGGCTCCCCTACCATTATCAGATCACATTGACAGGTTATCACAGTAATGGTGATTTATTTTAAAATAGTTTAAATATTTTAACACTATATTAAGTGATTATTGCAAATAGACTATTTCAATTTATGTATTGTTTAATTAAATTTAATTTAAATCACTATTTAATAGGTCAAATTATAATAAAGTCACACCTGTACAATTTCGATTATTAAAAGGATTTCCCACAATAAAATTTGGAAAGTAGAAAGTTATAGAGTTCCTATGAAACGTTTATTTCTAAGCAAAACGGAACGCTGTTTTTGAGAATTTTGAAAACATAATATAATTAACAATATAGGAAAACCAGAAAAATATATGATACTGTCTCGAAAAAGCTTTTTAATATCAATATGAAATTCCATTTTATTTCATGGTCACTAATAGGGAACTTGCACTAAAAAATTTTTTTGCATAAAATTGTTAATTTATGTTTTAAAATGTTATATTCAAAATATTACGTCTTAACAATGATTAATGTACGCACAACATCTAATCAAAGTTTCGCGCCTAAAATTTCCGTTTTAAACAACTTCAAAAGCGAGACCTGGGGTCTGACGTCACAGGCCACTCGTATCGTTTGCCCGTTCGGGGTGGGCTATTGCATTTAATGCAGTTTGCCCATAGATAAATAATATAGTTGAAATATCTTGTTTTACTCTGTGGCAAAAATAATTTTTTCTGTGACAGGCAAAATATTAACATTTTATCTCTGTTGACATGTATCTAAAAGTTCTTTTTTATGAAATTACTTTTGTCGTTTCTTGTGTTGAAGAACAAAGAAGAAACAAGTAACTTAAAAATAAACAAAACTTTTAGTAATAAAAGTAAGAGTAACTAAAAAGTATTGGTACTACTATAGTATGCGGTCTAGAGTCGGGTTTCTACTCTAGCTTGCGGTCTACCGAGGGATGCGGTGTAAGTATAAGCTGAGATGATAAAGATATTAACTTGTAAAATTACAATAATGATTCTTCTTATTTATGCGTATTATTAACTTTGTAAAGAAGGATTTTGTTGGCGATGTACACGTTCTATCGGTACGTCTGCTAATCACCATAATCTTTCTCAGAAGGCTTTGAACACAATAATGAAAGGCTCCAGTAGGTACTAATAAACATTACAATAAAATATAATCTTTATTATAATGCAAATTACACCGTAATCTTTTCCAGGATATACGAAATCCTTCGATTAGAGGTAGGTAGATCAAACCCACGGGGTAAACCGTATACTATAATATAATGGTACCAAACTATTGTTAGTTATAAACGGTTTAAACATGCTTATTAATAACTCTTACTTATTTGCCTTGACACCTCGCATTTCTCCAATAGAATAGCTTTCACTACTTTTTATAAAAGTTGCCACGATGAAGACATCAACGGTAGGTAAGTTAGTCAGATTGACCTTCTGAAAAACCCTAGTCCGTCATATTATGCGTTTTAAACTCTTTACAAAGTAGCACTCAACTTTATCAATTTCAGTTGAAAACTAAGCTGATTGGGGAACTACTTATTACAGTATATAAGATGAACATAAATAATACCTAGGAATTTTCCATTAAAGACGATTAAAATGTAATATAGCCGTGATACCTACCCTAATCGCGTTGTTTCCGACTAGCTAGCCCGGTTGACGGTGGCCCGTGACGTCGAACCAATAGAAGGACGTTCAAGAGCCTCCTAAGATATTTGAATTTTATAGCATTTTCAAAGCGTCGTAATTAGCGTACGGGTTAAAATATTTGTTTTTCTCGCATGCAAGCGTTTTAAGATCATGTTACCTTATGTTTTTTAATATCATTTTAATATTTAAAATTTCATGCAAGTTCCCTATTCTGGGAGTTGAGTAGAAATCAGAAAAACTTATGATACTATCTCGAAGTGGATTGGTATTAATTAACTTCTGTTTCTAAAAATATTAACCAGAAATTCTGTTATTTTAATTCTTTTAACTACGTCCTAAGACCAGTTTTTCTCCTAATTATTTTGAAACTGTGTCTCAGAGCATAGGCGTAACCAGGATGATCCTAAGGGGGGTTACATCTACCTGAAAGGGGGGGTTACAACTACTGGAAATATCTGAGGGATATGATGTTAAGCGTATAGAGCTGAAAGTACATCCCAATGGGGGGGGTTACAACCCCCAAAACCCCCCCTGGTTACGCCTATGTCTCAGAGAGATATTCAAATTTGACCTCTCTATTTGCTCTCTGTGCCACTTGTATTTTATTGATTACTATTTTGGCAAGGTTCAGTGATTCTGCTCCGTACGTTAGAACTGGATTTGCCTGCTGCCTGTTTAACTCGGGATCCCGTAACTTTCTCCTGATATATATTATTCCTTGGACACGGCAACGTTTCTTCTTATCGTGTCAACTAAAATACTTACACCTATACTCTATAGCTTTCAAAAGCTGCATCCTTGATATAAAATACTTACACCTATAGCTTCCAAAATCTGCATCTTTCAAATACATAGTGATTCCATATGATTTTGGTTGAGTAAATACATTCATATATTATAATATGTAGTTCTTTATTCTATTCATTTTTTATAAATAAATTTTCCTCTTGCGACAAAATGACTTTCTTTATGTTCCTTCATCTTTAAACGTTGTTGATGTGCCACTTCAATTGAATTTTTGGTTCCATTCAATTCAAATAATTTTGTGACAACAAAAACCTTGCCTAGCCTACTTAAAAAATTTGATTATCTGAACCAACCCATATTTTTATGACCCACATAAAGAAATATGTTATTTCTATTCTGTTTTTATCTTTGAGAATTGTCTAATATTTTTATTGTTAGCGTTAAAATTGCTTAATCGTTTTGTTGAATCATCTGTATCGTGATTAAATTTGTTAAAAAGCAACATTGGGCAATAGTGTTTGTGTATACTTATTTATACTTTTTATCAAATGTATGTATATGGTGATCAAAATGTGGTTATTTAAATTATTATTTATGAGTAAGTAGGTAGCATTTATGGGAATTTTGTGTCTTGAGTACTCTCGAGATATTATTTAATTATTTTATCTACATTTTTAATTTATTCAATTTTCTAGACTTTTATAAAATCATTTAGAGTCTGTTTTTTGATATATCAAACTTACAATAGTTAAAACTTAAGTAAAAAGAAAAAATCAAGATGAAATAAAGCATAAAGTAAGATAGTCGTAAAGAGCTTGAATATATTTCAAAGTTTATCCTTCTTCTTCTGTTGGCATCATATTCCTGAACAGGTCTTTGCCTGTATTGCTATGTCATTCCATTCAGACCTCTCGTGTGCCTTTCTCCTCCATTAACTTGTGTTCGTAGTTTTCATGTCGTCCTTGTCGTCATCCAAAATTTTCGTTCTGGATCTTCCCTTTTTTTGTGTATATGTTGGCTTCCGTTGTATCATTTTCTTTGTTGCTTTTATATCTTCTTTGATACGCCCCAACCATGGCAGCCTATGACATTAAAATATAACTATAGGTGCAGTACATCCAAAATAGAACACTATAAAGGCGCGAAAATTTTGAAAGGACAAAGCAAGAAGACGTAATGAACAGAAAAAAGAAGACGAGATACGAAAACGACCAAGTACTAAAAATAGAGGATGATTAAATCGAAGCCAATGATGGGATGCCTGTCCCAAGCCAGGAGTTTTATCACTCAAGAGATAAGGAAGAAGGGATCGAGGAGTAATACCTCGTCAAACAAGCTTGGACTCAGCTGGCCCTGCTGATAGTACCCTTCTATAGTATCCAGAGTTACCGGATGAAGTCTATATTGACGAGAAAGGTTTATACCGTGGAATCTGTGATATACCTGACATACCTGGCACCTTTCTTATCGCTGGGATGGTAAGGAAACCGAATCCCCTCTTGCTAAATAACAGCTTCGAGTGGAGGAGCGGACAAGAGTAAGAACACTCTTTTGTCCTGGATTAAGAAATTGGTATCGAAGGTGGATGAACCAAGGACCTAGTCAACGACATAGAAGACAAGACAAGACATAGAGGGTAAGAAGATACTACTACATTATAGATCTCTATGGATATCTCTTGTCAATTTTGATTCACTATGTATAATGACAATAAAACATTTATTGATCAAGGATATCGGAGACCAAGATCCGACAGGAAAGGCACGTTTAGAGTACGAAAACACCAAATGTTGGTACCTGGAATGTTAACTTTATTTATGAAGCAGGGAAGCATCGCTATAACGGCGTTGCGATAGTAGCTGGTACATAATAGGTAATGCCACTTTGTTGCCGGTTTTGTTCCTAGCATTTAGCACGAAATAAATAGATTTCTAAATACAGTACCTAGAGACCTGCAACTTTTTGCATTGTGTTCAGGATTATGTAAGGAAAAATTCTACTATAGAAAACTGGGCGGAAATGCATAATTGCATGTTAAAGTGCATAAAATGCATCCAAAAGTGCATCAACATGTCAAAATAAGTGTATTAAGGGCCAGCTTTTGTTACTCGGAAGTTTCTGAGGTCGATGAAGACGAATACGCCATTAGAACCAACCTTCGGAACACCTGGTGCCCAGGGTCACTGCTAAGGTACGTCATCATCTGAAGTTTCGATAGTTTTCGGTAGTAAATTGATGCAAACAGATTAACAGATTACTCGGGGGGTTTTTGGGTCGCTGAACAAAAATACGCCATCTGAATCGGCCGCGACCCCCGGGGTCTGAAAACCCTCAAAATTCCAGAAGATGACATGTATTAACATCCTTAGCAGTGACCTTGGGCACTAGGTGGTCGGTTCTGATGGCGTATTTGTATTAATCGACCCCAAAAACCGTCTAATCTATTATTAGTAATCTATTTGCATCAATTTAACGCCGAAACCCCTTGAACCTCCAGAAGATGACGTGCCTTAGCAGTGGCCCTGGACACCAGGTGCTCTGGGGGTTTAACCAAGCACCGAGTAATAAAATCTGGCCCTTAACATGCATATTTTGAAATGTTTATGCACTTTTGGATGCATTTTATGCATTTTAAAATGCAATTATGCATTTCCACCGATTTTTCTATGGTGCCTATGTAGACTTTTTCCTGACATCATCCTGAACACAATGCAAAAAATTGAAAGTCTCTAGTAGACCGGGTCCTGGAAGTATTTGAGTATGTCAAACCTGAGGACCGGCAACTATGTTCGGATTCTTTTACCTGAGACCTTGAACAATGAAAAACTGAATCTTTCCGGAAGGTGCGATTGTGCCTTGTTACCCCCTCCCTCTCTCCTATGTTACGGGCAGATAAAAAGCAATCTTTCGCAAAAAAAAAACATTTTTTTGTATTTTTTTGGGCCATTCTAAGCAAACAATGATCTTACAAGTTTTTTCGTAAAATTCATAGTTTTCGAGATAAACGTGGTTAAAAAAAATCGAAAAATTGCAATTTTTGAGCCCGAATAACTTTTGATTAAAAAATAAAATAGCAATTCTGCTTAGCGCATTTGAAAGTTCAAATCAAATTATACCGGTTTTGATCATTTGCATTGCTAAAAATTAATTTTTTGAAGTTATACTTCTTTACGATCGAGAGTGAAATTTTATCACATGCCGGGCGCATGCGCACACAGACAGTATGTATTTCGTTGCTAATCTTTCAAGATATGTATGTATCAGCGCAAATAAGTCATATTATATCATATAAAAGGATATATTATTGTTCTTAGTAAATGTATTATTTATTATAATTTTTGTGTCTTTGGATTTGTCTTCCTCGGGAATAAGATATTTTGTAATAATAGTAAGTATATTTAAAGTATTTTTGTATACCACTTGGTCTATTAAATTTGTCAGTATGTATGAGAAATCTTGTAACCTGTCAAAGCAAAAGGGATATAGCTCAGTGGTAGAGCGTGTGATCGGAGATCAAGAGGTCCCGGATTCAAATCACGGACGATTCATATTCTTTTTTTTTATATTTTTAATTATGTTAATTAAAGAAAGTTAGTTTAATATTTAAATAAAATACAAATAACCTGTTAAGTATATTAATTTCGTTGAAATCATAATAATAGAAGTATATCTTCTTACGTGCGTACAAAGTACACACACATTCTTTTTTTATTGTCAAACAAAGCTATAAAAAAATAGTGTCTACCGTGCCCAATATTAAACCCTAGAAATGTGAAACCGAAGTTAATCCAAGCAATAAATATTTAATGTACACGTAATAATGTAAGAACGAACAATCACTCATCTCTAGAATTCTACACAAGGACAGGTGTAAGACAAGGTGGTGTTCTGAGTCTTTTGTTATTCATCACTCTAATGGACGAAATTACAAAATAATGCAGGGGTAAGGTAAAAAGAACTAGGGTTGGGGTGTATAAACTTCAACAAGTTTACGTGTCAGAGATGATATATGCCGATGACCTGGTAATTGTGGCAAAATCAGAAAAAGACTTGCAAGTGAATGTGAATGTTTGGAATGAACCCTTTAAGAAATTTGGGATGAAAATAAATATTGAGAAAACAGAAGCTTTAGTAATGTCGAAAACTCAAGAAAATATAAATGTAAACCTGAATAATGAGACCATTACATAAGTAGAGTACATTCAAGTATCTAGGATGAACAATGAATGGGCAAGGAAATATAGAACCAGAAATAAACAGCAGGGTAATGAGTGCAACAAAATTATACTATGCACTAAATAAAAGTTTTATTAAGAAGAAAGAAGTAAGCCTGAAAACAAAAATGAAAGTATTTCAAACTGTATACGAGCCGGTGCTACTCTACGGTAGTGAAACGTGGACAGTGAATGACAACATCCGTAGTAAAATTCAAGCATGCGAAATGCGATATTTACCTGCGGTATCCGGGGTGTCAAGACGTGATCGTATAAGAAATGAAGACATACGTGAAAGGTGCGGTGTTGGAAGGACCTTAGACAGACTTTAAATGAAACAGTTATCGTGGTTCAGACATATGGCGAGAATGAGTGAAGGTAGAACTGTAAAGAGGGTATGGAAAGCGGCATCTGACGATAAACGACGAAGAGGCAGGCCAGCAAGAACGTGGAACGCAAATATTGGAAACGCTTGCGTAAAAAGAAATATTGGGTGGAGAGAAGCAGAAAGACTAGATACTGACCGAAAGGCATGGAGACGTCTGATTTCTCCACTTACCTCGACGCCGTAAGGTACAAGAGGACGGCTTAAGTAAGTAAATAAAAAATAAAATAGCAATTTGAAAGTTCAAGTCAAATTATACCGGTTTTGACTATTTGCATTGCTAAAAATTAATTTTTCTATTGGTAAACAAAGCTATAAACAAACAGTAATTGAGCGTTTTGTTGCATGTCCGCACCGCGCTAAGGATTAAAACCGAACGGAACCGACCATGGAACCGACCAGGACTTCCTTGGCGCTGTGCGGACATACGACAAAACGCTCAAACACTGTTTGTTTATAGCTTTGTTTAACAATAAAAAAATTAAGTTTTACCAATGAAAATAATCAAAACCGGTATAATTTGACTTGAGCTTTCAAATGCTGCAAGCAGAATTGCTATTTTATTTTTTAATCAAAAGTTATTATGGTTCAAAAATTGCAATTTTCCGATTTTTTTAAAATTTAACCGAGTTTATCTCGAAAACGATGCATTTTACGAAAAAGCTTGTAAAAACATTTATTGCTTAAAATGACCCATAAATAAAAAAAAATTTGCGAAAATTTGCTTTTTATCTGCCCGTAACATAGGGGGGTGGGAGGGGGTAACAAGGCACCATCGCACCTTTCGGCAAGATTCAGTTTTTCATTGTTCAAGGCGGCGGGTGTAATTTCCTCACCAAAATAATCTTTTGCCTGCGTTTATAAGGGTATGTCATAATCCCACAGGTATTTTCCTCACCAAGACCAAAATGGTTATTTCAGATATTTCAGGTAGATTTTATAAAAAGGCATTCAATTGAATTATTTATCTAGAGGAAAGGCTGTAAATATGGGCTGGTCTTGTAATATGGGCTAGGTGGGTTTCACAGCTATTCGTTGCAGATCTCTACATTTTGACTATTTCAAATGGTATTTGACGAAGTTAAACTATCACCGTAGCGATGGCACCACTGTGGTAGATATTTCCCAGTTTATAATAATTGTTTGTCGGTTGGTGCGAGTGTCAAAACTTTTTCGGGTAAGTTGATAAATTCCAGTATTTAAAAATAAACACGAATTTCAAAAAAAAGTCTGTGTCACGTTGAAGCTCTATTATTAGTCTTTGATATATGCTAATGAGTTTTCTTCAAATTGTCTGCTTTTAGACATAACTTCTTTTGTTGTGCAAAGCAAGCGTGTTTACAATATGGGCTATGCCTCTGTTTTCATTATGGGCTAGTGGCCCCTATTTAGAACAATGTAGAAATGCAGGCAAAACGAAGTAGGAAAAGGCAAAGAAAAAAGAAAAGGAAAAGAAATAAAAAAAGGAAAACGTAAGCAGCTTACCAAAGTCACAAAGAACCAAAAAAAGAAATCGGTTTCTAGTAGCGAGGATGAGGAAGAATATGTGCCTGCAGATGATGAAAGCGATTACAATGAGTTTCCTTCCACACAGCCTCCACAAGACGCAGCTGACGTAACGTGTATGTTTTGCGAAGTACTTTTTTCAGAGGATAATCTTGGTGAAATATGGGTCAAGTGCTTCTGTTCCATTTGTGGGCACATAACGAGTGCGCTGGGGCCGAAAAAGAAGAATATCTGTGTGACTTTTGCAAATAGTTTTAGCCTATGAGTTATTTAATGTATTTTTTGTATTTTAGATATTAAAATATATTTGTCACGCATTTATCTCATTTCACACAAATTTAAGACACATTTTTCGGGGTAGCCCATATTTAGGATCATTATTCAAACGGCGCAAAAGTACAATTTTTCATTATTTATACATTTAAAACAGTTGTATATTTTTTAATCAATTTGCACTTTGGGCAGGTTATAAGTAACTAAATGTAGGTATTCTTGCATACCTTTGGAAATAAAATAGAATTTTTATTCTTTTTTTACAAAGAAAAATAAAATGGGTAGCCCATATTTGCATCCTTTCCTCTACTATTAAATTACAGTAGGTACCTATAATTATAATAATTAATTAATTAATTATAGTATTTTATTTTTAGTCACAATTGGAATTTTGACAAAAATGGCATGTTTAATAGAAAGTGATCGAGGTAAACCTTATAGGTCTGGATCCCGCGTATGAAAAAAAAGTTGATTAATAGCAAGCTGAAAATTTGTTAATAGCTTAAGGGTGTCTAGTCGGACAAACTTTGATATATGAGAACACTGGAACAGGGGCAGTTTTAATTGTGGAACAGGTTAAAAATGTGGAACTGTCAGACCACGAAAACGGCACATGTATTTTGTCCGACAGAACAGACTTAAAGTCTTCGAACAGAGATTAAACTCTCATGCAAAAATCAGACTGCTATTTATCACCAAATGGGCGTTTTAATGAGTGGAACATGTAGAATATGTCAAATGACAGGAATTATGACAGGTGATAAATAGCAGTCTGATTTTTGCATGAGAGTTTAATCTCTGTTCGGAAAGTTTAAGTCTGTTTTGTCGGACAAAATAAATGTGCCGTTTTCGTGGTCTGACCGTTCAAAATTTTTAACCTGTTCCACCATTAAAACTGCCCCTGTTCCACTGCTCCCATATAACAAAGGTTATCCGACTAGACACCCTTAAGCTATTAACAAATTTTCAGCTTGCTATTAATCAACTTTTTTTTCATACGCGGGATCCAGACCTATTACGCGGTATTGGTATTTGAAAATTTTATTTTTTATAAAGTGAAAGTTTTAAAAAGGGAAAGAAGTATTCTGGAGGATAAAACAACTTGTAGTGCGAAATTTTTTACTATTGGTGCACTTTTTACAATATCTAGAAGTAGCCGACAACATAATCATGAACCAGATTGTCAGAAGTTAGATCGAAAAATTGTTTCTAACTATTGTAAACGTAAAGCCGAAGAGAATTGAAAAACCAGCAAAAATTATACGCCAAGCACTTGCAGCTAATTTGTCTGAAACAATTACTACGATTGTTATCAGTTAGATAAGAAATAATATATATAATTATCGACGAAAAATGATGCCTGGTCGACTTCCTTCCAATATTGATGAGGTTCAAGAATTAGTGACGGGGTGTGCTCAAAAAACAACCAAGAGGGAAAATTTTCTCTTTATAAACTGTGTCAAAAGTAGGATAATTGTATTTAGTTGTGAAACAAATATAAGACTTTTAGCCACATTGAATTTTATTATATGGATGGCACATTGCAATTATTCATTATTCATGGGCTAATGAATGGGCATTATATTTCATTATTATACTGTTTACTGCCAAACAAAATAACAGAAATTTACAACAATATTTTTTATTTGTTAAAATCAGAAATTTTTAAAGCTCTCAAAATTGAGTTGAAGCTAGTAAAATTTTTGAAGATTTTGAAAAGGAATGCAATCATTGAAATGTGTCCGAACACTGAAATACATGGTTGTAAATTTCACCTACACTAAGCTTGGTATAGAAATGTCTTGGTCTCTTGATTTAATATCAGAATATAAAAATGATTCTGAAAGAGGCAAGTGGCTCAAACATACTTTTGGGCTTACATATAAAACCAGAAGACGTATCAGATTGTTTTGTGTTTGATTTAATATCATGCAAACCAGGAAAAATGAAATCTAAGATATATATGTTGATTATTTAGTTTAAACTTATAGGTATAGACGAAAATGCCATATTCTCCCCATATTTGTGGACAGAGGCAAATTCTTCTGTTAGTCGTATTACGAATGCTTGCGAATCTTTTCATTCGTATTTTAATTTATCGTTTTGTAATACGCATCCATCCATATTATATATTTTCTTTGAAAAAATAAAAGAATTTCTTTGAAAAAATTGAAAGTTTGCATATTGCAAACCTATCAAAGATAAACAAGTTAAACTGAAATTGAAAAATGTAGTAAATTTATTAATAAGATATCAGTCTAATCAAATGACTAGAATGGATTTTGTAAAGTGTCTGTCTTATTATAGATAGTAAATATTAAATAATAATTTATACGTCTTGCATATTATCTATATTATAAACTATTATTATAATGTAAGGAAATTAATGTCTTGTATTCGGATTTCGGATGCTTTCATAATAGACATTTTTAAATTAAACCTATATTTTTATTTTATTACCTGAGTGAGTTGGTGAGGAAAATACCTGCCGGATTAATAGGAACCTTTAAATTTGGTGAGGAAAATACCTGTCGGATTATATGTTTTTAATGGTTGGTGAGGAATTTACCTCCGCCCGTTCAAGGTCTGAGGAAAAATAATCCGAAGATAGTTGCCGGTCCTCAGGTTTTGCATACCCAAATACTTCCAGGGCCTGCACTATAGGTGCTGTGTTTAAACATCGATTGATCTAACATCTAACTGCCCTGATCTATAATTTATTAATGAAGATAAGTATTTTACGAAATCAATGTAATGCCCAAAAATGATATATGAAGGTTTCTAGATACAATTTTTTCCATCACTGTAGATATATTATATTTTGATTAATAAATCAAATTACTTTGATACAATAATATTAAATATATCACAATTTAATCCTTTTGTTTACATATTATTAAGCAGACGATCGCATCCACGCGAAAAAATCGATCGCGAACAGCGATTCTAGGGTGGCTATGACTAATCATGGGAGTCGTAGGTGGCCATGCAATTGCAACATACGCGGCGAGCGCTATTGTTTTGTTTACCTGCGCAATACGTTCGGATCCACGATTGGAAATATCACAGAGATAACCTCAAAATGCGCACCTGAAAAGGTAGGAACTGTTTTGTATTGTTCGGTTCACTGGCGGCGACGCGCGTTCAAATTTTAAACTCTTCTTACTTTTTTCAACAGCTGATAACGAATTAAGGATTATTACCGATTTGTTTTAAGTAATAATTTCCAATAATCGATATAGTGATAGTGACGAAAACGACAAAAAGGAATATCTGTGTATTGCGGACTGTGTTTTTGTTTATTATTGCTGTGGTGTGTGACAATGTGGCATAATGTGTGATATAGAAAGAAGTTTAGAAGAGATTAAAATTAATGGGACGTCTGACAGCTTGGATGAGTTACCAAAGAGGCCTTTTATCAGGGTAAGTAATAAATTTTCTCGATAAATTTTCTTTTAAAAATATTCTCTGAAAGGACATTTTTAATAAAATATAAAATATAAGTATAATCTATATCACGCTATTTTATTATGAAATATTTTGTCGGTTTTTTTATTTCTTCTTGTGATGCTCGCTTCTTTAGCGGAGGTTAGCGATTACACTGACAAATGAGGACAAATCTGAATCTGTCCATCTTCTTTAAGTGTCATCTCAGCGATGAAGGTTGGCAATCATCATTGCTATTGAATCTGTCTAATGCGGCTCTAATGGTAGGGGAGCAAAATATGCTAAATGTGCAGTCACTCGAGCGCTTCGGGGACCTATTGGGTTGTGAAGAGTAGGTCCTAAAACCAAAAAAGTTAAATAAAGTTTTCCATTTTAGTGGGGACCTGTCCATTTTTAATTTAATTTTCCATTTCCAACAATCGTTTTTTTTTTAGATTATAGCGGCATCTATTCATAATTCGAAGAAAATATCTCTAATAAAAGTTACCTATTTTTACGTAAGGAATCCAAATCATCAATAAAAAATGTGAGCTCCCATTTAAGATTTTAAAGTAACCCCCCACCCCACCTCCGTGGGGGGTCTTGTTCGGTGCATTCGATAGATTTTTCAAAAATATGGAATCAGTGTATTTTTCAGTTTTTCGATCTGATGTTAATTTCGCCGAATATCGCGGGATTCGTATTTAAAATATTAAATTTACCCCCCACCCCTCTCCATGGGAAGTTATGTTTAGTACCTATCATTCGATAGATTTTTGAAAAATATTGAGTACTTATTTTTTAGTTTTTCGATCTGTCAGTCATTTCGCGAAATATTCGCTTTTTTCTTGTAAAACTTTGGGACTCACCCATTTCCTTACGCCCGGCTCATATCGTCAGATTTTTGAAATATACACTGTTTTGCATGTACTTACCTTATCTTAATCTGACGATTTCGAGTTTTCTAAGGATAGATATTTTTTTTCGCCCCCCCCCCCTTAACGAACTCCCCTGCATTAAGAGCCAATACATGGTAGAGATACATTTACAGGGTACAAGGTTTCTCCTCATATGATAATCTGACGCGCTCGAGTAACTGCAAAAATCCCCGCTTGGGCTCCCCTACCATAAACATAGATATTGAATCAAGGACGGTCCAGACTCTGATATTTTTAAGCCACGAAATCTGGTACCTATCGGGACCCAGTTTTCCTTCAATCCTCCCCTGGATGATCAGTTGCGCGAGGCGGTACTTTTCGTTTCTCATTATGTGTCCCAGGTAGGTAACTTTTCTAATTTTGATAATCTTTATCAGCTCCCTATCTGTACCTATTCTCCTCAGGGCATTTTTGTTTGTGGTGTGGGTTGTCCAAAGTACATCTTTTCAAGATTCCTTCTATACAGCCGGAGTCCAAAGACTTCTAACTTGTTCATGAGCGTTATGTTGAACGTCCATGACTCCGTTCTATAAAATAGTAATGAAGATTTCATGAATTATCATGAAATGCTTACTACTCGTAAGCATTTCATGATAAGGCCCAAACCAGACGGGCCACTCTGTAGCGCTACTCTGTGGATCCACAAAGCAGCTTCCGATGATTAACCGTGGGTTCTTATGTGAAGTGGACGTCGCACTCCAGACGAGCGACTGTGGCCAGCCACAGTCGCCGAGCCTCACTACTAGTGGCGTCCACTAGTGGCAAACGCCATTCAGACGAACCACTTTTGTAGCTGCCGCAGATGTTTACGAAAATTTATAGGGTGAGCACCTAAAATGAATTTCGATTCGGAACTATTTTTGATTGAAGTGCAAAACAGACCGGATATATGTGATACAAGAACCCGAGGGCATATTTATAGGGCATTCAAAGGAAAAGCTTGGGACATCATCTTTGAATTATTTGTTTCTGATTTTAAAGAAGGTAGCCCTATCGAAAAGATTAAATCCCATAAGCAATGTTTTCTCTATTTATATTTACATTTTATTATACATTGGATGCATTTGAACTAAACAAAACGAATATGTACAATCTTGCTTGTTTATTTATGTTAAATAGTGAAGTCCCATCCTAGATCAAAAAAGGTTTTATTGTTTGTTGTTGAAAACAAAACGATAAGATATCAGTTAAAAGGGGGTTGCAAGCAAACTGTTTTTCACTTTTACTCAGTTGTCAGGTTGTATGAAATGAAACTATTTTACGTCTGTAGGATACCAGGTGTACTGGTTGATTTTGTATGTGCTTCTTTCTGTGATATAGCTGTTTTTGTCTGGTTCTTCTTAATTCCATTTATTGAGTTTATTGGTATTTTTTCTAAAGCGTTGAAATTTTATAAAATATTTAAAACTATGGACATTCAAACACTGACTTTGACGAACACACTTTTTTAAAAGATTATTAGCCGGCATTTTCATATTACCCGGTCATATTACCCGTGTGCACGCCAATAGTAAATATAAAATTCTTAGCTGTATGCCAAAAAATGTGCAATAACTACCTCTTAAAACCTACCAAATTTCATTTGCATATCTCAACCGGTCTTAGAGCAATAAATAAATCGTCAGTTTGTAAGAAAAAATTCAACATCCCGTTTCTCGGAAACGAAGCATTTGCGGACATATGTTTATAAAGCAAACGGTCATTATTTTTTCATGCCGAATTATTATATGAATAACGTTGCTAGTTGTTAAATTCCCTAACTTTTTTATTATCCAACATAAGTAAATGAATCAAAATGCATAATTTTAAAAAAGGCTAAGCCTATAGTTGAGTTTTAATTTTATTATTTTATATACGCCAGAATATTCCACAGGGTTTTCCAAATTTTGAGGAAAAAACACACTATCATTGTTACACCCGGTATACAATGACACTTACCTGTTCAGCAATAATATTATTACACCGATATTCTTGAAGAATAAAGCCATAATACTAAAAAAATCACTCAAATCGGACAACAGGTTTAGGAAATACGAGACATAAAAAATGTCCCATTTTTAAGGTGGTGCGTTAATTTTGATGCCTAGTGTATAATATGCAACTTCCGGTTAGAATTTTTAAATGGGAAACGATACAAAAACCAAAAGTATACATTTGTTCTCGTCTTGCTAAGAAACGTCGAATAATATGTCGCTTATACTATTTTGGCGACTTTAAAACGGTACTTCCGGTTGAAACTCTAAAACCGGAAGTCCGAGGTCAAATTACTAATCTTTATGAATTTCCTTGGGTTATAAGCTTTCATTCGACACCTTATTTGTCATTCCATCTGAATTAATAACAGAGGAGTTATATTCGCGTACGGACGGACAGACTGACAGACAGTCATGAAACTGGAAGTTTATATTTGTTCTCGTCTTGTTAAGGTGCGTAGAATAATATATCGCTTGTATTATTCCGGCTTTAAAAGAGTACTTCCGGTTGTATTAATAAAACCGGAAGTCCGTGGTCAAATTTCTCACCTTTAGTACCATCCTTGGGTTATAAGCTTTCGTTTACACCTCATGTTTGTCATTCTACCTGGTATAGTGACGAAGGAGTTGTGTTCACGGACGGACAGACGGACGTGGATAATTCAACGTTTTCACATTTTTTTTTCAAAAATTGGGTAAAAACAACACCAGAACCATTTTACATATGTTTAAGTACACGACCGATTCTTTAATAGTGTTAACTATAACCTCTTTTGGCTTATTGGCTTTTGGACAAAAAACGAATTAAGCCTTTTAAACCTGTTTCACTTAAACAGTCTATGCCATTCAAATAATAATTTCGACTTATAATAGCAGAAACCAATTATCATTTTATTTCATTTCATAATCAACATTCACGTTGTTACCTTTCATGTTTGATATAACAATTTGATGGGAAAATAAACTAATTCGTCAAACCGTTTGTTGCACTTTAATGGAAATTAATTGTTAACTAATTATAACTATGGGAATTAGTCTAAGAAGAAGCACGCTTCGACAATTATAATAATGGTTCTTTAATTGTTAATTAGTACGGATAAAAGTACCTCGATAGAGTGTAATATATGGATAATTTATGGGAACTGTAATAAAACCGTTGAAAAATAGGGTTAGTAATAGTTTTATTAATTTTTCTAGTACGATTAGTCTCATGCAATAAGTCTTTGACTGTTGGTAGAAAATAATTTTAAGTGTTTATATTATAAAAAAGGAAGTTATTTGTCAGAAGTGTAATAAAATTCATAAACAAGATTGTGTTTATAATAGTATAGCTAATTAAAACTTTAAAATATGAACTATTTATCCTGTTTTCCATTCTTCGGGCATTCTTTCTTTTCTAAAATTTCACTATAATTTTTTTTAGCTGCAATTCTTCTCCCCCTTATTTTGTTAGTTCGATTGGGATTTTATCTGGACCTGTTAGGTTTGGGATTTTTACCCAACCCAAATTTTACTGCATTCATCTCCATCTATTTTCCCATTATTCTGTAAAACCGATCCTATGTATTCAGACAATAATTTCACCATCCAAAGATATTGTTTTATTTGTAGTAACTCCATCATTAATTATTTCCTACTAATACCACATTCAGCACACAATAAGCACCAGGTAATGTTACCCCGTAGTCTGTTATCTGATCCAAAACTAATGCGAACAAATAAGGAATAAGCATTGAGCCTTGGTGCAATCCTACTTTCACAAGAAATTTATCAGTCTCTCCCACACCTGTTCTAACACTAGTCGTTACTCCCTCATACATATCCCTCACAATCTTTACATATTCACCGGGTATTCCTTTCTTATTGAGTGACCACCACATAATCTCTTGGAGGAATCATCTCGAGGAACTCTATCATATGGTTTCTCAAGATCAATGAATACCATACGAATATGAGCGTTTGTTTCTTTATTCCAATATTTTCTCATCAACTACCTTATAAATTGAATTTCGCACCTCCGCTCAAAGAGTGTCATAAGTCAAAAAACAAAGTTTCGAGAAAACGACGTTTACAGTTTGTCACACAACATTTTTGGGTTTAATTCAAAAACTATTAAAATTAGAATAATAAACATATTAGTCAGTTACAATGATTTTTGAAGCTCTATAGAATAGCGTATTAGGTATATTAAAAATAAAAAAAAAAAATTGAGTTGTGTCACTATACAGATAAAATAACGAAAAAATTTACGAAATATTATTAATCAAAAGTGACAGTTGCAGTTCAGAATATAATATCATTATTATTATCTGGTTAACACGTTATACTTTTTAATGATGTAACTTTAAATACAAGTAACAACATTAAACACAAAATACTGCAAAAAGAAAGATAAATAAGTGATAAATGTGTCACTTTTCTTAAGCACATACGCAGATTGTTTTAAATAAAGTAATCACATACACTGTCTTAACTCGACAAACGACGCTTTATACACATCTTAGATGGACAAATGCTTTGCACAAGTCGATATGTGACACTGTTTGTGTTCTGTGCGTTGTTGATTTTGGATAATCGTATAATGACACTAGTGTCATCTAACGATAACTACTTGACCTATAGACGTGACACTTTGTGAGATAGGAGTTTATAGTGTTATTGTTATTAAACTGTTTGTGGAATAAAGCTGATTTTAAAATTTTTTGAGTTATGACACTCTTTGAGCGGAGGTGCAATTTGTTGTTAATCTGCCTTGCATAAGGCCAAACTAATTATCGGATATTTTGGATTTTCCACGTATCCGTCTATCAACTACTCTCTTCCATATTATATTCATAATTTGACTAATTAGTTTTATGGTCCTATAAGTTTTACATTATTGTACAACTCACTTGTTTTTGTAAACAGGTAGGTATAGTCGGTTCACTAAACTCAGACACAACTGGCTAGTGATTTTCATCATCAGCCTCTCTCAATCCACTGCTGGACATAGGCCTCCCCTGTTTGTCTCCAAAGTGTTCTATCTTGTGCTTGCTGTACCCAGTTTTTTGTTGTCCTTCTTAAGTCATCTTGCCATCGTGTTGGTGGTCTTCCTCTGCTACGTTTATCGGCTCTTGGTCTCCATTCAACTAGTTTGCGAGTCCATCTTCCGTTCTTCATTCTGGCAACGTGTCCAGCCCATTTCCATTTTAAGTTACAGCTTCTTTCAATGACGTCTATGACTTTGGTCTTAGCTCGTAGATCTTCGTTTCTAATCCTGTCTCGCAGAGTGGCCCCTATCATTGATCGCTCCATTATTCTCTGCGCTACTCTTAGCTTTTGTGCGTTTTTCTTCGTGAGCGATAATGTTTCTGCACCATAGGTCATCACCGGTAGCACGCATTGGTCGAAAACTTTTTTCTTCATATTAGTTGGAATGTCACTCTTAAAAACGTTCCTAAGAGCTCCGTATGCTGCCCATCCTTGTATTATTCTTCTGGATACTTCGGTTGTTTGATTGTCCTTACCTATCTTAATTTCGTGACCTAGATATATATATTTGTCTACCAGTTCTATTTGTTCATTTCGTATTTCAAGGTATTTCAAGGCGGCTAGTGATTTTAGTAGGTATTTTTTTGTTTTTGGCCAATTTTGCCAAAATTTGCAAAATTACTAACTATTTAGTAATTATTAACTATTTAGTAATTATTTTTTTTGCCAATTTTACTAAATTGGCAAAATTACTGACTAAAATCACTAGCCAGTTGTGTCTGAGTTTAGCGAACCGACTATACTACTACTGTATTGCTTCTCCATTTGTATGGTATTTGTACAATTTTCAGAATTCCGTTAAATAAACCCGTTGGCTGCCTTGTTCTTGTCTCTCTCAATGGTCTCCACATTTCCCCAGGAATATCATCTGGTCGAATTGCTTTTCCCTTCTTTAGTTTTTGAAGTACTTCAACCACTTCCTTATTTGTTTCTTTTGTTTTCTTTTCTCTGTTGCTATTTTAAATATCTTTGTTTCTCCTTCCCTGGCCTTAAGTTGATCATATAGATTGGTATATGCTCCTGCTTTATCTTTTGATACTGCCACTTTCACTTCCTTTTTGGTATGTGACGCTTCTTTTAAATCTTTAAAAGTTCAAAATCACTTACAATTTTAACTTCTTCATTTGTTTTTATTGGACAACCCATATATAAAAAGTAAAGACATACAAATATCTGGGATGAGTTGATGACAAAAATGACCAAAGCAAAGAAATTAAAGTCCGCGAATTGAAACTGCAAGGCAAGTACTTATAAAAATGAAGATACTGCTTACAAACAAAGACATTCAGTTGCCTCTCAGATTGAGGGCTCTAAGATGCTACATATTTTCTATATTACTGTACGGAATGAAAGCTTCGACATTGAAGGGACAACACATAAGAAAAATAGAAGCGTTCGAAATGTGGTGTTACAGAAGAATATTGAAAATTCAGTGGGTTCAAAAGATTACCAATGTTGAAGTGCTACGACGTTTAAATAAGGAGTTAGAAATTATGAACAGTATAAAAACTAGAAAACTGGAATATTTGGGTGACATTTCCAGAGGAGAAAAATATGAGCTGCTGAGAATTATTATGCAAGGAAGAAGAAGCATAGGAAGAAGACGCATCTCCCGGCTGAGAAACCTTAGAGAATGGTTTAACTGTAGCTCATTACAACTGTTCAGAGCAGTAATTAACAAAGTGATAATAGCCATTATGATATCCAATCTCCGATAGGGGAGGAAACTTTAAGAAGAAGAAGGACAACCCAATAAATCGTGCGTTAGTTACACATTGACCATATTTGTACTTCCCAGTAATCTTCAAGACGCTCCTTTTACAAATTATAATCATGCCACCCATGATTCTCAACGTATTCAATGTATTCAGATGACAATTTCTTAATTATTGTAAATTTATACCAAGCGGTAGATAAAAGCGACCATGAAATTATCAAGCAGTACCAGTGGGTTGAGTAGAAAAAAGTTGGGCGTGAGCCTTATACGTGTATAACATTCCTGAGTCTAATCTTTCGATTGCAACAGGGTACGCATTCTTAACGCCGTTCGATAAAAAAATTACGAAAGCTGTGCAGTACAACTAATGTTTACTTTTTAGGTCACATAACTTCATAATATGTATAGATTGCTGAAATTCTACAGGTTTATGCAAGATTATTAATGAATTGAGTCAATAACGGTTAATGCAACGCATTAATATCTTTCAATACAATTACTTTCAATACAAAAAAAGCATCACAGGATAGAGACAAATCCTGTTTGTTAATTAAATTCAGAAAGAAAATAATATTAGATATCTCCCAAAATTTCAACAATCGATCAAATATTTACGATCCGTCAAAGAATATAGAAAAGAAACTGGTAATCCAACCGAAATGTACACCAAATTTTCGTAGACTTCCAGAAAGCATATGATTCGATAAAAAGACGCAGACTATGGCTAGCAACGCTAGAAATTGGAATACCAAGAAAATTAGTCGAGGTAACTTAAATGTGCATGACAAACTCATGTGCACAGCTAAAGATAGGAAACAGAACATCGATGCCATTTAGTATAACTGCTGGACTTAGACAAGGAGACCCCTTATCACCGTTGCTATTCAATCTAGCCTTAGAATATGCAATAAGTAAAATATTACAGTGGAACCCCGATAAGTCGGCCCCCGATAACCCGGAAGTCCGGCTAACCCGGACCGATTTTCATCAGATAAACATTTTGATTTTCAATATTTTGTATTTTGACAACGACCCGATTTGGGCGTCGCGAAACGTTAATAAAATTATTTTTCAATTTAATTGTGGCTTCTTTCCCATCAAAATAGTTAATTATTAGACAAACCTTTCAACAATAAAAATGTATGTAATATAATATTTGAGAGATAATGTGTATGTGTGTAATTTGAACTATACGATATTAAAAATGACTCATAGCACACGCCGCAGAAACAACAGGCACCTGTCTGTAGTACCTATTCCTTTTTATTTCAAACTGTCTTAGCATTGTTTAGGAAAGACTATTTAAAAAATTCTTTTATAAACAATGGTCTTTAGTTTTCACTGTTCTTAAATAACATTACATCGTTGTGACTGTATTGTGTGTCTTGTATTGTTCGCTTCCGTTTGCTTACGTTTGTGTTTGGTGTTTTTTTTAGTAATTTTGATGAGTAGGTACTGTGCATATTTATAAATATATTTCATTTTATTTCAACTCTAACGGAGTTTATCTGTAAGTATACCGTATTTTATTAATTTTTACCATATTCTCCGGCTATCTCGGATTTTCGATAACCCGGATCGGCCGCGGTCCCGATTAATCCGAGTTATCGAGGTTCCACTGTACTTATATATGAGCTGACAAGGGGATTTGCGAATCGCGGATCAAAACTATTGTTGTCCTTTGCTGATGATATATGTGCAGTCGCTCATTCTACAAGAGACGTGAGAGGTGTTTTCACAACTCGAGGAGGAAACAGGAAGTTAGGCGTGTTGATGACAGTTGAGATTTTGGGGTCGACCCGAAATCTTTAGATTGTCGGCTCTTTGGATTTCGTTTGTCTTGTAATAGATGTCGCTATTGCGTCTGTTGCAAATTATTTTTAATAATTTGCTAACATTTCACAGAGATTTGGTTTCGATTCAAAGTACACCGTGGATCGCTTTGAGGAGTCCAAGAGAATGAAATGTACATAAGCGAATGGTGGAGGTCTCTATGTCGAAACTAAGTAAATCTTAATCTGTCTTTCTTTAAAATTTTTTCTTTTCAAATTTCGTTACATATTTTCGACAGGTAATACCTATAAGAACAAATTGTAACTATTACCTGAGTAGGACCTGGCGGTCATTTTTATTATAAACAATTTAGTGTCGAAAAACAGCCTTTTTTCTTTTTTTTTTTTCAAATCAATGGAAAATATTAAGACCTATGGTTCTCTTAGTACAAACATCTTCGAGAGAATGGAAAAAGCTTTAAAATGGCGTATTACAGAGTTTGATATATATACTCATTTATTGTTAATATAATTGCGAAAAAGTTCGAAATTGCACAAAAATTAATTTCACAATAACTATTGTAAAAATAAGTGTACAGCTTTGAAATTTTTGTCAAATGATGGTTCTTTGGTGCTCAATACGTGATAAAAATTTCAAAGTGATTCATTCAATTGTTTAAATTTTATTTAAATTGTTTATACCAGAGAGCTTTTTTTGCAATGACATAAGTCAGAAAAAAATGATTCTAGAACCATTCTACAGGTGTCAAATGAAAGAGCATGAGCTAAACTTTCAAATTGGTTTAAAAAAGTGAATAAAAAATGCATTTATAAGTAATAAATAATTATGCAAAAGTATCGTAAATTTTTTCTTATAAACTTTTTGAATAACTTTTTTCAAAAAAATTTATTTTTTACCATGTTTTAGGTGCACAACTACCAAGTAACAAGTAATGTTATTTGTATGATAATTGATGAAAAAATGTAATAATTATACATAATTTATTATATAAAAAAATAAAAAGTTTATAAAGAAAAATTTACCATACTTTTGCATTTTTTATTCACTTTTTTTAAACTAATTTGAAAATTTAGCTCATTGTCTTTCATTTGTCACCTGTAGAATGGTTCTAACATTATTTTTTTCTGACTTATTGCAAAAAAAGCTCTCTGGGATAAACAATTTAAATAAAATTTAAACAATTGAATAAATCGCTTTAAAATTTTTGTCACATATTAAGCACCAAAAACCCTCATTTGACAAAAATTTCAAAGCTGTACACTAATTTTTACAATAGTTATTGCGAACTTAATTTTTTTGAAATTTCAACCTTTTTTCGCAATTATATTAACAATAAATGAGTATATTAAACTTTGTAATAGGCCATTCTAAAGCTTTTTCCATTCTCTCGAAGATTTTTGTACTGAGAAAACCATAAGTCTTTATTCTTTATAAAAAAAGGCCGTTTTTTGACAATAAACTGTTTATAAATAAAAATGGCCGCTAGATCATACGCAGGAAATAGTTACAATTTGTTCTTATGGATATTAACTGTCGAAAAAACGCTTCAGTACACTGGCTGTTGAAGTGTCATGGAAAAAACCTTATTACCCTGTACTAGTAATCAACTTGTAATAATAGTTAGGTATACACAAGAGAATAGATGGTAAGTCTAATTTGTCCATTTTTCGCCTACTCACATACACCTTCAGAATCATCATTCCAGTGTATTGATTATACATGCAAAATATTCCTTCAAAAATTTGCAATATAACTTATGCAATTTTTAATATTCAGGAATTACTCATTTAAATAAATTTCTTTATAATATTTTCAACATTAACTTGAATGATTATCAGGAAATTCAAAAAATTTATTCTAGAGTCATTAATAACTTCAGATACGTAATATGCTTGCGTCAGTTAGGAACTTTTTTTTATCAGGTAACGATGTTTAATGATGGTTAATAATGGCAATTAAAAGAAGACCATTAATTTAGAGCCGTCGATATACATTACCTACAATGGACTCGACGTATAATAAATAAAATTAGGTGAAGTTAGTTTAACAATCTATGTATATATTTTCACTCTTCAATTTATTGGGTTCTTTTAATGCCAATAATAATTGTTGCAAGCACATTTTTTGGCCATTCCTACTCCCCGGCTTCCACCCCTTGCAGGGGGTACAATAGAAAACATCGATTTAAAAAGAATCGGTACGCTATAGAAAAAACTACAATGGGGTGCAAAATTAACCGGACACCTTAAAAATGGGTCATTTTTGATGTCTCGAATTTCCTAAACCTGTTGTCCGATTTTAGTGATTTTTTCATATGTTATAGCCTTATTTGTTAACAATATCGCTGTAATAATATTGTTACTAAACGGGTAAATTTTCATTGTATACCGGGTGTACCAATGAAACTGTGTTTTTTCTCAAACTTCGCATCACCCTGTGGAATATTCTAGCATTTTTAAATTGCTGAAATTAAAACCCAACTATAGATTCATGTTTTCTCAACATTCTGTTTTTTGATTCATTCGCTTATGTTGGACCATAAAAAAGTTAGGTACTTTAACAATTACCCATGTTTTTCATGAATACAAGGTGTTTTTAAATAAGTGTGGCAAACTTCAAGGGGTAATTCTACATGAAAAAATAATGACAGTTTGCTTTATAAACCTATATTCGCAAATACTTCGTTTCTGAGATAGAGGGTGTTGAAATTTTTCTTACAAACTGACGATTTATTTATTGCTTTAAAACCGCTTGAGATATGCAAATGAAATTTGGTGGGATTTAACCTTCCGATGACCAACCTTTTTTTGTTACACGGATGACCAAGGGGGGGGGGGAATGACCCCAGGTCAAAAATGTCAAAAATGACAATTAACAAAAAAATAAAAGTTTTTTTTTTTAATTTTTTTTTATGGCATGGACTTTATGTCATTCAGCCAGTAACAACATGAATATTAGTGTCATGTGTAGTGTGTATGTTGAGTAAGTGTCTTGTTACTTTGCAAAGTCGACGTCATTAGCGTAAAACTACTTGGAATTACACATAATAGACGCTATTTTACTAAACATCAACTTCAGAATATATTTTTTATTCGTAAAATATAGGGAATTTTTTTTATTTCAAAAAATGAGGATATCTAGAATGATATTAAAGTCAAATAAAAAAATAATGAGTTAAAAATTGAAAATACTTTTGAATTTATTAAAGAAAAACATACGCTGGGGTCACTTTTTCCCCCGCTTGGTCATCCGAAGGTTAAGACGTAGTTATTGTACATTTTTTGACATACAAGTAAGAATTTAATATTCACCATTGGCGCGCATACAGGTAATAAGAGCGGTTATATTACCCGTATGCGCGCCAATGGTGAATATTAAATGCTTAATTCTATGTCAAAAAATGTGCAATAACTACGTCTTAAAACCGACCAAATTTCATTTGCATATCTCAACCGGTTTTAAAGCAATAAATAAATCGTCATTTTGTAATAAAAATTTCAACACCTCATATCTCGGAAACGAAGCATTTGCGGACATACCGTTTATAAAGCAAATTCTCATTATTTTTTTATGCAGAATTTCCCCTTACAGTTGGCCATACTTATTTAAAACACCCTGTATTGATGAAAAACATGGCTAGTTGTTAAAGTACCTAACTTTTTTATGGTCCAACATAAGCGAATGAATCAAAAAGCAAATTGTTGAGAAAACATGAGACTATAGTTGGAATTTAATTTCAGTATTTTATAAATGTTAGAATGTTCCACAGGGGGATGCGAACTTTGAGAAAAAACACAGTTTGATTGGTATACCTGGTATACAATGAAAATTTAACTGTTTAGCAACAATACTATTACAGCGATATTGATAAAGAATAAGGCTATAATATATTTAAAAAAAAATCACTTAAATCGAACAACAGGTTTAAATAAATTCCAGACAGATCAAAAATGGCCCATTTTTAAGGTGTCCGGTTAATTTTGCACCTCAGTGTATTTCAAAGAAGAAATTTAAGAAAATTAGTTAATTTCATTTTTAAGCAGTTTTAAACATTTTACCTTTGGACCCATAGGCCGTGAGTTCGAATCTCGTGAGTTCGTGGTAAGGCCGTGAGTTCGAGTAAAAGTCCAATTAGGAACATCTTGGGTATTAGTGCACCCTATGTAACGCACAGCTGAATCTTATGTTTGTGCGTCACAGTGTTGCCAAGCCATTTCTTTCATAATTTCAATAAAATTTAAATGTTAAATGTACTTATAAGAATAATAGACTAAAACGTTTACTTCTCCGTCATTATACTAGGTAGAATGACAAATGAGGTATCAAATGAAAGCTTATAATCCAAGGATAGTACTAAAGATGAAAAATTAGACCTAGATTGTCTGTCCCTCAAAAAATAAGCGTTATATTGAGGATTTCTAATGTCGACATTAAAAGTTGCACTATTTTTTTTTCTATAAAATATTTTGATCTAACACTCACCAGAAAACTTCTTTGTACTCTCTACTTTCAAATAAACGTGATTAAGAAGCTAAATTTTAAACTTCGTCATACAACTTTTGCGATTAAACTTTGCAATGCACAAATCCGCACCTTTTTCTTTGAAAAATTCATAACCTTTATCATGATAAGAATAAAAACTTGAAGTAGGTGCCTTTGTCTTCAGAAATGTTAGAGCTATATAATGTAAAAATTTCAGAAAAAAAATATTAAAATGGAACAGAGTTGTAGCGAGGTAAACGCAAAAAACGTGATTTCCCCTACATAAAATTCAAAATAAACCTCATTTTCATTTTCAGCACCCTCGAAAATATAAAGTATGAATAAAATTAGCCATTCACACCTCCGTGGTCAGTATCTCGAAAACTAAGCGCTTTTTTGAGGGTGTCCCTCTCGTGTATAATATCACAAAAAATTGTAACATGGTAGGATGAAAATATTGATAATAATACAATATTATAGTATTATATAATATTATAATATTATAATATATTATAACATTACAAAATATGTCAAATCTAGGAATATTTTAAACATCACATTTAATTTCAGGAAGTAAGTGAATCAAATAATTCACGAAGTAAGAAAACGACATGGATACCACATGGGAGCGCATAAAATCACGATACTGTGCTATGCCGATGATGCAGTACTAATTACTGATAACGAGGATGACCTACAAAGGCAGCTCGACACTTTCGATATCAGAGCAAATAAACTTAATATGGGAATATCAGTAGAAAAAAACTAAATGAATAGTGATAAGTAAAGAGCCGCGTAGATGCGTAGAAGTTAGAAATAGACGGCAAAATTGTAGAGCAAGTAATGAAATTCAATTACCTAGGAGTAGAGATCACTAGTGACAGGAATATAAGAACAGAGACCACAACACAAGCAACAAAAGCGGCAAGAGTAAGTGGTTGCCCCCGAGAAACCATATGGAGAAACAAATATCTGACCATAGAAAGCAAAATAAAAGTATACAAGGCAACAGTAAGACCTATCCTAACATATGCAGCGGACACAAGGACCGATACAAGAAAGACGAAACAACAAATCAACAATATCGAAATGAAAGTATTAAGATCAATAGCGGGCATATCATTAAGAGACAGACAAAGCAACAGAAGTATACGAGAACGATGCAAAATTCAAAATATTAACAGGTGGATAAAAACAAGAAAGAAAAATTGGATCGAACATGTAAACCGAATGGAACCAGATAGATTAGCGAACATCTGTAAAAACAACAAGCCGTATAGCAGAAGACCCGTTGGAAGGCCGCCGAAAAGGTGGAAAGACAATGTACAGTCAACAACAACTGAAACAGAATAAGAGGCAGACAAACAGAAGTAATCCTAGTCGCGCGAAGAAGAAGAAGAAGACATTTAATTTCATATAAACATGTACATTTTCTACAACAATATAACATTTAAAGAGTTTTCACCCATATATTTTAGTGGCTCAAACCTATAAAACCTGTTAACTGCAATGATGATGAGCTTTTTTATTCCAAAACGTTGTGTGATGTAGCCCGACAGGGATTTTTAAATTAAATATACCTTTTATAAAGGATTTTAACTAATTTTTTATACAGATATATATTCACAACATAAATAGGTATGAAATTAAAAATTGGTTTAAAATAATTGTTTTAGTTCCGTTTGTTGATAACATTGACCTTGTTCGGTACATTTACACTTTCGGGGTTTAAACTTGAAAAATGTATTGTTTATAAAATTATTGTAAATAAAACGATATTGAAAAATAATTTTAGTCAGTTATTTTCCGCTTTTGGATTTAAAAATAATTTTCCTGTTCGTGTTATTTTCGGTCTTTATCATGCATCAAATTATTATAAGTATGTAATTCCTGAATATTAAATATTGCATAATTTATGTTGCAAATTGTTAATGGAATATTTTGAATATTATGATCGATACACCGGAATGATGATTCTGAAGGTGTACAATTGTACAGAAGTATTTGAAACCGCGA
Source organism: Diabrotica virgifera virgifera (assembly GCF_917563875.1). Lineage (NCBI taxonomy): Eukaryota > Metazoa > Arthropoda > Insecta > Coleoptera > Chrysomelidae > Diabrotica > Diabrotica virgifera. The sequence continues at coordinate 23,476,143 of NC_065448.1, forward strand.
TGATCATTCAGGTAGCAAATCAAGGAGAAGGGACTTCATTTGAACGCGTGTGTATGAAGAGTAAACATCCATTTAAAATGGATTGTGTACTAAATCAAAGGTTTTTCGACATTGCCAGATCATATGTTTGACCTCATTGATTGTCAGACATCACTTTGAACATTTCCGTTAAATTCTAAGGAACAGGAACCATTCTATCTCCTGACATTGCTAATAATGTAGCCCCGAATAATTATTTTAAACTGTTTGTCCTTTATCTAGTGTATGTAATTTGTATAATTAGTAAATGTCTATAGACCAGGGCGCATCTGTAAAAATATTAGTACATTAAATTTGGACGTTGAGAGGTGACTCATATTTTTTGCATTGCTTGAAAATATCTCATAAAATAATATTTAAGTTATCCTCCCATTCAAAAAGTCCGGAACATTGTTTAAATATTCAAAATGTCAAAAAATGAAGGAAAAATTCGATTTTTTTCTTCATTTTTTGATTATAACTTTAAAAGTATTCATTTCCGAGATAAGTTGCACTGACATAAAAGTTGCATAATTAAATTTTCTATAATTTAGAATTACTTAAATATTTTAAAAATTGTCACACTTGTTGCAAAATAGCAATATTTGCGAAAAAAAAAAACATAAAAAAACAAGTGTTGGCATTTTAAGTTTTTCAACCATTTATGCTACACCTAGAACCTTCATGATTTAACCAGAAAAAATGTTATGACATAGTAAAACAATACTATAAATTTCATTAAGATCGGCCTAATAGATTTTCCAAAATAAATTTCGCAATCCAGCTTTCGCAAAAAAATTCATTTTTTCAAAATGTTGCAGCACTGAAAATAAAGCAGACAGCAAGTTGAATTTTTTTTACATATAAAAGAATACTGTACCTTTCATTTGCAATTTGCAAAATTAAAATCCGTTATTAATTTTTGATGCTACGCGCAAGACAACGGATACGTTCGCTCTGATTGGGCATTCCAATGACCTTTGATAATGATTGATAAATTTTAATTTTTAGTCCATTTCAAAATAAATAAATAAATTTGTTTATTGCAAAATAAAAATACATACTCTGTCCTTTGATATAACACTTTTTTTAGCAAAAACTTTCTTTGTTCATATATTTTAACTTAGAAAATAAAAGTGTATTATTTTTAAACATATGCAATTGTTTAAACAATTTTTCACAAACAGTAATCAAATTAGTTAGTCCAGAAAGCCACTGGGCATCCGCTAGGAAAAATATTCCGATTCGGATTTTTTGCACAATCTTACTCAAAAAGGAACCCTTTTAACAAATTTGCATGTTGCCAGGACCAAAAATTGGTCAAAAATTTTTTAAACGTTTTTGTTGTTTTTTCCTAAAATGGATTTTTTTGCATGAAACAGTTTTTTTAGATTTTTTGGATCATTCCAAACAGAAAAGGTCTTTAGTGACTTTTTTCTAAAGTTGATAGTTTTTGACATATAAGCGATTAAAAATTGACAAATTGCGAAATCGGCCATTTTTAACATTCAAAAACTATGTGAAAAACTTAAAATTTGAATATTGCCAAGGTAGGTAGATGTTCCTTAAACATCGATTGATGAAATCCCGAAAAATTTTTTGCAATACAGTATTCAAAACTCCTTTGTTTTTTAATTTCTTTATCTTAATCTTTAAGGAAAAAACCCGAAACAGGTCGATTTTTATTTTTAAGTTATATTATTGTGGCATATATGGTATACTAGTGACGTCATCCGTCTGGGTGTGATGACGTAATCGATGATTGTTTTAATGAGAATAGGGGTGGTGTGGTAGCTCATTTGAAAGGTTATTCAATTCTCTATTCAGTAATGTAAACATTTACATAATTAAGATGAAGTAGTTTTCAATCCTAATAGCAAAATTAATAATATTGGAAATATTAAAAACATTACTAAAAGATTTTTAAATTGAAAACTTATTGGTACACTTTCCTGGTGACACCTCCAAGGCTTCTACAATTTGCAAGATTCAGAGGACTGGACTGCGCTCCGTATTCTAATTGAAAAGTAAGATTGTTTTGCCTTCGCATTGCAACTGAATAAAAATGGTATACATTTTTATTTTATAGTCGTATTACTCCGTAGAGTAACCAGGTGCATTTTCCGTTGGAACTTTACCAAGCTGCAGACGGGGTATGTGAATTGCATAGTGTAGAATGCCTTCCCTTTGTCTTCACTGCACCATCCATGCGCTTGCAAATTGTAGAAGCCTTGAAGGTGTCACCAGGAAAGTGTACCAATAAGTTTACAGTTTAAAAATCTTTTAGTAATGTTTTTAATATTTTCAATATTATTAATTTTGCTATTAGGATTGAAAACTACTTCATCTTTCAATTGCCAGATGACGCTAGTCACCTAATACCTTCACTTCGGTTGCAATGGGTGGGAGAAACTCTCGATGCTGGTCATTTAGGATATGGAGAACAGTGCCTACGTTCTCTCCGATGAGGCTCCAATAAGAGCCGAAAATCGCGATTCAGAGGACTGGACTGCGCTCCGTATTCTAATTGAGAAGTAAGATTGTTTTGCCTTCGCATTGCAACTGAATAAAAATGGTATACATTTTTATTTTAATTTAAATAATTATTTATACAGGGTGTCCAAAAATTTTTTAATAAATTAAATTATTTGACATAAAAAGAACTAGAAGTACACCTGTATAAATAATTATATAAATGTTTATATTACTGAATAGAGAATTGAAGAGACTTTCAAATGAGCTAGCACACTATACCATATAAACCACAATATCATAACTTAAAAATAAAAATCGACCTGTTTCGGGATTTTTCCTTAAAGTCGCCGGTTTACGAAATAACGAATTTATTCCTTTGATTTGCACCAAACTTTCGGTGGAAAATAGTGTCGCGCACGCTTGATTAGCAATTAAAAAACAAAGGAGTTTTGAATATTGTATTGCAAAAAACTCTTCGGGATTTCATCAATCGATGTTTAAAGAATAACTACCTACCTTGGCAACATTCAAATTTTCAGTTTTTCACATAGTTTCTGAGGGTTAAAATGGCCGATTTCGCAATTTTTCAATTTTTAATCGCTTATATGTCAAAAACTATCAACTTTAGAGAAATGTCACTAAATACCTTTTCTGTTTGTAATGATCCAAAAAACCTAAGAAAACTTTGTTCCATGCAAAAAAAAAAATAATTTTAGGAAAAAAACAAAAAAAAATTGTTGACCCAGTTTTGGTCACGGCAACATGCAAATTTGTTAAAAGGGGTCCTTTTTGAGTAAGATTGTTCAACAAATCCGAATCAGAATATTTTTCCTAACGGATGCGCAGTGGCTTTCTGGACTAAGTTTGATTTTTGTGGAACTAAAATATGAACATACAACAAAATATAGAGTAAGAAAATAATATATTAGATAAAGACTGGAAATAATTTTGGTGGAAATCAACTTGTGTGAATCGAACACCGCTGTCCTGCACGTAGCACCAAAAATTAATGTTTATTTAAAAAAATTCCTGACGCCGTGGTAGTTAACCGATTTTAATTTTACAAATTACAAATGAAAGGTACAGTATTCTTCTATTTGTAAAAAAATTAACTTGCTATCTGCTTTATTTTCAGTTCTGCAACATTTTGAAAAATTGAATTTTTTTGCGAAAACTTGATTGCAAAATTTATTTTGCACAATCCGTTGAACCGATCTTAACTAAATTTACAGTATTATTTTATCATATCATAAAGTTTTTCTGGGTGAAATATGAAGGTCCTCAGTGCCGCGCCAGCACGTGGTAGCGCCTGTGTGCAAAACATTTAACGGCGCCCAAAATTAAGAATTGCTTATTATAACCAGTGGCGCATCCAGGGGGGTTTGAGGGTTAAAACCCCCTCCAGGGCATATAAAAAATAGTAAGAAAATGTAACTTGTCTTTCACAAAGAATACAAAAAAATTTCGGTGCCCAAGCCAACACTCCCCAGAAGAACTAGGTGCGCTACTGATTGTAACCAAATGAAAATAACTAAAAATTCTCACACATTCAACAGGAAAATAAAGTAAGTTAAAATAATGATATAAAAATAAATATTTGGCGTAACAACATAAAAAACTAAAGATATAGGCAAACATGAAAGAGCTATTTTATAAAAAATTAACTTTTCGCGCCTTCAGTTTAATATGGTGAATATCAATTTTCATTTAATACTGACGACTCTATAGAGATGATAGATAAATTTTTTATAAACATTTATAAAATTTTTTATAAAAACATAAATTTTTTTTTAAGTTTTAATTTAGAAAAAACCGTCCAGCAGTGGCATCAGATATGGACAGAGTGAGCAGAACGTGAAGCGAAGAGCTAGTGTTAAATTTGGTTAAACTGCAGTAAATTGGTTTAAAAATATAAATTTTAAAATTTTAAAAACATCATTATTTAATTATTCTCTTAACAAGGCCAAAACTGTATAATTTCTTCAAACAAATTGTCTCCCGCTATATCCAGATGATCATTAAATCTCATTTTTTTACAAATTTCTACAAAAAAGTTTTAATTGTGAGTTTTCTGTAATGTTGTTTAAATTATATAAAAATTTGAAAGAATCAACATAATTTTCCAATATGAAAAATCTTTCATTTGCTGAAATTAATGCTTGGTCGAGAACACAATAAAAGAAATGAACTTTGTATGACATTTTAGAATCCAAAATCCGTTCGTCTTTATGTTCGTAATCGAACTGTCTGCTTTTATTTCGACGCCGTAACTGTGTGGCTGGTTGAAAACTGAGCTCCACATCCAGTTTCTCTGCAGTTTCATTTGCTGTGGTAATAACAAAATAAAGCTATGTGTCCGAAACCCGAGCAAACTCTTATAAAGCATTTAACGCAGATTGCATATTCAATGTTTTTAACTTTCATCAGAACTTCATACCATATCATAATATGTGGACAGAGCATAATATGAATGTAAAATGTTGATATTTTATCTCCTAAACATCTAGCTTGATGTTTTGAATCAAGATCAAATTTATCCGAATGTGTTACATCACATAAAGCATACACTTCTGCCAAATTTTTGTACAATGGTTTTAAAGCATAAATTCTGCTGGACTGGTGGCTTGATGGCCGCATGTCTGTACATGAGTTTATGTTTATGCAGATTGTATAAATCAATTGGTAATGTACCTATCTTTGAAGTTGAGTTATACAGAGTGGCAGGGTCGGTAAATGGGTAAGTGTTTTGACCGGCGTAAAATTTTTGTACAACTCTAACGGCGCCCATTAATTCCTGGCGCCTGTGTGCGCCGCACACATTGCACACGTGGACGGCGCGGCCCTGAAGGTCCTAAGTGTAGCAGAAATGATTGAAAAACGTAAAATGCGAATACTTGTTTGTTTATGTTTTTTTTTCGCAATTATTGCTATTTTGCCACAAGGGTAACAATTTTAAAAAATTTTGGCCAATCTTATATTATAGGAAATTTAATTACAAAACTTTTATTTTAGTGCAACTTTTCTCGGAAGTGAATACTTTTAAAGTTATAATCAAAAAACGAAGAAAAAAATCGAATTTTTCCTTAATTTTTGACATTTTGATTATTTAAACAATCTTCCGGACCTTTTTGAGTGGGAGAATAACTCAATTATTATTATATGGATTTATTCCAAGCAATTTCTGCAAAAAAATTAGAGTCACCTCTCAACGTCCATCTCAAAACAGATCCGCCCTGGACTAATATTATTCTAACATTCAACCCTATCTTATTAATATCTAGTTTGTCACAAATTGCAAAAATAAAACTTGGGATAAAAAGAAATAGAGAAAGGACAAGTAATTGTTGGAGATATTCCTTAACATAAATCTTGCTATGTATATCTCACCATGGGCGCCCATATAAAATTTTTTAGGGGGGGGGGAGACGTAAAGATGTTGTACATTACATTTTGTGTACTTTGGATGACAATATAGTATAATTTTTTGTTCTTTCAGGTGTATGAGCGTCTATGTATCTCACGCAAAACTTCTAAGTCAATAAGAAGTAACTACTCATTTTCCATAGGCAAATAATTTCTTGGGACATAAAAATCTGGTTTACGAAGTCGAAGTTATTTTGCTAGTATAAGTATTGGAAACATTTTTTTGTCTTTACTTTTTCCATCGTCCAAATAAATTCAATTTAATATTCGTTATATCCATATTTTATTTTTTATTTATTTAGCTAATATAATACTTATTTCCTAACTATCATGATAGAGTGTTGTTATATTAATAAATTTTTTGGTTGATAGAAAAAAGATAAGCAATAAATATAAACAACGTTATCTAAACTCATCAAAATGATTCATCCTGCAATAAATTCCTGAGTATTTAATCATATCACAATCTGTTAGAAATCGTCAAATTATGTAGAAGTCACTATAAATAAGTTTTTCAAAACAATGGGTACGTCATTTTTCGTAAAAAATGTGATATTCGTTATAAACAATTATAATTCCAAGTTTCTGAATATATCTTTGTCCTACAACGTCATCAACTATAGTTTCTTTCTCTCATATTTTTACTTGCACTTTTTTTTTGGACATTTTTACTTTGACATTTTTTAGTCACTATAAGTTTTTCAAAACAATGGGTACGTCATTTTTCGTAAAAAATGTTTGTTGTTGTTTGTTTGGGTTTATATGACTGCGGACACTAAATCCATTCGCCAATTTTACTATTTTTTATTTTATTAGTCATTTTTTCGTATCTTATCCTAAAACTAATACTAATATAACAAACAATTCTACTAATAAATAATTATTTTTGTATTTTTTTTAAATAATGTTTTATATATATATATATTTTTATTAATTTTTTTCCAAATGATGTTCTCAGAGTTCCACAGCAAAAACTGCAACATTCTTCTTTAGCCCTCTACTTCATTCGAAAGCTATTTTACTATGGACTGTCCAAGTTCGTCATTCATTGTTATCTACATATTTTTTTTATATATTTTTTTAATTATTATATTTTTTTTTCTATTTTTTTTTATATATCTTTTTTATATTTTTTCTTTCTTTTTTTTTTATTATTTTTTTTTATTTTTTTATTTTTTTTTTATTTTTTTTTATTTTTTTTTTTTTTATTTTATTATTTTTTTTTATATTTCTTTTCTTTTTTTTTCTTTTCTTTTCTTTTCTTTTTCTTTTAACATATAACAATTTACAAGAAATACTTACTCTATATTTTACAATTACAATTTAAGCTTAATATCTAAAATATGTTTATACAATAGTCGGTATACCAACTCATTATTTTCTAATGTTAATAAATAATTTAAATTAATGGGATGGTGGACATCAGTCAAAGAATACAGTGAATTTAAAAACATATTAACTTTATTAGAGATAAGAGAACAGGTCAAAATTTTGTGTTGTAGATTGCCCAACTGTCCACAAATACATTGTGGACTATCAGCTATATTAATTTTAAATAAATATGATGGAGTAAGACAGTGGTTAAATCTCATTCTGCATATGGTTCTTATCATATCTTTTGTCGACTCCATTTTAGAAAACCAAGGTTTATCCGTTATATAGTTTCTGATTGATCTGTAGTGGTTTCCTGTATTTACGTTTTCATCAATATACCTTTCTTTCCATTCTTTCTTAATCTCTTTGAATAAATTTGATTCAATATCTTTTGGCGTACAAAGATAATGGGTTAATACTCCTTGTGTCACCGCGTTTTTAGCCAATTCATCTACCATTTCATTTCCAGTTATTCCACAGTGGCTTTTAACCCATGCCAACTTAACAGACTTTCCTTGTTGCTGAAGTTCTTTAATTTTATTTATGATATATAATTCAATGTAGTTCACTTTTGATTTAGGATTTATAGCACTAATTTTACTAAGAGAACTTTTACTGTCACTAAAAATTATAAACTTTGAATGATTTATATTAGATAAATATTTTAGTGCTTCCATTATCGCTATTAATTCAGCTGTGTATATACTCATAATAGAATTTAGTTTAAACATTTTACTAATTTTATTACTGCTATCCCAATAGGCACATCCCACACCTTCAATATTTTTTGATGCATCTGTATATAGCATACAATAATCTTTGAACATTTGTGAACTGTCGGAGATAAACACTCATTTTCTTAAAGATATAGGCAACTTGCTATAGTCCCTTAAAAAGTATACCTGAACTTGTTCCATACTATTAAAGTCAATATTATAATTTGGGTTTATGTCATATTTATAAAGTTGTTTATCATATATTGTCATTTTTGAATATAAATCTACCATATTTAGAGTTTTCTTTTTTATCCAATATTTTTCTGTCAAGTCTGCTAAAAACAGTTGATGTATTTTGGAAATTAAACTTGCCTTTTTTTCATACAATCTAACTAAAAGGTTGATGCCAAGTTTTTTTCGTCTTATATCCATCGGCATTTCACAGCATTCAACTTGTAGATTATTTATCGGTGTACTTCTTAGGGCTCCTATACACAATCTAAGGGATTTATTAATGATTTTGTCTATTTTATTTAAATGACACTGTGATGCGTCACTGTATAATATTGATCCGTAGTCGAATATAGCTCTTATATTATTTTTAAATAACAACAAAGAAATATTTGGATCTGCTCCCCAACGTAAGTGTGATACGAATCGAAGAAGGTTTATTCCTTTTTCTGTTTTTTTAACTATATTGTCTATATGTTCTTTCCAGAGAAGCTGTCTATCCAGAGTAATACCCAAATATTTAACATAACTTTGTACAGGATAGGATATATTGTTTATTAAGATGTGATTGGGTATTTCTTTTCGTTTTCTTGTAAAAATACATAATTTGGTTTTGGAATCAGATATATTTAGTCCATGTAATTCACTCCATATTTTAATATGTTTGTCTCCTTCTTCAATGGATTTGACTGCATTTTCTATTTTAATGTTTTCTTGATAAATAACTACATCATCTGCAAATTGTAAAATTTTTGTTGAGTTTAAATTTTTTTCTATATCAGAAGTGTAAATTAAATATAACAAAGGGCTTAATATTCCTCCTTGAGGTAAACCACCCATCACTACTCTTGGACCAAATGTGTTATTATTTACCGATATATAAATTTTTCTACAGTCATACAATTTTATTATTTTTTGACAGAAGCATTCTGGCAGACCTATTTGTATCATTTTGTTATATAGTATATTTAAATTAACGTTGTCGTATGCTGCTTCAACATCTAATAAAAGAGCGATTACTGAAGAATTTTTCGTAAACGCTAAATTTATATCTGTTACCAAATGACTCACAGCTTCCACAGTAGAATGATTTTTTCGAAATCCAAATTGTGTTTGTGATAATTTATTGTTTTTTTCTAGCCAACTTTCGAGCCTAAGTTTTATCATTCTTTCCAGTGTTTTTGTTATGCAGGAGCTCAATGAAATACCTCTATAAGATTCTGCTGAATCAGGATTCCGATTTGTTTTGAGAATAGGAATCACCCGGTACTCTCTCCAGTTATCTGGAATATCTTCTGATAACCATATTTGATTAAAAAAATTTAATAGTGTTTCTTTCCCTTTTTGATGTAAATTGGCCAACATAATATAATGTACATTATCTATACCTGGAGAAGTATTTTTCTTATTCTTAAGGCTTATTTCTAATTCACAGAAACTAAATGGAATTGAAAGTGGATGCATAGAGTTTTTTCTTTCCATTACATTAATTTTTGAAAATATATTATCTGGACATAATTTTCTTAAAAACTCCTCAACCCATTCTCCTTCAGACACTGGATTTACTTGTGGTTTAAAAATGTTTTGTAATCGTTTGGCTTGATTCCACATATCTTTAATTGGTGTATTTTTGTTTAAAGTTTTACAAAAATTTCTCCATGCATTACGCTTACTCTCTAATACAACTTTTTTGGTTTTCGCTACACATTTATTATAATTTATATAATTTTGTATATTAGACTGTAGTTTAAACTTGCGTAAAGCTAGTTTTTGTTCTTCTATTACCTTTTTACAATTGTCATTCCACCAAGTTTTTCTAAATCGTGGATTAGTCCCTGTTCTCTTCTCCGGTATACATATCTTACAATATTCGTTTAATTTATTTAAAAATTGTTGGTAATTTAAATTATTATCTATTTCCATGAAATTATCAGTGATAGAAGAGAAAAGAGACCAATCCGCTTTATTTATGTTCCATTGGAATTTTGTATTTACACATTCCGCTTTATTAACATTAATATTTGACTTAATAATAATAGCAAAATGATTTGATCCTAATGTCTCGTCCACAACATCCCAATCGAAAAAATGACTAATATTTGCTGAGCATATTGTAAGATCTATTGCAGATTTATTATTGCTATTCGGTCTACGCATCAAAGTTTCTTTACCATTATTTAAAATTACAAGATTACAGTCCTCAATAGCTTCTAACAGATTTTTTCCTATAGTATCTACAGTACTACAACCCCAAACATAATTGTGGCTATTAAAATCACCACCAATTATAAAAGGATTCTCTAGACTATTAAAAAACTTTTTCCATTCATTTAGAGTGATTTTAAGATTTGGTTTTACGTATATTGAATAAATGTTTAACTTTTTTCCGGATTGAATTTTAATTGATATGCTATTGCACATTATGTCATTAATTTGGTGAAAAGTAGGACTGTTGTAAAATTTTATTAATTTTTTCAAAAGGATGGCTACTCCACCATATCCATCATCTCTATCATTCCTAAAGACATTATAACCAGTAAAGTTAATAAAATTACTTTTTTTTAACCAAGTTTCTGATATTAATCCTATATCTATTTTATTGTCATACAAGAATTTTTCTAAATAACCCTTATTTGTTTTAATTGATCTCGCATTCCATTGAAGAAATGAAACGTTAGCCATCACGAGGTAATAATAATTGTGAAATATTGTTTTTTAATAATTCCAACGTTTTTTTATCTAAATTGTGATTAATTTGATTTAATGTTGCTGAAATAAAGTTTACTATTATTTCTCCTATATTATTTTGATTATCGTTTTGTGTTTGTGTTGTGTTAGAATAAATGGGATTATTAAAATTATAACAAGGCTGACTTCGTATTCTTGGTGTTTGCAAAATTTTTCTGCGTGCTTCCATTGTTTCTTTATCTACACTACTAGAATCAATACTACTTGATCTTTTTCGTTTAGATATTGTATATTTATTTGAAGTATTTTCTTGGTCTTTACTTACTGTTGAATAACATTTTTTATATTTATTATTAGCTTCATAATATGTTATATTTTCATTATTCATAATTTTTTTAATATATTCCTGTTTTTGTCTTTCTGTACAATCTGCTCCCTTGTCAGTAGCGCTGTGTTTTCCTTTGCACAATACACAAAGTAAATTATTCGGATTGGAACAATTAGATTTGTTGTGTTCTTCGCCACATCTTTCACACCTATCTTTTCCTCTACATTGGGCACTTATATGCCCAAATCTCAAACACTTTAAACATTGGATTATTCTGGGTGTATAATTTTCCACCTCGTATATCATTTTTTCTATTATTACATTTTTTGGTATAGACTGACCTTTAAAAGTGACAATTACGGTTCCTGTTTTTACATAATTAGTATTACCATTATCTTGAATCACTTTCCGCATAATTCTTTTTACATGTAATACTTCGAATTTAATTCCAAATCTAGGTTTAATTAATGATAATAAATCATTATCTTCTATCTCTTTATCTACCAATTTTATAACACCTTTCTTTTGAGTAAAAAACGTTGGAATATATGCCTCATACTCTTTGCTTTTAAGAATTTGAGAATCAATTAATTTATTAGCACTAGCAAAATTATTTAGTTCTACCTTGATTTTATTTCTACCAACTACTGTAATTTGTGTGATATTATTTTCAATTTCAGGTACTGCACTTAAAATCAAACGGGCCGTGCCGATCCTGTGTAATCGACCAATGTTACCGTTTTTATTTTCTATGTGTACTATATAAGGTGCATTATCTCCAAATTGATATCTATGTTTTAATCTTAAATTTATTACTTTATTTAAATTTTGCTTATCTGACTTATCTGTTTGATTTAAATTTGTCAAATTTTCATCGTTATTGCAACTAAATTTGTTACTTACCTCAATAGTACTACTTGTTTGGTTTTGTTTGTTTGTTACCTTATTATTTACTCTATTGTTATTTTTATTTAATTCCTCATATTCCATCATCCCATCTCCTTCCATTTCTACATAAAATTTACCTTTATCTGGAGGTTCGGGTGGTATACCTTCCATATTATTTGTTTTCTGAAATTTAACTTCTAGGCGCTAAATTTCACACTTTCTTACAGATCACTGGTTTAGTACTTCTTTATACTACTCGTAATACTCAAAAAGTTAAGAAAAAACCTTAAAAATTAATAATTTTTAGGAGAACTTCTAAATAAACTGCCTTTCAATTTGACGTTTATTTGACATTCGTAAAAAATGTTATATTCGTTATAAACAATTATAATTCCAAGTTTCTGAATATATCTTTGTCCTACAACGTCATCAACTATAGTTTCTTTCTCTGATATTTTTACTTGCACTTTTCTTTTGGACATTTTTACTTTGACATTTTTACTTTGACTTCTTTTGGACATTAGTTTTTCTGTTTTTTTTACAATGATAGATAAAAAGCAACAAAAAATATAGCCAAAACAAATAATGACCAAAAATGGAACAATATTAACCGATGTCAAGAATATAATGGAAAGATGGAAGGATGGAGAGAATATTTCGGACAACAACTGTTGAACGGAAATTAAGAAAATGCAAAGGAAAATGAAACCAATATAATGGCGAATCAGACGAAAATATGGAGGAAACAAAAGCTGTAAAGGAGAAGAACTAGAGGAAGTGATAGAAAAGAGAAAGGCCGGGAAAGCTCCTGGAGCAAGAGTATGGAACCATCAAGACCATGTTTCTATCCTACCATAAATTCATAATTTCGGTACTCTAGTTGTTAGTAGGTTCTCCTTCCAGCAACTCTCAAAAGTGTCTTACCTATCGTAACAGGATATCTTCTTTGTTGGTAAGCAAGTTGCCATCCTTTTCATTACAGAGATTGATTCTCGACTTGAATTCTTTTCGAATAATGTTTATTAGGTGATAGAACTTTCTTGTTTCTCCTTGACTCATATGACTCATATCTATTTCGAACTATTTTAATTTGTCTTTTTCTGATTCTCGTCTATTATTTCGGTGTATGCGTTTTTCCTGTCTCCTTAAGTTTTATAGGTACATATATATTGTATTTTAGTCCTAGTTCTTTGTTGTTGCGTGGTTCTAAATGCCTTGTTCTTTTCATTTGTTACTTTTTTGCAATCTTGGTCGAACCAGTCGTTTTCCTCTTGGCTTCGGGATATTCCGAATGTGCTTACGGCTGCTACATAATTGCAAAGGCTCTTTTCAGTTGTTCCACATTTCTGTGCTTGACTGGTCGACTGTCCACATTTCTTCTAGGGTTTCTTTTTATGTAACTGGAACTAGTTCTCTAATCACATTTTCTTCAATCAGACCGCGCACAGCATCATTGTTTTCGAAGACAACAGCTGTGGCCGGACTACCTGAACAGAGTGCGTCACTCAGGCTGATACGTCCACACTTGAATTCTACAAACCACCTGCGAACAGTTGAAAGATCTGATGGTTTATCACTAGTGTTGCCCAAAATCGGTCTTGGTCTTGCAGTCTTGGTCTTGTTCTTACGTTTTCGCAAGACCAAGACCAAGACCAAGACCAAGACCGCCTAATTTTAGCAAGACCAAGACCAAAACTTACCCTGCAAGACTTGAGCAAGAACAAGACTAAGCCTGCGAGACTCTTGCGTCTTGCAGTTAGAACTGAGGGTCGTTTTAGGGAGTATATTAGTTCGGCTATATTCTTAGATACTCTATCAGAAACAAAAAATTGTACAAATAATGTAAAACAATGTAAAAATAAAATATTTTGTACATTCCTTCCCATCAGGCGACTTGCTGACTCTGAAATTAATTGTCCAAGTGATGAGAAAAGTCGCCTTCTAATCATAACATTCCTTTTTTTTAACATTATGTCATAATATTCTTGTTTTGCGACGCCGGCGCCGGCCGATAGTAATAGCGAATATCGTATTCAAACTTTTTAAAAATATGCCACGGCTGATAAAAAATATACCTAAAAAGTAATTAATTTTTTTCGTTATTAGTTTTCTAGGAAATTAAATACCACAAATCTTCTCTTATCGGTCTATAAGTAAAATAGTAAGACTATTATGTATTGTTTTTGCTGAATGTGCTATGACATCACTCTTAAACAAAATTTGCCAGAACAGCGCGGCTAATATTTAAAAGTGTGATAACGAAACAAAAGACCAGATAATGCCGGATACCGTGTAAAAGTGTAAACAAAATACCGAAATATTATTTAATAACGATATACACTTCTCCAAAAAATGTACGCACCACCTAAAAACGGGTCATTGTTAATGTCTCGAATTTCCTCTCGCATTTGAAGTTGGAGTCACTTGGAGTCAGTTGGAGTCACGGAAGTTGAAGTTACTTGCCGTCATACTTTCAACATGTGAACAAGTCAAATCCACAGCTCAGATGTTACCTGGGGCAGATTAGCTAAATATTTTAAACATCCTAGCTTAATGTAGCATTTTAAACCAATGTTTCCTTGACGGACTACTTTTACTGGGCTTTGACTCACATATTTTTGTTAAATATTATCTTGGTGGTTAGCATGTACATTGCACGTAAGCACTGATGATGACTGGTAAACCAGTCGAAAACTAGTTATGTGATTTTGATGTGGCCCTTTTGAGGGATTTTAAATATACCTTTTATACAGGATTTTACTGTTTTTTGTTTTTAAAATGTGTTACTGCTAAAACGCGGTATAGATTTTCAATCTGCCAATGTTGTTTATCCTAAATAATGTCAACATTTACGAATATCGTCTTTAGGAAGTCAAAAAATTTCCTTTATTTCCCATGGCTCTATGCAAACTTTTAGTGTAGACCTCGTAATTTTCAACCAAGAATAACCGAGTAGTCATTAGAGTTGATGTAATAATATAAGCTCTATTGAGTTCGCAACAATTCTAGACAACTGCATCAACTTGGAGGTCTTCGTTGACCGTAATCGAGGGTTTCAAGTTCAATTTGTGTAATAATAGGAAGCCGTAAACAATTTTTAATCGTTACTTTAGTTTTCCTTATGTTCACTGACAACGGTAATGTTCTTAAGACAACAAATTGAAAAGGTTAATAGCTCAGTTAAATAGTATATGTTTCGCTGAAGACCAAATTCCGATTGCTCAGGATCATGACGACTTGAGTTACATAACGCGGAAGGTAATAGAATAATATAACAATAGGGGCCTCGAAGTCACCATTAAGAAAACTGAAGTCATGCGTACTGAAGGGAAAAAGCAATCCATTACATTAGACGATGGGGTAGAAATTAAACACTGTGATAAATACAAGTACCTGGACATGAAGATAACTCAAGATGAAACACTCGATGCTGCTATAAAAGACAGAAACATACAGGGTAGAAAAGCCATATCCATGATGAGCGGCATTCCGTGAGGCCAAACAATATCTAAAGCGAACAGCTCATATACAATACCATACATAAACGTGTAATCACATATGGCAGTGAAGTTTGGCCACTAAAACAAAGTACAGAGAAAATGTTGTTAGTAACAGAAATGGATTTCTGGAGAAGAGCAGCAGGCAAATCAAGAAGAGATCGGATATCAAATGAGAGAATACGAGAAATTAATGATGGGAGTCACAAAAATACAATAATTGATGACATAAAAACAAAACTAATATAGTACGGCCATGTACAGAGAATACCAGATGACAGGATCCCTAAATAGATTTTGCCGTGGACCCCACAAGGGAGAACGAAAAGAGGAAGGCTGGAGGAAATTAAAAACGAACTAGAGGAAAGAGAAATCCTCCCAGGTCTATGGTTAAACAGAGAAGAATGGCGGTTAGGAGTCGGAAGGCGTAGAAAAGACCGACATATTAAGTCTCAATATGATTAGCATAGAAATGTTAGGAATAATTCTACGAGACAAATAAAAGACGAAGAGTGACGTCATCGACGTGAGGATAGCCAGACTAAAATGGAGATGTGGGGGTACATAGCTAGGGTGACAACTTTTATATTTTTTAATAAATAAACATGTTGTTTTTTTAATTAATCATTTAGCGATCTTGTACGTGGAGTGTCATTAGAAATACAGTAATATTTATCTACTGCTAGACATATACCTCACTCAGTTCTTTCCAGTGGTTTATAAACTGGGTCGCTTATAGCCAGTTTCCCTCTACTTATACAGGGTGTCCAGAAAATCTGCCGACAAACGAAGACAGGAGATTCCTCAGATAATTTTAAGACAATTTAACCCAATTCACCTAGTCCGAAAATGCTTCCTAAGGGAGCTAGAGCTCTTTGAAGATGGCGCCATGTGATTAGTTTTTCTTATACCTCCAGAACGCTTCTATTTAGAAAAACGAAAATTTGTATACATGTTTACTTTTCAGTAATGAATCGATTCCATCCATTGCGAATTTCTAGTACCGGTCATAGGCGTCCGTTTTGGGTAGGGCAACGGTTATTTTATCGCATAACTTTTTTCTCTTCAATTATTAAGCATTTTTGATACTGGATTATTAAATTGCGAGGTATTCTAGTACTAAAAGGTACTATTACTTTAAGTCGGTAGGACACACCGTTTTCTAGAAAAATCGATTTGAAAGTTTTTAGTTTTGGGAATTTGAAAAAAAAAATTGAAAAAAATTAAAAAAAAAAAACGATGTATTTTACCAACTTAAAGCAAGAGTAACTTTTAGTACTCGAATATCTCATAATTGAATAATCTAGTGTCAAAAATACTTAAAAATTAAAGACAATAAAATTATGCTATAAAATAACTGTTGACCTACCCAAAATGGACGCCTATGACCGGTAGTAGAAATTCGCCATTAATGAAATCGATTAATCTCTAGAAAATAAATAAATGTACCAGTTTTCATCTTTCTAAATAGTTTTTTTTTAAATTTTTTTTTGACATTCAAAGAACGAAAAATTTTCAAATCGATTTTTCTGGAAAACGGTGTATCTTATCGACTTAAAGTAAGAGCATCTTTTAGTACTAGAATACTTCGCAATTTAATAATCCAGTATCAAAAATGCTTAAAAGTTGAAGACAAAAAAGTTATACGATAAAATAACCGTTGCCCTACCCAAAACGGACGCCTATGACCGGTACTAGAAATTCGCAATAGATGGAATCGATTCATTACTGAAAAGTAAACATGTATACAAATTTTCGTTTTTCTATATAGAAGCGTTCTGGAGGTATTTAAGAGAAACTAATTACATGATGCCATCTTCAAAGAGCTCTAGCTCCCTTAGGAAGCATTTTCGGACTAGGTGAATTGGGTTAAATTGTCTTAAAATTATCTGATGAATCTCCTGTCTTCGTTTGTCGGTAGAGTTTCTGGACACCCTGTATAGTCAGTTTCCCTCTACTTTTTTTATATCGTCGGTACATCGAGTCGGTAGTCCTTGGCTTATTTTATAGTTTTTGAAGTTATACTTCTTTAGGCGCGATTGAGAGTGAATTTTTATTATCCCACGCGCCTGCGTACACCGACAGTGTGGAGTTAATTGCTAAATCTTGCAATTTTAGTATGTACCAGCGCAAATAAGGCGCGAAAAGAATATATTAGTGTTTTTAGTAAATATATTTATTATAATTTTTGTGTCATTGGATTTGTCTTGCTCGGGAGTAAGATAATAAGTATTATTAAAACGTTTTTATTTTTATACTTCACTTGATCTATTTGTCACCGTGATTGTAATTATGTCCGAGAAGTGTTGTAAACAGAGCCGTGGTAGGTTATTGGTAGAGCATTCGACTACAAATCGAGAGGTCCCGCGTTCAAATACGGACAATTCATATTCCTTCTTTTTTTTAATTTTTGGTATTGGTTTAATAAAATTGTTTTGAAAGTGGTAAGTATTGAAATTAGTTTAATAGTTAAATAAAATACTAATAAACTGTTTAACGTTTATTTATTTCGTTGAAATCATATAATAAAAGTACAGTGGAACCTCGATAGGTCGGATTAATCGGGACCGCGGCCGATCCGGGTTATCAAAAATCCGGGTTAGCCGGAGAATATGGTAAAAATTAATAAAATAATTGCATTATAATTGCAAAAACATAAAATACATATGCGGGGTACATCTAAATTACGTACAGTTGTATACAGTATTGTTTATTTCTTGGTAAAAAACTCAGTCAAAGTGAAAAAATGTTTGTTTTGTCTGATGAAAATCGGTCCGGGTTAGCCGGAATTCCGGGTTATCGGAGGCCGACTTATCGGGGTTCCACTGTATAACTTTTTATGTGCGTACAAAGTACACACACACGTTCTTTTTTTTAATAGTTTTCTTTTATAGTTGTTGGGTCTTTATAGTTTCTAGTAGCGTATGGATTTTACTTTTAGTGCATACCTTAATATTCCCCTTACACAATTAAATACATTTTAGAACATCTACAAACCGATGTTTCTTTGTTTTAATAAACAATGATTTTTGACAAATACCACGAGCATTGTCTAAAAGATCCCGTTGGTGTTTTAGTCAGAGTACTGTTAGTTTATTAAGCAACAAAAAAAAAACAATGGGCATTCAAAGATACGCGTTACACGATTTCAAATTGATTAAATAATAATATGAGTATTGGAATCAGAGCTAATTAGGAAGTCACAAAAAGTTTGAAACATGAAACCAGTATTTAATCGACTATTTTATTGGTATATTTTATAGTTTAACAAAGAGGTAACAAGTAGACGGGGCTGTACCGTCGCGTCGCCCCCGTTAGCGAAATTATTCCGATTTGATTTTTTTGCACAAACTTACTCAAAAAGTGGTTCTTATAACAAATTCACAGGGTGCACGGCGGTGCCGTGGTCGAAAAATTGTTTAAACAATTTTTTTAAACAAATTCACAAAAATAATTTTTTCATTTCGAACAAATTTTTTGGGTCATTCTGAGCAAAAAAGAGCTCTCGTCATTTATCTCTCAAATTGATTGTTGTCGAGTTATAGGCGATATAAAATTTGAAAAATGCGAAAATGGCCATTTTCAAGACTTAATAACTAAATAACGCGATTAAAAATTATTATTATGTAAGTCAAAAAGTGGCCAGATCAAAGATTAAAACTCCTTCTTCAAGATCCTGCAGAAATTTTTGTCATTATTTTATTACGAAGCTGCTATTTTTAATTATTAACAATTAGCGCTATAGTTCAGGCTGTACCGTCGCCCCCGTTAGCAAAATTATTCCGATTCGATTTTTTTGCACAAACTTACTCAAAAAGAGGTCCTTATAATAAATCCACAGGGTGCCAGGTGGTATCTTGGTCGAAAAATTGTTTAAACAATTTTTTTAAACAAATTCACAAAAATAATTTTTTCACTTCGAACAATTTTTTTTAGATAATTTGGGTCATTCTGAGCAAAAATACTCTGCCTACTTTCACCATGTGAACAAGTCAAACCACAGCTCAGATGTTACCTGGCGCATATTACTAAAATACCTTAAACATCCATGCTTCTCATCCATACTATGCATCCATACCATGCATCCATACTAAAATACCTTAAACATCCATGCTTTTCAACCGATGTTTCCTTGAGGGATTACTTATACAGGGCTTTGACCCACATATTTTTGTTAAATTATATCTTGGTGGTTAGCATGTAAAGCTCTGATGATGATTGGTAAACCAGTCGAAAACTAGGTATGTGATTGTGATGTAGGCCTTTTTAGGGATTTTAAATATATACCTTTTATAAAGGATTTTACTGTTTTTTCTATTACATGGTATACAGCCAACTACAGGAAAACATTTTCCTTGTGGATTTTTACGAAGAGAATAGTTCAGTCATTTAAAAATAATGGAGGAGCACATACTACCAAGAATTGCGCTAGAAGGAAAACCAACTAGCAAGCGTCCTTCGGGGAGACCACCAAAAAGATTGAGAGATAGCTGACAGTCTATCTCTCAAGAGATACTTCAACGTCGGAATTAACAGATCGATAGATCTACAAGTATAAGAAGAAGAAGTAAAATACAAGGCTATACATTATAATTCTGGTGAAAGTCAGGAATATTAACAAGCGTGTGTAAGTGTGGAAAGACAACAGACTTTATTTCATTTGTTTTCATATTTCTTATACAGGGTGTTTCATTAATAATTGTCCATATAGTAACTGGAGAAACCTTAGCACAAAATACGAAAATTTAACCTAAAACACTTAAATAAAATGTGGTTCCTTACTGAGTTACAGGGTGTTTTATCTAAAAATTTAAAAACTATTTTTGCTCAGCATTTTAAAAATATTCGACGCATTATTTTCATACTTGGCAGGAAGTATAGGTACTGTACAAACTACTAAATTATGTTAAACAAACGTTTCTGTCTATTACCAGAGGCGTACGACGGGGGAAAATGAATGGTTGACCCTTTCCAAATTCTACGCCACTGGCGGAATTGCTATTTTAGTTCAATTTTTGGATTCTCCAATACTTTCTATGAAAATAATATACTCTTCATTCGTAACGATAAAGTCATTAGTTTTCGAGATCTTTGCAGTTAAAAATGAAACGACACGGTTATTTTGATTAATGTATTGTGTCGCTTCATTTTTAATTTCAAATATCTCGAAACCTAATCATTTTATCGTTACGAATGAAGAGTATATTATTTACATAAAAAGTATTGAAAAATCAAAAAATTACACTAAAATAGCAATTTCGTCAGTGGCGTAGAATTTGGGAAGGGTCAACCAGCCACTATCCCCTGTCGTACGCCTCTGGTAGTAGCTAGAAACGTTTATTTATCTTAATTTAGTAGGGTGTACACTACCTACATTTTCTGCCAAGTATGATAAGGATACGCCAAATAGTTTTAAAGTACTCGGTACAAATAATTTTTAAATTTTAATCATATGAATCATATATCATAAATTAATCAAAATAACTGTGCCGTTTCATATTTAACTTCAAATATCTCGAAAACTAATGACTTTATCGTTACCAATGAGGGGTATATTATTTACGTAGAAAGTATTGGAGAATCTAAAAATGGCATCAAAATAGTAATTCCACCAGTGGCGTAGAATTTGAGAAGGGTCAACCATTCACTATCCCCTGTCGTACGCCTCTGGTAGTAGCTAGAAACGTTTGTTTATCATAATTTAGTAGGGTGTATATTAGTCGCACTTTCTGCCAAGTATAAAAAGGATACGTCAAATAGTTTTAAAATGTTGAGCAAAAATATTTTTTAAATTTTTAGATAAAACACCCTGTAACTCAGTAAGGAACCATATTTTATTTAAGTGTTTTAGGTTAAATCTTCGTATTTTGTGCTAAGGTTTCTCCAGTTACTATATGGAAAATTATTAATGAAACACCCTGTATATGTGTATTATTTCTTCATATTTTTCTGTTTTGCAATCATATCGTAAGTCTTGTGACCTATTCTAAGTTTTTTCGTAACAGAGTTAAGCTACTTAAAAAACATTTTTTGGAGTAATATCGATTGGGTAAAAAATCATTTAATAATCTGTCATGTCATGAAAATATCTATTTATTATAATCCTAATATACAGTTTGTGTTGTAAAACGTGTTGCAAACGTGAATACATTTTATAAAAAAAACACATAACCAACGTGTTTTCTCCACGTGTTATAGTCTTATAATAGTTTTCAGAAAAATTATGTACTCTATAACGGTAAATTCCAGATTGAGTTCATAAATAATGCATAAGTGCATAGTCACAAGCGAGGTATAGCAGATAAATTACAGGATGTCTCAGAATGAGAGAAAGTGTGATTAAATTTATATTTGTATGAATAATATATTACATATATTTTTTTTATATAGATCGACAAAAAATCAATGATACAAAATTCAAAGAGATGAAACCTGTTACAAGAAAATATCTGAAAAATCGAGAATATAAATATATCGGTGGGAAGAATCGGACCTAATAATGAAAGATCGAGAAGTTATCATTTCTTCTTCTTTTTTTTTTTGTATATACATGATTCTGTCTGTTTTTTCAATGTGCCTCCGGTAAATTATCGTTCCATCGTTTTCGTGGTCTTCCCACTGATCGTCTTCCTATTGGATAACCGTCTCTCGCCGTCCTTACTACCCTATTTTTGTTGTCATTCGGCTTTTGTGGTAATTCCATTCTACTCTTCTGTTTCTAATCCAATTATTAATGTTCGCCACCTTGCATCACCGTCGTTTATCTGTACTTCTAGCTCTATCACATAGTGTCTTGCTATCGATTTTTCGAAGAGTTTTCATCTCCGCTGTTTCAAAAAATCTTTTTGACAATTCAACACATATAAATATACTTATACTAAGGTTCCGAAACTGTTTTCTTGTAGCATGTCTAAGTGAAATATTGTGTTTATCTTGGCCACAATTGATTGTAATTGCAATTACATTTTTCAGGGCCGTAAGTACGATGTTGGGGGCCCCGGGGCAAACGTGATCTGTAGGCCCCCTACCGGGGGTGTCGTCAGGGGGTTTGCCCCCATCAGAAGGAAGGGGGGGGGGGTAAACCCCCCATCTCTCATGTGGAATCATCTGGGAAACGTTTTATGAAGTTGATTGCTTCGTTTTTAAGGTCTTGTTCGTTTGCATTTGAAATAAAATCAGGTTGAACAATTCGATACGTCTAACGCTGCTTTCGATCATTGAGTAAAACACGGTTACTCTAAAGCATTACTTGGAATCTTGAAAACTTTCATCCTCGCATAGTTCATCTAAGTTTTTCGTCTTCCGCATTATTTTTGGAGCGAACCCTACTTGTATTCCCCAACGTTGACACATATTTGAAGCCTCTTCAAATAAGGTTTCAAATTGTCCTCTCATTTCAGTTAGTTTAAGAGGCTCTCTTCAAGTAAACTGTAAGCTATTGAAAGGTCCAACGATTTTGATTGCAGTGTTTTCGAGACTATGTTGAGGATTTCAAGGATTTTATTTTGCACAACTAGTAACAAAACAAATTTGAATGATTCTCGTTTTTTTTTTCAGTTGTGTTGCTTCGTCTCTTTCATTTCTTTTGTTACTTGTAAGAACTAGACTTCAAAGGCACTTCAAAGCATCGCAAAATCGGGATTTTAATGTATTGACTGCATTAAATCTTCCAGCCCAGCATGTAGGATTGAGAAGTCTTAGAGTGACTTTCGAGGAACATCTTTCAAATTGGTATGAGAACTTCAGTGCGTCCCAACTAACGATACTGTTCGTTGGGAGTTGGAAAAATATGAAGATATGAAGGTTTATTTAGAGAAAATGCAGGAAGAGGTAAACCAGATTGCTGAGAATATGCAGAAAATTGAAAAGGTGGAAGAAAAATTCGAGAATGCGTTAAAATTCGATATGAAAAAAGTGGAAGAAAAATTGAAGAAGATAGGAAAATTTCAAAAAGGAGGAGATCGTCGAGAACCAATTATATGCAGCTCTAATGAGAGCAGAATCCAATTTGGCGGGTATATTAGAAAACGACATCCAGCACATTTCATTAAAATCTTAAAAAACTTAAGAAATTATAAGAGCCCATCTAAAAAACGGAGCTGCTTTGTGGTTTAAAAGCAAAGAAAATGAGGTGACTTCATGGAGAAATTTTGAGGCAAATTTTTTTATAATGGTGCAGGTGAAACAGGTTAAAATCGACCATTGAAGTTGTTAGAATTAATATGCCGTGTACTTACTACAATCGGACAACTCGAAGTAGAACTCGACTGAAAGTACTTTTAAGTTTATTTGACCTCGTTACAATCTATGCACGGCCAACCGGGGGCCCACTTGGCCGGGGGCACTGCCCCGGTTGCCCCAATGGTAGTTACGGCCCTGACATTTTTACGTAAAGATTTGACGTTTCACTTTCCACTCTGGAAATCGTTCTCAAAAAGATTAATAAGAAAAGATTGTATTTAAAGCGTATATAACTGCCAAGGTCGTTAAAGAGGTTAAGATCACCTTCACAGAGGTGTCACTCTCTGAACTCTCCCTGAAGGCTCAACGGAAACCCGATGTTATTATTGTAATCAATTTTGATCAACAAATATTAAATTTTAAAATTATAGGAGTGATGAAAGGAAAAGAAAGCATCCTTCTTGTCCTTGTTTTATTCCCCATAATTTTCAATTCGATATTAGTCATAAAACTATCATAAACTAGGAAACACTTAAGACAAGCGGTATTAGGAACTCACGTTTCTTCGCTTAAAACTATGCTTATTTTTATAGTTCGAGAAATATTACTCAAATGAAAGTTTCAACAACACCGACCGTGTCAAGGATAAAGGTCATATTTGAATTTTTAAATTAAGTTAATGCAACTCTCACAGCCAGGTCAAACTTGAATTAGGTATGGGGCACAATTAAGAAGCATCACATTACATATTACACGAAGAGTTAGAACATTATTGGTCTCACCCAGTGACGGCCCGTGAGGTAGTGCCATAGAGCCATGGCACTACCTTGCTAACTATGCAGAAACATATTTTTTATCTTAAAAACATCTTAATGCCTGTTAATTTTTTTTGTGATTATTTCTCTTTATTTTCATAAATTATATCAAATCTGGCAACTGTGTAGCGCAATGCAAATCTACCGACTCTGGCCACCCACAGCTGACCGAATAAGGGATGAAGATCACAAAAATCCCAGTGCCGAACGGCATAGTGGCTCGGTAGAAAAGAGAAAGATTGTTTGAGCATCCTGTGTAAGTGACAGAGATAGAGCGGTATTGCACTTTTAATATACGTTTAAATTGGACTCTCCGTGCCTGGCTCGAAATCTCGAAAAGGAAGTTAGTGGATCTTAAGATACAATGTTTTAGATCTATTTCTAGTCTCTTTACGCGTTCGCTTGACGCTATTGTGTATATTTTTTAATTTGTAATTATTAGTGCGTTGTGGTCGTGGGTGTCGTAGGTATAAAAATAATATTTTGATTATTTTCTAAGTTTAATTTATTTTTTGACAATGAATCAAATTAGTATATTAAAAAACTCTTTTGGTGGTTTTTCGTTAGAAAAAAAAACTACAAATTAAAGAACTCGGTCGGCCTTTACCCGATTTAAAAATTGAAAAACAAAGTGGAAATGGACAAAAACTTCGCTGTCGTAAGTTTAATAAAACTATTTATGATAAAAATAGCTGGTTGTGTGGTTGCGAACAAACTAATAAACTGTTCTGTTTTGTATGCGTTTTGTTTGGAGGTGACGAGACTTGGTCAAACAAAGGCACCGATGATCTTGTATATATATGGGAGAAATTGAAATCTCATGAAAAATCTAAAGTGCACATGAATAACGCTTTTAGCTTTTCAATGCTTGGTAAGTTAAATATAAAAACCCAATTAAATTCAGCTTATCGTGATACTCTAATTAAACATAATGAACAGGTAGATAAGAATCGATATGTCTTGAATCAAATCATAAATTGTATAAGGTTTTGTGGAGCTTTTGAGTTAGCGCTAAGAGGTCACGACGAAACGAAAAATTCAGACAACAGAAGCATATATAAGGAGCTGATCAATTTTAGCGCTGAATTAGACAACGACTTAAAGGTTCACATTCAAAGTTCCAAATCTTTTAAAGGTACCTCAAAAACAACACAAAATGAACTACTGGAGTGCATGTTAGATGTTTACCACGAGGAAATTAAGAAAGAAATTGAAAATTCTCCTTATGTTGCAGTGATTGCCGATGAAACCACAGACGTTGCTGGTGAATTTCAATTAGTTATAGTCTTCCGATATTTGTGTAAAGGACGACCAGTTGAGAGATTTTGGAGATTTTACGTGCCGGGCGGACATGATGCTAAGTCAATCGCTGAATGTATTTTAAATGTTTTAAATCCCTTGTTAAAACATACTCCAAACAAATTAATTGCTCAAAGTTATGATGGCGCATCTCTTATGAGTGGTGGCTTAAATGGTGTGCAAAAAATTATTAAGGAGACATATCCTCTTGCAAATTACGTTCATTGCTATGCACACCAAATGAATTTAATTATGACAAGTGCATGTTCCATCAATAAGCAGGCTAGGATATTTTTTTCTAATTTATCTGGTTTGTGCTCATTCTTTTCAACGTCTCCTCAAAGAACAAAAATTTTGGATGAGGTGGTTAATCGCAGGTTGCCAAAATCTTCCCAAATACGTTGGAATTTTCAATCACGAAGCGTTCATACTGTTCATGAAAATAGAAAAGACCTCATTGCAGCTATGGACATTATACAAAATACTTCACGTGATTTGTCTTCCATTGATCAAGCAAATGGTTACAAATTAAAGCTCCAGGATAAAGATTTTGTATTTTGGTTATTTATTTTTAATAAAATTATGCCTCACGTAGAAATTATTTTTCATCAATTGCAAAAAGTATGCACTGATTCTGTCAAAGTGAAAAAAGATTTGGAGAATTTTGAAGCAGTAATTCAAGGTATAAGGGAGCAAATGGACGTCATTATTGATAATATTCAAGAAGAAATAAACACGTCACAGAGACAAACCGATAACGATGAACCAATAAAAAAAAAGGCGCGAATTCAAGAGGACAGGCCCAGCAGAAAACGGGAAGCCTTAGAGATATGCGATGCAGTTTTGTTGCAAATAAAAACAAGGTTTACCTTCTCCGGACATTTAGTTGCTTCTCATTTATTTATGTCAGAGAAGTTTTCTGCTTATAAGGATAAGTTCCCCGAATCATTTCTTAATGAAACATTCACACAATTTTTTATTTTTAAACAAAACTCGGCTTAAAACTGAATTACAAGTATTGTATCAGCGAGACGAATTAAGTACTACCTCTGGGGCTGTTCCGTTATCTGTTTTATTAAATGATGAAGGTTTAAAATGTACAGTTCAAGAAACTGTTAAACTTTTAAGTATATTAATAACCATTCCCATGTCAACATCTGAAGCAGAACGTTGTTTTTCAATGCTAAAACGGATTAAGACATTCCTCAAAAATACCGTGAAGAAAGAACGACTAAGTGCTTTAGGTATGCTGTCTACAGAAAGACATTTTGTAAATGGCATTGACAATTTTAATAATAAAGTCGTTGAAAACTTTGCCTCCAAAAAAGAAAGAAGGATGGACTTCACATATCGTAAACTTTAAAAGTGATATTAAATAACTTTGTGCGTGTGTGTAAATAATAGAATACTGTTATTTTTATAATTTTCTAAATAGGCTCTAGAGACCATATCGTAACAACAAACTTCAAGTACATCAGCAGTGGTAGGAAGAATGAAAGATTGACAGCATAGGATTAAAGGACGTGGTGGTCGGATGAGTGCGAGAGACGGAAGCTGATGCGTGATGACGAGCGACTGAAAATCGGGCAAAAGAAGGACATCGGGGAGAAGTCATGCCCTAACGGGCGATTCCACCCTGATGCTCTAGTATGAGAGGGGTGGGGTTTAGCTGGTCCCGGCCACATCGGAGTTACGGAGGGCAGGGAGGTCCGATTTAGGGCCAAACTGGTCGACGTGACACTGATGAGGTTTCAGCTTAGGAACCCAGCACTGTTGGAAATGTTTACCTCCGACGTCTGTTTGCAGATTCCCCACCTAGTGATGAAAAAAAAGTACATCAGCAGTAAATACTGGTGGTAAGTTGAATTTTTTTTATTGTTAATTACTTAATTTACGGAACTGTTTTGATAAATTTTGGTCAATTTTTTGGCATCCCAAAAATAGTAAATATATAGATACATATATAAGATAAAAATATCTGCTCCTATTTTTTTTATTTCTATTTTATATCCTTTTTGACAATATCGTAAAACCGTCACTAAAAATTTAGGCAGCTGCCCGGATTCTGGCACTACCTTCCTAAAGTTATACGAGCCGCCACTGGTCTCACCATACTAAAAAGAAAATCTAAAAGAACTGTTTTTAATTTAAAGATAAAAGAACAGCAAATTTAAATAAAATTTTAGTTTTACTCTTACAATATTTACCCAGGGACGGGGAAACTTTTTCCTTCGCGTGCCAATATTTTCCATAAAAATATATGGTAGGCCAAGCTCTTGCATTTTTGATTATGTTGTTTGCTGAAATAATATTATTGATTTTTTGGAAACAATTTTATTGTGCAATATTACAATATAAACGATTGAAATACAAAAACAATCGTAACTAACTAAATTAAAATTTACCGACTATTAAACATATTTTAGATATTAAACTTAAATTGTAACTGTAAAATATAGAGTAGGCACTTCTTGTAAATTGTTATATTTATTAAAAAAAAAGAAAAAAAATATATTATAAAAAAATATATTAAAAAAATAATAGAAAAAAATATAATAATTAAAAAAATATATTAAAAAAATATATTTTTTTTATTATGACACCTGTACGATGTATGCATACTGCTATCTAGTCACAAATGACCAATTATCAGTTATTCTCTGACCTAACTTAATAACAAATACTTAAATCTAAGGGCATACCCTATGGCTTACTCTTATTATATCTATCAACTAATGCACTACAATTAACATGCAATAACATCACAGCACTATGCTCTGCTTTTTACACTAAACTGTTACACATTTACACTAACTCAAATGGTTTTGTCCTCATGAGTCTTCTCTTTAGTTCAGTGTTGTCAAGAAGCTGGATTGCCTCGACATTCACATGACTATGCAGCCTCTGCTCGTGACTTGCTGCTGTTCTCTTGATTACTTCGGTCACAGTTTCCATACCCAGGTCCTGGTGGAGGTTGCTGTTACGGATATACCAAGGAGCATCAACAATGTTCCTCAGTATTTTGTTTTGAAATCTCTGGATAATATGTAGGTTACTAGCTTTGGTACAGCCCCAAAGTTGGCACCCATATACCCATACTGGCCTCAGTACTTGTTTATAAATGGATAATTTATTATGAATGGATAATGTTGAATTTTTTCCAATCATCCAATACAATTTCTTATACCTCATATCTAGCTCCCCTCTTTTCTTTTTGACATTTAGGGTGATGCCCAAGTATTTTGCTGATGTTGCATAAGGAATTTGGGTATCATTTATTCTAACTGGGAAATTTTCTATTTTTTTATTTGTGAAGTTAATGTGTGCCGATTTAGACTCATTTAATTTTATTCGCCATTTTCTGGTCCAGGTGTGTATTGTATTTACTGAGAGTTGCAACTTATCTGTCGCTTCTTCACTAGTGTCTCCTATCGCTAGTATAGCTGTATCATCAGCGAAGGTGGCAATAGTGTTCTGTTCTAGTTCTGGAATGTCACACGTATACAATAGGTACAGCTCCTTATACGCTCCCTTGTGGCACGCCAGCTTTGATCTCCCTTAAATCGGTGTACACTTCTTGTTTAACTCTGAAATATCTATTCGCAATGTATGATTCTAGGATTTCCGAATACTGTTTAGGCATGAACGTTCTTAGTTAGTTTATAGTTTAAACCCTCATGCCAGACTTTATCAAATACCTGTGCTACGTCCAAGAAGATTGTAGAGCAGACTTTCTTTCCTTCTAATGTTTTTTCTATTATATTCGTTATTCGGTGAACTTGATCTATAGTGGAATGTTTATTTCTGAAACCAAATTGATGATTTGGTATAAGATTTTTTCTTTCTATTATTGGTTTTAATCTTTTAAATAGGAGTTTTTCAAATAATTTTGACATCACGGGAAGGAGTGATATTGGTCGGTACGATGTCACTTCATTAGGAGGTTTACCTGGTTTAGCGATCATAATGACTTCGGCTACTTTCCAGAGTCTCGGAACATATCTCAATCTGAAAGCAGCATTTATTAGGTTTGTCAGCTTAACTATGGCTTTTCTTGGAAGATTTTTTAATAGTTCTCCTGTTATGAGATCATATCCTGTTATGTTATGAGATTAAAAAAATATGTAGATAAAAATGAATGACGAACTTGAAGAGTCCATAGTAAAAAGCTTTCGAATGAAGTAGAGGGCTAAAGAAGAATGTTGCTGTTTTTACTGTGGAACTCTGAGAACATCATTAAAAAAAATAAAGAAATATTATAAAAAATTATTTAAAAAAAAATACAAAAATAATTATTTATTAGTAGAATTGTTTATTCGAGATTAATAAAGTATTAGTTTTAGATTAAGATACAAAAAAATGACTAATAAAATAAAAAATAGTATAATTGGCGAATGGATTTAGTGTCCGCAATCATATTAACCCAAATAAACAACAAATAAATTAAAATTTTATGTTAGCTCTGAAGTATACTTTGTGGGGGACTGTTTTTATTTTTACATGACTTTGTCACAATTCGGCTGCATTTGTGGGGCTGAAATTTTTAGTAGTGAAAAAAGGTGGTCATACAATAGCATATTACAAATACAATTTTTTCTTAGTTTCATTATTGAAAATATTTGTTCGCACACATAACTTGTACCAAACGTAGCCATTATGTTTTGGGCGTGAGAAACCATATTTGGGCGCCCGCGCAGGCAATTGGAAAATGTATCATGTTGTTCTCGGTCGAATGCCTTCTTGAAGTCGATGAAACAAACATAGAATATATTTCGGAACTTACAAACTTTTCTGTAAGATAACGCGCATACAAAATAGTGCCTCTTTAGTCCCAAGACCATTTCTAAATCCAAATTGCTTATTACCCATTCTACTTTCGCACAGAAGGAATACCCGGTGTCGTATAATTCGCAGAAGTATCAGTGTATAAAATATCAGTATACAGGGTGATTGGATTAGTGGGGTAAAGCTCAATAGCTCCGCTACAGTAATAGATAGCAATAAAAGTTAATAACAAAAATTTTTAGCCACCTTTGAGCTTCACATTACAAAATTAGTTAGAATGTTACAGGGTGTTCGATAACACAGTGGCAGACCAAACTTATGTTTTTTTTTTTAAATGGAACACCCTATATTTTATTTTAAATTCGAAATCCTGTTAACTTCTCCATCACAAAAATATAACGGTTTGTTATGTTATACCGGGTATTTACAAAGTTATAACCAATTTTATATGAAAATCGTAACAAAACTCCCTGTATAAATAAAAATAAGCAAAACAACAATGGTTTATTAATGCCATATTTTTTAACGTATTGTCAAAATTTTCAAGAATGGTCGATATTGCTAATTTTCTTTATATCAAATACACGGTGAGTCAAAACGCAAGTACATTATTTTCTCAGTAATTTTAAATGGAACACCCTGTATTTCACAATGATCACTATTGAAAAGTACCATTACCGTACTTTAATTTTTAGATAACATTCTCTATGTCTAAATTTATTAGTTTTCGAGATATTTTCATTTTTCAGTGGACCAGTAGCGTGGCCACCCAAATCACCAGAATTTAATAATCTGGACTGATTTTTTTGGGGTTACGTTAATAATGAAGTTTATAAAATACCTCCAACAACAAGGGATGAGATGAAAAATAGAATACAAAGTGTATTTCGATGTGTTAATTTACAAATGCTCCGTAGAGTAAGTAGCTTATTCAATGATCGTTTTTAGGCGTACATAAATGTGTTAGGAGATAATTTTGAACACCTTATGTAATTAAATATTAAAAATATTTTATTAAAAGTAGCTTCTAATTTTTTCCAACATGTTTTTTTTGCAAAATGTATTACTGACAAATTATGTTTCGTTCTTTATTTGTTACATTGTTACATTTACATACAAAAGTAGTGTTTAATTGTCTTCACAAAATATTGTATTTTGTGTTTGTGTGTTTTTTTGTAAAATTTATTACTAATTTTCTTTGTTAATTTGTTGCATTTACATAAAAAGATAATTTTTAATTTTTTCAAAAATGTTGCATATAGTGGTTGTGTTTTTGTTTGTAAAATGTATTACTAATAAATTATTTTTATTTCTTTTATTTGCTACAGTGTTACATTGATTACC
Source organism: Diabrotica virgifera virgifera (assembly GCF_917563875.1). NCBI lineage: Eukaryota > Metazoa > Arthropoda > Insecta > Coleoptera > Chrysomelidae > Diabrotica > Diabrotica virgifera. The sequence goes on from NC_065448.1 coordinate 23,508,205, forward strand.
GGATTGATAATCGGTAATCAATTATTGTCAATTCAGTCATGGCTTACTTAAAACTTAGATAAATTTAAACACTTAAAATAATTTGCTCTGAAAAATGAAAATATCTCGAAAACTAATAAATTTGGGCATAGGGAATGTTATACAAAAATTAAAGTACGTTAATGTTACTTTTCAATAATGATATAAAATACAGGGTGTTCTATTTAACATTACTGAGAAAATAATGTACTTGCGTTTTGACTCACCCTGTATTTGATATAAAGAAAATTAGCAATATCAATAATTCTTAAAAAATTTGACAATAAATAAAAAAATATGGCATTAATAAACCGTTGCTGTTGTGCTTATTTTTATTTATACAGGGAGTTGAACTTGTTACGATTTTCATACAAAATTGATTATAACTTTGTAAATACCCTGTATAAGATTACAAACCTTTATATTTTTGTGATGGAGACGTTAACATGATTTTGAATATAAAATAAAATATAGGGTGTTCCATTTAAAAAAACATAAGATAGGTCTGCCACTGTGTTATCGAACACCCTGTAACATTCTAACTAATTTTGTAATGTGAAGCTCAAATGTGGCTAAAATTTTTGTTATTAACTTTTATTGCTATCTATTACTATAGCGGAGCTATTGAGCTTTACCCTACTAATCAATCACCCTGTATAAAAGTAAAAGTGTGTGGCTCATCAAACTGATTAGTCTAATGGTGGGCCTGCTTTTCTTTGGTAATAATATAAACAGTGACTCCAACCAACCATCTGGTATTATTCTTTCTTTGTAAATTTTGCTAAAGAAAGTGATTAAGTAGGTAATATTTTCCTCTTTGTTTAAGTAGCTCAGCAAGAATTTGATCTGGTCCAGGTGCTTTATTATTTTCCGCTTCTTCTTCTTCCTCTTTATAAGCAATTCTGCTTGTTCATTGGCGGATTGATACCTCTATGAAAGGTTGTCACTCCATCTTTTGCGCGGTCGGCCGATACTTCTACCGATTGGTGATTTATCTCTTGCTATTTTGACCACACGTGTCTCCCCCAGTCTGTTTATGTGGTTATTACATTCTTTTTTTTTTTTCTATTTTTAGTGTCAACTCGTTTACAAAAAATTGTACGTTACATTTTCTTCTAATGTCTTCACCTCTCTTTCGCTCTCTCAGCGTATTTCCTGTAATTCTCCTCAGTACTCTCATCTCTGCCGTTTCCAGTAGTCTTTGTGTTGTGGTTGTATCGGGTCTTCTTTTTGATGCGTATATCATTATTGGGCTTACACTGGCTTTATAAATTCTTGACTTCATCTCAGTGTTAATATGTCATTATGTTATTAAGGTATCCTGCCTTATTTGCTGTTTGTACTTGATTTCTCACTTTTTTGTCAAGGTCTCCGTAGCTGGGCAATGTAATTCCAAGGTATTTTATTTTCATTACTTGTTCAATACTGATACCAACAATTTCTATTTTACATCTGATTTCTTTGCTATTGGTTGATTACTATTGTTTAGTTTTCTGAAATCAAATTTTCATATTGAATTATTTTGCTCTTACCTATGTTAAATCTGTGGACTAATTTTTGCAGGCTATTTTCATTTTAGGCTATCAATATTGGATCGTCTGCGTTACAGAGTATTTATACTTCTTTGTTTTCCATTGCTACTCTGACACTCAAAGATCCAGGTAGCTGACTACTTTTTTAGTTATTGTAAACCTATAGGAAGAAAACCTACCTGTTTCCTACCTAGAGTTCGCGTCCGTTTTTTAATTATTAACAATTTAGTGCAAAAATCGCGATTTTTTCGATTTTTTGCACTCCATTCAAAAACTAAATAGTTGACATAAAATTACAAAATTCAGTTTTTTAGAACATTGAAAAACCTTCAAAATGTTGACTTTTGAAAGTTAAAAAGTTAATTTGTTGCTACGCAAACTGCAAAATAAGTGAAAATCGTTATTTGTCAATAACTTTTACTAAAACTACCTTAGAACTTTAGTGTTTCACCCAAAGTTGGATATTGAGGTACCTACTTAACAAACCCTCAAAATTTGAGACTGATCCATTAATTAGTTTAAGAGTTATTCTATTTGTTTATCCCAGAGACCTTTATTTTGCAATAAGATGAGACAGAAAATAATGAAGATAGAGCAATTCTGAGCATGCCAAATGAAAATAGAAGAGTGATAATATCAAAATGTATTAAAAAAAGATAAAAAAATGATTAACATAGTCAAAAATCCTAATGCCAAATTTTTAAAATTTTGTAGTTTATAAACATTTAGAATAACTTTAAAAATGTTGTCCGTAGAAACAATATTTTTATATATTAAAAAAAAAATTGTATTAAGACGAATTTCCAAATAAAAAAATTTAGCATGGGCTCATTTGGGACAAAGTTAGCAATATGTTTTTTTTAATTCACAGCTAATTTGTTTATAATCATTCAGGAATCTCATTAATGCCATTTTAAAGAAGGGGATTTGTATTTTTTCTTAAAAAATTTGCACAAACATTATACCTTCATAGCACCCTCTACGATTTTTCAAAAATGTAGTGCAAACGATTACTAGGGGGAACCTACAAATGCAGCGAGTTAAAATACCGAAAAAGCAATTTCAAACGAATATAATTTGCTGTATCTCCGGATCAACTCAATGGATTTTGATTTTTTTTAATTGGTATGTAATTTTTACGTACATTACAAATATGCAATTTGTTTATAAATTTATTAATTAATAAACAGTCTAATTTGTTTAAACCATTATTTTCTTGAAAAATATTTTTTTTTACAAACATCTATTTTTTAAATCATAGTATCATTAATGATAACAGGAAAAGTTAAAGTAGGTCAAAACGGCAAACAGGTGTATGTTTTCAAAAAACTTTTGATAGTGTGTAAAAAATATATTTTATATCAGCTAAGTACTTTCAACACATAACGTGCCATCATCAGAGCTTCCTAAAAGGACATATTTAAGATAAGATTTTTTCATATAAAAAATGAGTGAAAAACTTACGTCCTCTAAAAATACCTTCATAGAAGAGCAATTGCTTAACAACACAACAAAAAACATGAATACTGGGCAAAAGCCACATATATAGGGTAATAACCCTTTACAGTGAATAGAATCACATCTAAATTCTTTTTTTTTTCTCTTTTTTCTTCGTTTTTTCTTCTTTCTTATTTCTTTTTCTTCTTCTTATTTCTTCTTCTTTCGTCTTTCTTCTTCCTTCTTCTTCTTTCTTCTTGTGATTCTTCTTGTGATTCTATTCACTGTAAAGGGTTATTACCCTATATCTGTGGCTTTTGCCCAGTATTCATGTTTTTTGTTGTGTTGTTAAGCAACTGCTCTTCTATGAAGGTATTTTAAGAGGACGTAAGTTTTTCACTCATTTTTTATATGAAAAAATCTTATCTTAAATATGTCCTTTTAGGAAGCTCTGATGATGGCACGTTATGTGTTGAAAGTACTTAGCTGATATAAAATATATTTTTTACACACTATCAAAAGTTTTTTGAAAACATACACCTGTTTGCCGTTTTGACCTATTTAGAAGTGTGTACAAGTCTTACAGTCTTTTCCAAAGTTAAAGTACACTTTAATAAATAAATGATTTTTATTAGATAATTATTTATTGAAAATAATTTATTTATTAAAGCATACCTTAACTTTTTCTATGATTAGTAGGGATAGTATGATTAAAATCATGGATTTTTGGAAAAAAATTATTTTTCTATTTGTTTAAACAAATTAGACTGTTTATTAATTAATAAATGTCTAGACAAATTACATATTTGTAATGTACAGAAAAATTACATACAAATTAAAAAAAGAACGATCAAAATATATTCAGTAGATCCCGAGATATAGAAAATGATAATAGTTTTAAGTTGCTTTTTTTAGTTTTTGAACTCATGCATTTGTCGGCTCCCAGCTCCCCCTTCACTTACCACGACTAGTCACCAATTAAACTTCATTTTTAAAAATTCGTGTAAAATACCAGCTTTTCTAATATGTAAAATGACTTTTTCTACAGACAATATTTTTAAAGTTATTCTAAATGTTTTTAAACTACAAAATTTCACAAATTTGGCATTAGAATTTTTGACTATATTAGATAATCTTTTTATCGTTTTTTACTACATTTTGATAGTATCAGTTTTCTACTTTCCTTTGGCATACTCAGAATTGCCCTATCTTCATTATTTTCTGTCTTATGTTATTGCAAAATAAAGGTATCTGGGATAAATAATTAGAATAACTCTTAAACTAATTATTGGATCGGTCTCAAATTTTGAGGGTTTATTAAGTACCCCAATACCCAACTTTGGGTGAAACACTAAAGTTCTAAGGTAGTTTTAGTAAAAGTTATTAACAAATAACGATTTTCACTTATTTTGCAGTTTGCGTAGCAACAAATTAACTTTTTAAGTTTAAAAAATCGACATTTTGAAGGTTTTTTAATGTTCTAAAAAATTAAATTTTGAAATTTTATGTCAACTATTTAGCTTTTGAAAGGGGTGCAAAAAATCGAAAAAGTCGCGATTTTTGCACTAAATTGTTAATAATTAAAAAACTGACGCGAACTCTAGGCAGAAAACAGGTAGGTTTTCATCCTATAGGTATACAATAACTAAAAAAGTAGTCAGCTACCTGGATCTTATTACCCTGGTCTATGTGTATCTTTTTCTGTTGTTGATTCTTTTGAGCTAAATTTATAAACAATACAATTTTTTATTGCACTAACATCAACGCTTATCAAAAACAAGTGTATAGTATGCTTCCTGTTGTTAATAATGTGCAGTATTTACTAACAATAAGTAACAAACAACCATCGATAAAGTTACACAGTGCATTTTCCGTAATTTATTCGATAAATATTGATATTAAAACCACGAAAATTCTTTCTCGTCTGCATTTCTATGCGTGATTCATTCGCAATTTGAAAGTAATCGTGAGCTTAGTGGCTAAATGTCAACAACAAAATGCCAACAACTTTACAGCCACATCGTGACAATAAAACTCTCGTCCTCGAATTTATGGAATACCTACCTTAAAAGTATTTCTAGGGTATTTCAAGTCATTGTATTTTAGTCATTTGGCACTAATACCTTTATCACAAAATCAGAACATGGGACTGGATTTTAATTAATGAGATCATTCCATAAGCATTTCTGTCGTAAAAGTTGATTTCAGCACCCAGATAGTTATCAAATGCTAATTTTGTTTATAGTTATTTGACAAATAATAAATTATTTAGCAAATGACTAATTATTGAAAACACGGTTCTCAGAAAGATAATTATAGTGTTTTTGCTATCCCCACGGTGTAATAAAATTGTAGAGGTAGGCAGTTCCTGTTTTTCTGCTCCTGGTTATGCTCCTGTTTCTGCTCCTGGTTTTCAATAAAAAACCAAGCAGAAAATGGACATGGATGAGCCTCGATAAAAAGACAAAGAATGAAATAGATTATATCTTAACGAAAAATAGAAAGCTAGTAAAAGACGTATCAGTATTAAATCAGTTTAACCTAGGAAGCGACCATAGACTAATAAGAACAAAACTAGTAATAAACAAAAAACTAGAAAGAAAAAGAATACATGAAAAAAGATACAAATGGACATTTGAAGAAATAAAAATAGTGAATTTAATAAAAAGAGAATGCATGCACTAAATCAAGTTAACATGCAGCAGATAAACTCCAATGATATTGATGATTTGAATAACCTTATAACCGAAACAGTGAACAAAAGCATTCTGCAACTGAAAAAAACCAAAAACAACAGACAATGAATTAGACAAAGAAATATTACAACAAATAGAAGAAAGGAAGATCTTAAATAAATCTAACAAAAAGGGAACCGAAGAATATAGAGAACTTAATAGGCAGATTAGAAAAGGAATCAGAAAACAAAAAAGAAAAGAAGAAGAAAAATTAATAACCACAATTATTGAAAAAAAAAATATGTATACACCGTTCTTAGGCGTCAACGCCCTTCGGTAGGGATCTATGGAGGAGTATCACCAAGCCGCAAGCCCTTATCCCTTGCCGTACCGCTCCTCCATAGGCCGATCCGACGCCAGTTTATCCAGACCAAGCCGTAGATTCTATTGAGTTTTATACTACGGCGTTGGCCTTTTATAAATTTCATGACCTAGCTGAGGCTCGAACCAGCGACCGCAAATCGCACATCCACTAAACTTGTCGATAGACTGAGCCCCAGCCAACTGGACCGTCAAGACCGATGGAAAAAAAAATAAGAGTATGAAATGCCTCAGACCGGCGCTAGGACGACGTCAGATAATATCATTAATGGGAAAAGACGAAAATGAAATCACAACTAGAGAAAACATACTGAAAGGAATAGAAGAATTTTACACGGAACTCTACAGAACACATCAACAAGACGATGAAATGAGACCAGCACGGAAATTAATAAAAAATGTTGGATCGGAAATAATGCCAAAAGTAACAATTTCTGAGGTAACTACAGCATTGGAAAACATGAAGAGAAATAAAGCAGCAGGAGAAGATAGGATTACCACAGATATGATATTAGAAGGAGGTAAGGAACTCATTGCAATTGTAACTAAGCTTATAGACAGTTGTTCACATTAGGGCAAATTCCCTAAGAGCTGGAACAACTCTAAAGTAATCTTATTACACAAGAAATGTGATAATCGAAAGTTGGAAAACTACAGGCCTATCAGTTTATTGTCACACCTATTTAAAATACTCACCAAAGTCATAACTACCCGACTAACAAGAAAATTAGATGAATACAAACCATATGAACAGGCAGGTTTTAGAAAAGGCTATTCAACTTCCGATCACCTGTTAACCACAAAAATATTAATAGAAAAATGTAACGTATACAAGTTTCCAGTTTATATAGCATTTGTAGACTACGAAAAAGCTTTCGACACTATAGAACACACGGCCGTAATAAACGCAAAGCAAAATTGTAGAATCGTCAGCAGATATATTAACTTAATAAAAGATACTATGAACCAAGCTACAGCTACATACTACCTAAATGAAAATGAATACACGAACCCTGTACCATTAAACAGGTGAGTCAAACAGGGAGACACTCTATCACCCAAACTGTTCATCTTAGTTTTGGAGGACGCTTTTAAAAATCTAAATTGGAAGTATAAGTGAATAAACATCAATGGCCGCTACCTCGGTAATCTACGATTTGCGGATGACATAATCCTGATAGCTACTGACCTACAAGAACTGCAAACCATGCTTTCAGAACTACACACAGAATCTTCTAAAATAGGACTGAAAATGAATTTAAACAAAACAAAAGTCATGCACTCCAAAGAAACGATGACAATAATAAACAACAAAGTTATAGAAAAAGTTGAAGAATATATACAGGGTGAGGCAAATAAAGGGCCTATTAGAAATATCTCGAGAACTAAAGGCAACAGAATCATGAAAATTTGAATTAAGGGGTTTTGAAGACTCATCTATTTAATGCAAATATTTTCATCTATTTGCTACTTCCGGTTATACCGGAAGTTGCTTATAACTTCGTTTTTTTAATGGGACACCCTGTATATTTTTACATTTTTGGATTCTCTTCGATGTCTTCTTTCTTAAAATATGAAGTTTTGTAATGTTATACAGAGTATTTTAAAAGATAATTACGTTTTTGTATTAATTTCGTAGCAATATTCACACTCTGTAGAATTGTAGTGGTTTGACATATAAAACTCTACTTACGTTCAAATGATTTTTAATATAGTCTACTATTGTTAAGAATCATTAGTATAGCTAAATTTTTAATTTTAGTATACAGGGTTGGTCGAAACTCGGAATGAGTATTTTCTGAGTTTTCTTAAATGGAACACCCTGTATTTTAGTATTGTAATGAAATGATATTTTATGGTACTTTTTTTATTTTTTAAGCATTCCCTATACCTAACTGCTTTAATTTGTGCTTAATTGTTAATCGCACCAACAACCTTAACTACGTACAGTAGGAAAAATGAAAGAATACCCATGAGCGAACATATAAAACACGCTGTATTTTCCTGTCACCGTGTCATACAAAAAATTGGCCAGCGCAAGTACATGTAACAATTATTATTACATGTACTTGCCCTGGTCAATTTTCTTTGTGACACGGTGACAGGAAAATACAGCGTGTTTTATATGTTCGTTCATGGGTATTCTTTCATTTTTCCGACTGTAGGTATTTTGATACCTAAACCATTATTGGTAGTTTTAAGGATCAGTTTGGATTAATATGTATTTATTTCTGAAAAATTACCAATCACCAATAACTCACAAATTAAAGCAATTAGGTATAGAGAATACTAATAAAATAAAAAAGTACCATAAAATATCATTTCATTACAATACTAAAATACATGGTGTACCATTTAAGAAAACTCAGAAAATATTCATTCCGGGTTTCGACCAACCCTGTATACTAAAATTTTAAAATTAGCTATACTAATGATTCTTAACAATAATAGACTATATTGAAAATCAATTGAACGTAAGCAGAGTTTTTAATGTCAAATTGTTACAATTCTACAGGGTGTGAATATTGCTACGAAATTAATAAAAAAACGTAAATATCTTTTAAAATACCCTGTATAATATTACGAAACCTCATATTTTAAGAAAGAAGATATTGAGGAGAATCCAAAAATGTAAAAATATACAGGGTGTCCCATTTAAAAAACAAAGTTATAAGCAACTTTTGGTATAACCGGAAGTTTCAAAGAAATGAAAATATTTTCATTTAATAGATCATGCTTCAAAACCCCTTAATTCCAATTTTCATGATTCTGTTGCCTTTAGTTCTCGAGATATTTCTAATAGGCCAGTTATCTGCCTCACCCTATATACTTAGGACAAAAAATAATACTAAATAGGGAAATTCAAACGAAAGAAATAAAAAGAAGAAGAAAGTTAGCATGGACAGCATTCGGCAAACTGAACTATATACTCAGGAATTAGCAAATTCAACTACATCTTAGATCTAAAATTTTTGATGCATGCATTATTCCGATATTAACATATGGGGCACAAACATGGACAATCACAAAAAAGAATATGAACATACTCAGAGTCACTCAACACGCGATGGAAAGAGCAATGCTTGGCATATCACTTAAGGACAAGAAAACAAGCACATGGATAAGACAGAAAACCAAAGTCACCGATGTGGTACAAAAATCACTAAAATTGAAATGGGAATACGCTGGACATGTAGCTAGGAGCGATCTTAACAAATGGCACAGAACAATTCTAACCTGGAGACCATACGAACACAAAAGACCCAGAGACAGACCTCCTATGAGATGGACAGATGATCTGAAACGAACTGCCGGGAAAATTGGCTACAAGTAGCGTACAACAAAAAACAATGGAAAGGAAGACTTGAAGAGGCTTATATTCAGATGTGGACGTGAATGGCTAGACGAAGAAGAAGAAGGCAGTTTCTGGTATATTGTTATATTACAGTGTACAAAAAATGGACATTTAAAAATTCCCTTTAACTATTATACTTCTTCCTTTTCTATAAACATTATTCTGTTTTTTCAGTGTGCCTCCAGTAAATTGTCTATCCATCGTTTTCGTGGTCTTCCCACTGATCGTCTTTCTATTAGGGAACCGTCCCTCGCCGTCTTTACTACTATATTTGTTTTCATTCGGATTATGTGGTCATTCCATTCTACTCTTCTGTTTCTTACCCAGTTATTAACCCGCGAGTAGTCGCGCGGTGAGATAGAATCTCAATTTTTATCCTTTTTCGCGATAACTTGATGAAAAATTTTGCAATTTTGAAAAAATTTCGTAAGTGCCTCGAGGAAGGGTGTAGTAATGCGTAGGATTTTTTTTCTTCTTCTTTTTTTTGTGGAATTTATGGCTTTGGGGAGAGCCAATTAGCTTTAACCCGCGAGTAGCCGCGCCGTTAGATAGAATCTCACATTTCATCCTTTTTTGTAATATGTACAGTAAAATTTGTCAGTAACGGCCACTAAAAATAAAAGAACTATATATATATATATAAGAACTAAAGGCGATATAGAAAGGTGGACGGTATTGCCAGTTTTTGTAGTCTACATATAATTGGTTTGGGAAATTTTTAAACTGGCCGTTAGGACAGGTTGCCGATGTTGGCAGGTGGCCGTTAACACAGGTTTTTTTAATAAAATTGTTAGGAATATATATTTTCAATATAAAAAGTAGATAAAAATAGTACAAAATAAAAATTTGTTTTAAATTCGTATTTTGAGATAGAATCTCACACGCGACTATCGACGTTACAGAAGTGAGCGCGACTACTCCCGGGTTAATGTCCTCCACCTTGTATATCCGTCGTATATCTGTACCTCTAGCTCTGTCCCATAGTGTCTTACAATCGATTTTTCCAAGAGTTTTCATCTCCGCTGTTTCGAGAAATATTTTTGTTCTCTCTGCGTCAGGTCGGGTTTCTGCAGTGTATGTCACTATTGGTCTGATGACTGTTTTGTAAATTCTGCCTTTCATTTCTCTTCTGATATTTTTATTTCTCCATATTGTGTCATTTAAGCAACCTGCGTCTCTGTTTGCATTCACTTGATCTTCCACTTCTGTTTCGAGCTTTCCGTATGATTAGTGTGACCAACTAGCCCGAAAAATCCGGGACATGGCCCGAATTACGAAGTCGTGTCCCGGCGTCCCGGACAAGGCATTCGGGCCATCCGAATTTTCGAGGTTTTGGTAAAATTCTATTTTGAAATTTTGAATACGTTATTTTTCTGAGAAATTTGTGGGACGAAAAAAAGTTGACAATTTTTAGAGTGTGATACTAATACCACATTCAAAACGCATGCATTTTATATCGTGGTATTATAGTTCTACGAAAACTCAAACTGCTGACTATTTTTCTTTTCTGTATTTTAAATATCATCCTGAAAAAACGATTCAAAAACAGTATCAATTCATGTATATGTGTACACATGAATCAGCTGTCCGAGGCATGCCCCATGCAACGATGTAAAGATGGCTAATAAATGGTTTTTTTTTCGGGTTTTGGAAAATGGCCCGTTTTTCACTGAAAAGTCCCGAATTTCAGGTATTTTTTTCAGCCTTGTCCCGAATTAAACTGAATTGGAGTTGGTCACACTACGTATGATGCTTCTCTGTCTTCAGTTGTTCTTATTAGCTGTTTAAAATATAGCCCTGTCTATTATCTGATGTATGTTATCCGCGATAGTCTTTTCCTACCTAGCCCTCTCTTTCCCTCGATATTTCCTATCACTGTTAGTGGAGAATATTGGCACAAACAGAGTGGCGAGAGACGGTTCCCCAATAGGACGAAGATCAGTGGGGAAACCCCCAAAAACCATGGAATGCCAACTTACTGGAGGCACATCGAAAAACAGATAGAGTGGGCCTATTTTTTGGGACATAATGTTAGAAGAACTGCTGGAACGGTTAGCTGTGGATCCTAAAGTTCTAGGGAGCATAGCGTATGCGGATGATTTGCTGCTTATCATAGATGCTAATTCAAGAAGAGAACTAGAAATAAAATCAAATGGAGTACTTGAAAATATAAATGAATGGATGAAAAAAGTTAAACTAACTATATCAGAAACAAAAACAACATATAGCCTTATAAAGGGAAGACTTGAAAGAAATCCAAGTATACAAATAAGGAGGAAAGCAATAAAAAGAACAAAAATAACTAGATATCTTGGTATCATAATCGATAAACCAAGTGCCCCTTCCCAAGAAATCCAATTCTAAGACGTGTAGCGAATATCGCCTTATAAGTTTAATGAGTCATACCCTTAAAGTATTCTTGCGTATTATCCATTCCAGAATACGAGCAAAATTAGAACACAGCATAAGTAAAACACAGTTCGGTTTTAGATGCGGTTTTGGAACTCAAGAGCCCCTATTTGCAATACAAGTCTTGATTCAAAAATGCCTGGATCAACAGAAAGATGTTTACGCCTGTTTTATCGACTATGAGAAAGCATTTGATACTATCAAACATGACAAACTCATAGAACTATTACATCTTTCAGGACTTGACACTAAGGACATCCAGATTATAAAAAATCTATATTGGAATCAAACAGCCCACATAAAGAATGGACATATGGTGAGTGAAAACATAACCATTTCTAGAGGGGTTAGACAGGGCTGTATTCTTTCGCCACTGCTTTTCAACGTGTACACGGAACAAATATTTCTAGAGGCACTAGAAGAGTACAATGAGGGCATCAAGATTAATGGCGTACCAATAAGTAATTTTCGATATGCAGATGATACTGTTATACTAGCCGATAACATCGAAGATTTACAGATGATGCTAAATAGAGTAAATACAACTGGCAACCAATTTGGACTGAAGATCAATAGAAAGAAAACTAAATTTATGGTGATCAGTAAAAAGAACATTCAACATATCGACCTGAATATTGAAGCCGAACGTATTGAAAGAGTACACCGATTTAAATATCTGGGATATACAGTAAATGATAAGTGGGACCCAGACGTAGAGATTAGGATCCGAATTGAAATAGCAAGATCCAAATTCATAAAAATGAGAAAGCTCTTAAGCAACCGCAACCTAAGCGTTAACCTCCGATGGCGCGCCACAAAATGCTATGTACTCTCTACGCTACTTTACGGAGTAGAAGGGTGGACGTTAACAGCAGCAACTATAAAGAAGTTAGCGGCTCTAGAAATGTGGCTGTATCGACGCATACTGAGAATTCCTTGGACAAACAGAGTGACCAACACAGAGGTATTGAGACGAATGGGTAAAGAGTTGGAATTGTTAACAACTGTTAAAAGGAGGAAAGCGTCATACCTGGGCCATGTGTTCCGTAATGATAAGTACAGTCTGCTACAGCTTATCGTCGAAGGCAAGATTGAAGGTAGAAGAGGTTTGGGCAGGAAGAAGAAATCCTGGCTGAGAAACTTGAGAGAATGGTTTCAAATACCAGAAGCTGCGAACATAATACATGCGGCACAAAACAGAGAAACCTATCGTTTGATGGTCGCCAACCTTCGGTAGAAGACGGCACATAAAGAAGAAGAATCGATAAACCAAGACTCTTTACAAACCATATAAATAGCGTCTGTGAGAAGGCAGCGAAAGTCATGCATTGCATTGCAAGCCTAGCACAAAGGGAGTATAGAATTCCGTTCCAGCATATGCGCGTATACCTGAGTACGATACTTGCCTCAATTGTAGGGTACGGTGCAAGTGTATGGGCACACAGACTAACAAATAATACAAATATTGAAAAACTGAATAAAGCACAAAGAGGTTTCCTTGTTAGAATGACAAAAGCCTTCAGTACTACAGCAACATCAGCTTTAACAGTATTGACTGGTGTAATGCCCATGCACTTGGAAACACAAAAACGTGCATGTAGATATTGGCAAAGAAAAGAAAATTATGAAAAAATAATACAATTAATGGGAATAGAAATCAGAACAAAAAGAGAATTAGAAGAAATATTAAATAGAAAATGGCAAAACGAATGGGATAATTCCCCTAAAGCAAGACGTCTCTATAATTTTATTCCAAATTTAAATAATATACCAAATTATTTTAACCCAAAAAAAGGATTAATCCATTTTCTTACAGGGCACGGTCCGTACCCTACATACCTACATAGATTTAACTTAAAAGACAATCAATATTGTGAATGTGGAGAAATAGGCACACCAGAACACATAGTATTTATTTGCGAAAGACAAACAAATACACAAGAACTACAAAGAATGAGAAGAGACCTTGTTGGCATAAATATAGAAAATATAATACAAAATGAAGAATTATTTAATACACTAAATAATTTAGCGGACATAATATCAAAGAAACAATTAGAATTATATAATATTAGACGAAGAAGAAATCAAGTAAATAATATCCAACCTCTATGAATTTGAATAAGAAATTATACAAAAAAAAATTAAAATTACATATAAAAATATAAAATAAAATATTGGAATAATTAAATAAATATTTATATAATAAATAATTAAAAATTAATATCAAATATAAAATAAAATAAAATAAATCAAAAATCAAAAAAAAAAATATTAATCAAACAAAAAAAAATTAAACTAAAAACCTGAAATTTTAAAACTCAATGGTCTGAGGCTCACCGAAATACCATTGAGAATATCATAAAGTCGATTAGACCTGCACTTAAAATTATTCGTGACTATTTTTAGATGAATAGTGCTGGCATTTCTCATCTGAGAATGAGAAATGGGAGCACTTTTATAAAAATTATATGTTAAAAAAAAAGTAATAATTTATCTTTTGTTTATTAGTTTTTGTTTAGTTGCTGTTATTTGTTTATTAGAATTGTTTATTAGAATTGTTTACAATTTGTAGTTTTCATAATTAGTAGTAGATTAGGGCTATTGTTAATTAGTCAAATAGAAAAAATTCTTAAAATAGTAATATTGTAATAAACTACTGTAATCCCATCGGGAAACGACCTTGATTAGTCACAAGAGGCCAGGTCAATTGTATAGTACTATAAATAAATAAAAATAAATAAATAAATAAAAAACAGATAGAGTCATGTCCACATCATAAAAAGAAGAACTTTCTTTGATACCTACAGTGGAACCTCGATAACTCGGATTAATCGGGACCGCGGCCGATCTGGGTTATCGAAAATCCGGGTTAGCCGGAGAATATGGTGAAAAATAATAAAATACGGTATACTTACAGATAAACTCCGTTAGAATTGAAATAACATGAAATATATACATATAAATATGCACAGTATCTACACATCTAAATTACTAAAAACACGCAAACACAAACCTAAGCAAACGGAAGCGAACAATACAATACTGTATTCATGCAGTCACCATCGGAACGATGTTTTGTTATTATGTATTAAGAACAGTGAAAACTAAGACCATTGATTAAAAAAGATTTTTTTAAATAGTCTTTCTTAAACAATGCTAACACAGTTTGAAATAAAAAATAAAGGATTACTACAGACAGGTGCCTGTTGTTTCTGCCGGCTTGTGCCATGAGTCATTTTTACTATCGTATAGTTCAAATTACACAAATACACATTATCTCTCAAATATTATATTACATACATATATTTTTATTGTTGAAATGTTTATCTGATAATTAAGAGGAAACACTAGCGATCAACAGGTAGCGAAAACGCGTTCCAAGATTGCGGCTGTAATTTTGAATATTTTTTTGAGATATTTGGCACACTTATTCGTAATATAATAAAGAATGGTGGTACAGAGCCCAATTTGAAAAATATTTTAATATGTGGAAATTACTCTGTAATTAAATACAATATTAGAAAACGAGCCTGTACCGCCATTAAGAAGAACAAAAAAAACTTTCTTCAAATAAACTTTTTTATCTGATGCCTAGTTTTTGTGTCATTTTGGAACTATTAATGAAATAAATAATTTTAGTAGTTCCAAAATGACACAAAATCTAGGCATCGGATAAAAAAGTTTATTTAAAGAAAGTGTATTTTTTGTTCTTCTTAATGGCGGTACAGGCTCTTTTTTTAATATTGTATTTAATTACAGCGTAATTTCCACATATTAATATATTTTTCAAATTTGGCTCTGTACCGCCATTCTTTATTATATTACGAATACGTGTGCCAAATATCTCGAAAAAATATTCAAAATTACAGCCGCAATTTTGGAACGCGTTTTTGTTACCTGTTGATCGCTACTGTATCACCTTAACTATTTTGATGGGAAATAAACCACAATTAAATTGAAAAAAATAATTTTATTAACATTTCGACGCCCAGAACGGGTGTCATTGTCAAAATACAAAATATTTGTACCGAAAATCAAAATGTTTATCTGATGAAAGTCGGTCCGGGTTAACCGGCCTTCCGGGTTATCGGGGGCCGACTTATCGGGGTTCCACTGTACTTGCAGCTGTGTCGGTTAAACAAATGTGTGCCATTGTAGCCTCTGAAATGGTATGTAGAAATGGCATGAGCACACGAGATGCTTTGTTCTGCTTGAATGTGCCAGCCCAGAGATGCATGGACATGAATCAGGATATGTACTTATGTTTTGTAGACTTTGAAAAGGCATTTGATAAAGTTCAACATAAAAAGCTTGTAGATATATTAAAAAGCAAAAATATTGACAGTCGTGATATGAAAATGATATCTAACATATATTGGAATCAAACTGCCAAGGTAAGAGTTGACAACCAGGACACCTAAGATATCAAAATACAGAGAGGAGTCCGCCAGGGTTGCGTGCTGTCCCCACTACTCTTCAATGTCTACAGTGAAGCAGTATTTCAAGAAGCGCTCTCAGATTCAATGGAAGGTATATCTATCAATGAAGAAGTTTTGAACAACTTACGTTTTTCAGACGATACATTAATAATAACGGATAACAACAATGATTTACATAACGTAATGCAACGCCTTAATGAACGCTGTCATGAGTACGGACTGAAGATGAATTTAAAGAAAACTAAATGCATGGTCATAACTAAATCAGCACACGCAAACATCCAATTAAATATTGAAGATACTGTAATTGAGTGTGGATAACTGCAAATACTTAGGAACAAGGATAACATCAAATGTAGACCAAACCAAAGAAATTAAGACACGTATTGAAATAGCACTTGCAGCATTCATTAAACTTAAAAAGTTTCTTTGTTGTCGGAATATAAGGTTAGAACTACGTCTAAGAATGCTTCGATGTCACCTGTTCTCTACTCTTCTTTATGGCTTGGAAGCGTGGACATTGAAACAAGTCCATTTGAATAAGTTGGCCACCTTTGAATTTTGGTGTTACAGAAGAATCCTACGAATATCATGGATTCAAAGAATGTCGAACGTGGAAGTAACTGGAACGATAGGAAATCAACCGGAAATAATACTAACACTCAAAAGACGAAAACTTGAGTACTACTTGGACATATGATGAGAGAGCCAAAATACTCATTATTACAACTTATTATGCAAGGCAAAATCCGAGAAAAGCGAAATGTGGGAAGACGTAGAACATCCTGACTTAAGAATTTACAGGAATGGTTCGAATGCAGTAGTGCAGAGCTATTTAGAGCGTCTGTCAACAGGGACCGCATTGCCATGATGATTGCCAACCTTTGATAGAAGATGGAGCTTAAAGAAGAAGAAGCCTAAGAAAAAGCAACGATGGAAAAATACAGATTTTACCATCTGTCGTCTGACAGAACCATGTATAGCACTGCTACAACTACAAATATCTAGATATCAATATTTGACATGAGGGAACATTAGTTAAAGCCATAACAAAAAGAAATACGATAGGTAAAAAAGCCATTACAATGTTAAACAGTCTCTTAGGAGGATGACCAATTTATCAGTAAAGAAAATAAATATAGAATATGAGACTATAGTGAAAGGTATCACTGTATAAAGCTGTGAAATATGGCCACTGAAAAGAGTAGGCAACGCTGGGAGCAATGAAAATGGATTTTTTGGGAAGAGCGACAGAAAGATTAGAAGAGAAAGGATTACGATCACAGATGATTTAACAAAACAATCTATCTAGTCATATAAAACAAAGAATAGATAAACAACGAATACCAAAGATAATGCCAAAACGGCAACCAGAAGACAAGAGGAAATGAGATAGACCGAGAACAAGTTGGAGAGAAGGAATAGACGAAGAGGTGAGAGAAAGCAACATAGAAGAGTACCTATGAAACGACCGAAGTGGCGATTGGAAGTCGAAAAATGGGGGAGATCGTTATAAACCTAGTCGTAGTAGTACATAATAGTATATAACCGTGACTCATCAAAATGGCCCGGTCAAAACAGTCCCGTCAAAAAAGCCCCGTCAAAATAGCCCGGATACAAAATAGCCCCGACAAAATAGATCGCACACAAAATAGCCCCGGCCAAAACACCCCAATAAAAAATTTTACCTTTTAACGGGGTACCATTTATTTTAAATCACTATTCTAATTGGGAAATAACAAATAGACCACAATTTAACTTAAAAAAAATGATTTTATTAACTTCTCGATTGCCACTTCGGACGTCGTTGTCAAAATACAAAATAATAATAAATTAAACAAAAATGTTGTTGCTTAGTAAAAAAATTCTTCTAATAATTTAATTTAATCTGACTCATTCACATTGGCAATTCAGACATATATTGTACATTTTAAAGTAGAAGACTTTAAAATGATATTGGCAATATTTATGAGTTGCGTTCCTGGGACGACTTTATTGAAAGATAGTTTATTCGATTACATGAAACCAACTTTAAGAATATCCGTCACAAAAAAATCATAGTATGACATCCGTCTTTAAAAAGACAACCACACGTAATGGTGACAGTAAAATTCTCGTGTTAGGGATTCCATAGTAAATCACGAGGAAATGAGAAATTTTTTTCCTGGTTTTTCCTAACAGAACACACAGGGTTCGACTTCTCTGAAAAGATCATTTTTATTGAATGTGGTTTAGATAAACATATGAATAAAGGATAAATACCTACCATTTCCGAAAAAATATTTTTTAAGGGATTATTTCATGACGAATTCTGAAGGGAGCTTTTTTGTCGGGGCTATTTTGTAGGGGCTATTTTTTGGACGAGCTATTGTTCCGCGGCTATTTTGTCCGCAGGCTATTTTGTCGGAGCTGTTTTGTGTCCGAGATATTATGTCGGGGCCATTTTGTCGGAGCTTTTTCGACGGGGCTATTTTGACGGGGTACCATATTTAACATATATTATTCAGAGGTATTTTTTAATTCATAATGAAGTTTGAGCTAAAAGCTTTGGCAACATACGTTGACGCGTTGTATACGTAAATATGGCAAGGGCCGATCCAGGACAGATTTTCGGGAGGGGCCATGAACTTTTTTTGGGAGAGATACCGTGGGTCTAGGGGACAATTTTTAAAAATCTGGGTTAAAATGGTTAGTTTTAAGGCACTTTACACACACTTTTGAGTGCCATAAAGATATTCAAAACTTGTCGTTAATAAAGTATCTTTATTTTTTTAGCTTAGTCTGCAAATGTTTAAAATTATATTTTTTTATATTCTCGTAGGGAGCCATGACCCCTATGGCCCCCTCCCTGGATCCGCCTTGAAATATGGATGTGTGAATATGTACATATACTCTTATTGTTATTTTGGTAATTAGAGTATGTATATTATTACGTTTAAACGAAATTTGACCTGCTATTTATGTTTTAAACCTAGAGTAAATATTACACACATGAAACATCAGATTATGATCATCTCTCTTAATTTTCCCGTTTTTCTGATAACAAAAATTAATCATAATTTTATTGTGTTTACGAAATGATTAAGAATTCAGTTATCATTAAAATTAAGATCATTACTTAAGTTTTATTACCACGTGTAGGGCTCAGACATACATGTGGTACTAAAACACAGTCTTATGAGATATAATCATACAGTTCCGAGTAGAGACCAGAGTAATGACGTTTCCGTGACTTGTTAATGCGATATAAAAAAATGTTAATTTCTAATCTGATGGAATAAATGGTAAAAATATGTTTAAAATATACCATCTAGAAGGTCTAATTTTTATAGGTTGATAATAGAATAAAATTATGATTTTTGCTGGTCATTTGCCTTATGTGGTACCTTATATGGCTATTTAATGAGTTGTCGAAATGATTGAAAAACAAAAAAAAATAATATTTTGAAAACCTAATGTATGCCCAAAAGAGGTAATAAAACATTCAGTAGACTTTTTGTTTGTATGCCGATATTAATTTTTGTAAATAGAGGGTAAATTGGAGGCAAGAGGGGAATAGGAGGCAAGAAAATGTCCTGGCTCCGAAACATAAGGCAAAAGGCAATGGACAGGGATTAACGACATACAATATCTGATGCACATTGCAAGAAACAGAGAGTTAATGGAAAATGTGATCGCTAACATCCATTAGTGGATTTGCATCTGAAGAAGATTAATTTTTGATTAATTCCTGACTTATTAGACTTTTGATTCATAGATGCTACTAGTAGCATCTTTGGTAATTATTTTGATAATTACCCGGAAAGGATGAAAGGATTTGATTTCAGTTCAGTGCCTCTACCCAGGTGCTCCGATGAGGAAACGAGTATTCCGAAATACGTATAAGCACATAGTAGAGGCTCTGTACTGTAATCAAATCTGAACCATCTTTTCTTTTCTTTTAGTTTATACTTTATTCACCTTTGGTGGATATTAAAGGAAATAGTTCGCTAAAATTATTATCACGGTGAATGACAGGACGTGAAATGCAATTTAGATTTCCCTTGTCGAGTATTTCGGCACTCTGTTATGCTTTATTTTTCCAACTTAAAAAGCTCAGAGGATAAATAATTTCGAATTTTATTTCCTGACTTATTAGACTTCTGATTAATTTTGTATCCCCTTATAATTATACTGGTGGGGTACTGGCTCACTTTGGTAATTTGTCCATCGCGTTTTCCAATGTGGGAGGTGTAGATGTCCTGCGTTGACCTTGGGTTGCTGAAGAGGTGATCGACAATGACCAGAGGGTTGTAAGAAGTGTCTAATTATCGCACAAGTTAGGACCATAAAAAATTTTATTTTATTTATTATGACGTAGCTAAAATTATGCACCTTTTTCCCCCATTGTAAAAGATCTTCTCCGTGTATGGAGTGAATCACAGTCAACATTTCACCTTGATTAATATTTATGACATGCAACTTATGCGTTTTCTGTGGTTGCTGTGCGGGGGAATTGAACCTCGAATAATCTGCATAATCTGTAATGTTAATCAAACTTAGAAGGTAGGAACTTACTGTTTTTTTTTTATTAATTACGTGTGTTTTTAAGCAGAGTCCAAGTGCAAATGAATTAAACATAAATTGGATTTAAAAATGTTTAGTGATGATCTATAGGGAATCAGTGTGGATTTTTCTAGCCACAACAGCATGATTAATATAATAATTATTAATTCATTATATTATAAAACGTAAACAATATAATTATATTTTAAAGACCATGGAATTATAAAGAGAAGGACTATAATTTAGATGGTTAGATAACATCAAACAATGTGTTATATAAGCTGTATGGTTTGTTGAAAAAATTGTTCAGTATGTTTTATTTTCGTTATTATTGTTAACTTCTACATTTGTATAAAAATACAAGTGCTTTTATTTAACCTTTTGACACAGTACCTACAATAGTCGGAGAGATAGAGGCATATTTTGCTCGTGATAAGTAATATGGACAAACTATACGGGGGTATGTTGAATTAGTTGTGTACATGATTTTACCCAACGGGCGGAAAGCAGAGTGGGGGACGAGGGTAGTTATAAGGGGTCAAAGTTGCGATTTTTATTTTTTTTTGTGACGCTCATGACGCTTACCAAAATTTGGGAATAAGTAAGTCATGATGTAGCTATGCAAAATCTCCATGGGCAGAACGCTGTGTGTGGAACAAAGGGGTGGAGGCAGGGGTGAATTTATAAATTATAAGGGTTTTTTTGTGACGTTCATGATCGAGATAGTGCACCAAAATTTGGGAATAAGTAGACCTTGACATAACTAAGTAAAATCTCCAGGGAGGAAACCAGAGCGGGGGACGAGGGTAGTTAAGGGGTCATAGACGCGGTTTTTATTATTTTTTTTTGTGACGCTCATGATCGAGATAATGCACCAAAATTTGGGAATATGTAGGTCATGACGTAACTAAGCAAATTCTCTAGGGGCAGAACGCTGCTTGGGGGACAAAGGGTTGGGGGCAGGGGTGAATACAAAAATTATAAGGTATTTTTTGTGACCTTAGTGATCGAGATAGTGCACCAAAATTTGGGAATAAGTAGATCATGACGTAACTAAGTAAAATCTCCAGGGGCGGAACGCTGCGTGGGGGCCAAAAAACTGACCCCCGCCCCCCACCCATTTGTCGCCCACGTAGCGTTCCACCCCTGGAAATTTTGCTTAGTTATGCCATGATCTACCTACTTATTCCAAAATTTTGGTGCAGTATCTCGATCACGAACGTCACAAAATCCCCTTATAATTTTTATATTCACCCCTGCCCCCACCCCTTTGTCCACCAAGCAGCGTTCCGCACTTGGAGATTTGGCTTAGTTACATCATGACCTACTGATTATCAAATTTTGGTGCACTATCTCGATCATGAGCGTCACAAAAAAAATAATAAAAACCGCGACCTTAACCCCTTATAACTACCCTCATCCGCCGCTCTGATTTCCGCTTCTGGAGATTTTACTTAGTTATGTAATGGTCTACTTATTCCCAAATTTTGGTGCACTATCTCGATCCCGAACGTCACAAAAAACCATTATAATTTTTATATTCACCACTGCCCCCACTCCTTTGTCGGCCACGCAGCGTTCCGCCCCCGGAGATTTTGCTTAGCTACGTCATGACCTACTTATTACCAAATTTTGGTGCACTATCTTAATCATGAGCGTCACAAAAAAATAATAAAAACCGCGACGTTGACCCCTTATAACTTTACCCCTTGGGTAAAGTCATGTACACAACTAATCCAACATATACCCGTATAGTTTGTTGATATTACTTATCACGAGCAAAGTCCGCTCCCAGCTCTTAGACTATAATGGATGGAAAACTGTATAATATATGGTTGATACAATGGTTGATAAAATCTAATAATAGTCCAGGCGGTACCTCTTTTGAATTTGACAATTTCCATAAATGTCTATTTTTTGCTGGAATCACTTCAGTATATATCTTGTATCAATCATTAGGATATGCGCAAGTCGCAAATCTTGCACTTATTTTTTATTTAACAAATTTAACAATTAGAATAGTTAATTATAGCAAAATCTGAAATAAATAATTTTTTTTTCTTTTTTATATATTTAATATTTGACTAGCTAGAAAATAAAAATGTAGGTAATGTACAACATATATTGTTTAAAAAATAGGAATAATTGGAAAAAGTGCAAAAAATGGAGTTTCTTCTTTACATTTTTTTGGCCCGTTAAAAATAACTTACAGACTTCATATTTCACCTGGAAAAACGTCATAATATGACTGAAAAATGTGCTAAATTTCGTTATAATCAATTTAATAGTTTTTATCATCATTATCATAAATCACAAGAAAAATCACCCTGTATATTAAAATTTTCAATATCCGTTTGAAAATTGCACAACAAACTGAGTTTAATGATTCGGTTCCATTTTTTTGCGCAGACCATTCAATGAATTTAATTTTTAAATTATTGGTTTGTTCCAACCCGTCACATAACCGTTTTTGAATCGTTACGCGCATGCGCAATAACGTAAAATTCTGCGCAGTAACACATTTTACGTTACTGCGCATACTCGTAACCATTCAAAAACGGTTATGTGACGGGTTGGAACAAACCTTATGTCGGAATTTTTATGAACTCAGAATTCTAACAAGAATTTCAATATAATTTCAAAATTAATGTCAAAAATTGTCTGCGCAAAAGTTGAAACCGAACCATTAAACTTAGTTTTTGTGCTCCTTTCAAATGTGCAAACGGATTTTAAAAATTTTAATATACAGGGTGTTGTTTCAAGGTGACAATGACTTTATATTTTTTGTTAATCCGGACCTGGATTTTTCTCGTGATCAGAAGTTGGGTCATTGAAGTTAAAAAATCCGAAATATATTTTTTGATAAAAACACAAAATAAACAAAAATTTGACATTTTCGAGAGTATTTTTCGAAAAAAAAATGCATTTTTAGGTTACGTATGCTTAACCTACCTATAAAAAATAGACAATCTGTGTAAAAGCTATGCCAGTATTTTTTTAAATACTCGCATAGACAAAAAATACTAAAAACCAAAAAATGACGTTTAAGGGGTGGGGAAGGGGGTGCCTGCTAAAATTGATGTTTTTTATTTTTTAATCAATCATATAGAACGTAAAAAAAATGAAAAAAATGGAATTCTGACAGTGAGGGCATATTGACTATCTTAATGGAGGGTGCCCTTTATGAGCTGAATGATAATGATTTTTACTGATTACTGTTAAGTTCTTTCGAAAATAGTATCCTGTGTGATTTTAAATCATATACGTTTGCTTTAATATCATTAACTGAGATTCCCCGTATATAGGCATATTCCAAGAATTTTGTAAATACCTCGATAGCCTTACTAATAGAAGTAAATAACAGCTGCAATAATCGTAATTTCAAATATTCTTGTTTGGAATACTTCCTGCTAGCATGTCGCCGATTGACTGCGAATTATTCTCATCGTACCAGTATGTAGATCATGTAAATTGTGGTTATTATACATCAGGAATTCCAATATGTTAATTAATTTTACTTATGTGTCTTTTTATGGCTAGATTGGGAGATTTCTCTTTGGTTTAAATGCTCGAGAATCGTTATTTATACAGCAGGTACACCTCTTTGGTTCTTATCAGTAGCTTTTAAGATATAAACATTAGACACTAATAGTAAAAGTCATTTAATTACTAGAGACATTCATAGAAGAACACAAACGACAACAAAATAGATCGAGAAGTTGAAACGCGACTAATGGCAGGAAACAGATCTTTCTTTGCAATGCAACATCTAATGAAGTCAAAATTTCTTTCACGAGGTGAAAAAATTCAGATATATAAGACCATAATACGACCAGCAGTCGCTTATGGAAGCGAAACATGGACGCTAACAAAAAGAGAAGTACATAAATTGCTGGTGTGGGACCGTAAAATGTTTCGAATGATATATGGCCCTTGCAGGGACAGCGTGACAAACGAATGGAGGAGTAGATACAATAAGGAGCTGGTCTCTATTCGAAAAGGAAAATCTAGTCAGATATATAAAGGCCAATAGACTCAGATGGGCAAGGCATGTGATACGGAGTAACGACAATCGTCTTATAAACAATGTGTTCTGGGAAAGGCCAGATGGAAGAATGTCTGTAGGACGGCCTAGAAACAGGTGGAAAGATGCAGTCAAAGAAGATCTGGAGAAAATAGGAGTAGGACAATGGGAATTAGTGGCACAGGATCGAAAAACATGGAAGGCAATAGTAAACGCGGCAAAGACTCACGAATAGTTGTAACGCCATTGATGATGATGATGATTCAAAGAAGTTTATCAACTGTTTTCAGATGAGTTTTGAATGCGAATATTCGTCGGAATGTCAATTTTGGAGTACCTAAGTAGACATATATCCGGAAGGGGCCGGATGTGCTTTCTACATTCCATCTAAGTCAACAGAAAAAATGTTCAAATTACCTTCTAATTGCTCAATTTTTAGTGCAGAAGCAATTGCAATTCTTGAATCCTTGATATATTTCAATAGTTTAAACAATAATTCAGTGTTAATAATATCCGATTCATTGTCAGTTTTATTATCTCTCAAAAGTTCAAAGTTACCCAATTATAATTCTAATCCTTTCATTTACCAAATTAAGAACATGTTTGTCAGGCTTAAAAATAAAAATAAAACTACTAATTTTATTTGCAAATATTTCCTCCGTACCAAATAAATAACCTATTGGCTACTAATGACAAAAGAGTATATAAATTGTCTAATCTTTATACATAGTACAAATTTATGTCTGTAATCAATTTTATCCAATCTCGTTAACCTTTTTTTTACCCATTTGTTTATTTTTCCTCCTTTTCCCTATTTATAGTAATGTCTTGTAGGAATTTTTAAGAGGTTTTTTTTTCTTTTGACTATTATGACCTGTTTGCAATAGTAGGTATAGATAGACACTTTTTTATTTAGTATTAAGTAAATTAGAATAATATGTTTTCTTTTTAATAAGTTGTATTAGGTTTAATAGTTTTTTTTTTGTATTAGTATTAATTATTATCAAGTTATATCTGGCTAAATAGCTAAGTGCTAAAGTCACAAATAAAAAAAAAAGTTAATAATAAATTTACTATCAGGAAAACCTAGAATCTCCTCTAGGATGGTTTGATCCGTTGTTTTCTCCTACATAACAAAAACTGTGGCTTGTGGAGTGGGTTTTATTATCCGGAGGTTTTAACTTTTGTATATATTATATGCAACATCATCATAAGCAGCAATTCCATCCATAGTAGGGGATGTAAATATTACCTACTTAGCGATTTCCCCATATCCCTTATAGTTGAGGAAATGAAACTGAAAAAATGGCGAGTTTTTCGTCCAGCATCGATTTGTACAAAAATTTGGGATTTCACCCTCTAGTTCATTTTCTATATTGAGCCGTTGTACGCTTTTGGTTTTTTAAGCTGTGTTTAAGTAAGTTTTTGTTGGAGCTATACCTATATAAAAAATTGACCTATATATTTTGGGACCAAAATTTGGGATTAGGATCATCTCACCCTGTACTTTATATTCTATATCATGCTCGAGGGCGTTAATTATTTTTAGGGGTGTAAACTACCCCTTATTTTCAAAAATTATACAATTATTATAAAAAAACATTGTTAATTTTAATATGGGTAAAATTTGGTTTTGATTGGTTAAATAATGATTGTTTTATGCTAAAGAATATATCATAATATTTCAACCCTTAAAAACCACCCTTAATAACATTGCAATTTTTATAAATAGATAATTTAATAGATCTATACAGAAAATAATTAGAATTAAAGAATTACAAGAACTTTATTTACACAAAAATACGAATTTACAAATTAATATGTACCTACAAATACAAATAGTTTTTTAGTCATCTTCCAGTATACGAACCGGTTTTGTGGTATTTATAATTGTATACATTGAAAATGCTTATAAGCGGCCTATTCAAATTTTTCGAAAACAAAAGTTCGTTTTATAAACATAGCTCCTTCATTTTTGGCGATACAAATTTTTTCAAAAATGTTTTTATAGCATTTTTGAAGAACTATAAGACTGTGTAAATTAAATTCCATAAGATCCCTTAATTTTTAATTGGGGTGGGTTCAAAGGGCTCGAATAAGGGGGTGTTTGCTCGTAAATAGAGGTTTTAAACAGCTATGTATATGTCGCTAACTATTCACTGTAGTGAAAGTCTATGTACAAGTAAATTTTAGGTATTAAAAAAGATATAATTTAGTAGTGTATAATTTTTTTCGTATCTCCAGTATTTTCGGAGATATTTTGAAGAAAAAGGTGAAAAATACGAAATTGCAAAAAATCTATTTTTCTTTAAACTCCAATGTTTCCAAAATTAGGCCTTTTAAATAGGTCAAACTTCTTCAGTGTATTTATAATGCAAATATAAAAAGACTTACAGAAAGGTGAAGACCAATTTTTAATTAGGAGGGTAGTTAGGGGGTTGTTTTCACTGATTTTTTCATAGAGAAAAGCAGGTACCGACCTTTTTTTGATCATAAGTCGCTCAATTTTTATGCTAGAAACTTTTTATTATTTTTTTTTGCAAGGTCTAATTGTATGCTTGAAAAAATATTATCTCAGTTTTCCTTGAAAAATGTAAAGTTTTCCCGTTATTTGGCTTTGAATATTCCAAATTATGCAGTTGACGACAAAAGCTAACCTTTAACATGTCGTATCTCGGTTCATATTGATCGTAAAATATTATAGAAACATAATTTGGGTTGTGTTACTAAAAGATGCAATGTCGATATCTACAGTTTTTTTTATTAAATGCATATTTTTCGAGTTATTCTCAAAAAACCCTCAAAAAGGTGGATTTTTTTCGTCGAAAACCTGTTACTTTCAATCGCGAATAACTCGAAAAATATTAGTTTTAACGGTTTTACGAAGAAAATGTAAACTTTTTTTTTTGAATTACTTTTTACGTCGATCTACATGGTTAAAATGTAATAAAAAATTCCCACCCCCGAGATGGGGTGGCAACCACCTCGAAAGTTTTAGCGTACAGCGGCATGATATAGAAAATGATTCTTGGACTATTCCCTACCTTCTGTGAAAATTTCAAATAAATACATGCTGGACGAAAAAAGTTTTTAACGCTTCTACCTTTGCTCTTTAACTCCTCTGACTTTCTTTGCATTATTTTCGTTTGGATTAGGTATTGTCCGAGTCCATGTTTGCCCTGCGTCTTGCACTTACCTCTCTCACGTCGCTGAAGTATTTTACGTCGACCACTACATGGTCGATTTGATTTACTGTATTTCCATCAGGAGCTATTTTGGACACGTGCTTCGAAGAAATGGTCTTACAAACTTAGCATCCAGGAAAAGATAGAAGGCAAAAGAAGTTGAGGTAGATCTCCCACCGACCACGGACCATATTGTTGCTACTATTGGTGTTCCATTGTCAGAATTTGCTAGAATGGCAGAAGATAGGAAGAAATCAAGGAACATTGGGAACATCAATTAATATCTTCATAATATCACGATAACTTTACCAGGTTAACGACTAAGAAGAAGATTCCCATTAGGGATTCTTCATGTTCCTTTATGTATATCTTTGTATCCATGTGCTGGTACCTAATTACTATGTTGATTTTGACCGGTGTATCAGATGAGCGTGGAAACACATTTATAGCCAGAGACCGAATGGAGTGAGGAGAAGAGGCAGGCCCATAGCACGAGTTAAGGACCAAGTGGAAGACGGCTTGCTAGTGGTAGGGAGTTCGAAATTGGAAAACCAAGACGAAGGATAGGAAGCAATTTAAACTGATTCTGGAACAGGCCCACCATAGGTTATAGGGCCAATGATGACGATGGTGATCAGGTGAATCGTGAATTTTGTATAAAATATGCTCCTCATATCAAAAATTAGCAGGAGAGATTTATTATAGAATTATTTGCAAATATAGTTTTCTTCCTTAGTATACTAAAAAATTAATTAATTCATTCCTATTAGTTGTAGTCTCTTGGTAACAATGAAGAATCTTAACAGCCCATTTGAATGCAGAAGTCATACTGTATTTTCATTTCAAACACTTCGTAGTTTTTCTACTTGCTAACCGAACGTAATTACTTAATGGTTTTAGTGATCTTTAACATTATTTGCACTCTTTACAACTACCTGTGCATATATTGTAAATGGAAGCTTCTGGAAATAGATGTATGTATTTCCAAAGCGTTACCTCCTCAAAAAATGTTACTGCATGCTATAAATCAACAAATTAAAGACTGTATATTGATTATGTTGTTTATAGAAAAATAATATATGATACATATTATATTACTAGATATATTATATGTATCATCTATTATTTTTTTGAAAACAAATACGAGGGAATGGAAGAAATATACTAATATATTAAAAATGTAATACAATGGCGGCAAGCGATACATTGGAACAAATATACATGGTGTTTCATTAATAATTGTCCATATAGTAGCTGCAGAAACCTTAGCACAAAATACGAAGATTTAACCTAAAACACTTAAATAAAATGTGATCCCTTATTGAGTTACAGGGTGTTTTATCTAAAATATTAAAAATTATTTTTGCTTAGCATTTTAAAACTATTCGAGGTATCCGTTTCATACTTGGCAGAAAGACATCCTACTAAATTATGATAAACAAACGTTTCTAGCTAGTACCAGAGGCGTACGACAGGGGATGGTGGATGGTTGACCCTTCTCAAATTCTACGCCACTGGAGGAATTACTATTTTAGTGCCATTTTTAGATTCTCCAATACTTTCTACGTAAATAATATACTATTCATTGGTAACGATAAAGTCATTAGTTTTCGAGATATTTGAAGTTAAATATGAAATGGCACAATTATTTTAATTAATTTATAATTCTCGTATGATTCATATGATTAAAATTTAAAAATTATTTTTACCCAGTACTTTAAAACTATTTGGCGTATCCTTATCATACTTGGCAGAAAGTGTAGGTACTGTACACCCTACTAAATTAAGATAAATAAACGTTTCTAGCTACTAGCAGAGGCGTACGACAGGGGATAGTGGCTGGTTGACCCTTCGCAAATTCTACGCCACTGACGAAATTGCTATTTTAGTGTAATTTTTTGATTTTGCAATACTTTTTATGTAAATAATATGCTCTTCATTCGTAACGATAAAATGATTAGTTTTCCAGATATTTTAAATTAAAAATTAAGCGATACAATCCATTAATCAAAATAACCGTGTCGTTTCATTTTTAACTTCAAAGATCTCGAAAACTAATGACTTTATCGTTACGAATGAAGAGTACATTATTTTCATAGAAAGTATCGGAGAATCCAAAAATTGAACTAAAATAGCAATTTCGCCAGTGGCGTAGAATTTGAAAAGGGTCAACCATTAACTTTCTCCCGTCGCACGCCTCTGGTAATAGACATAAACGTTTGTTTAACATAATTTAGTAGTTTGTACAGTACCTATACTGCCTGCCAAGTATGAAAAGGATACGTCCAATAGTTTTAAAATGCTGAGCAAAAATTATTTTTAAATTTTTAGATAAAACACCCTGTAACTCAGTAAGGAACAACATTTTATTTAAGTGTTTTAGGTTAAATCTTCGTATTTTGTTCTAAGGTTTCTTCAATTACTATATGGACAATTATTAATGAAACACCCTGTATAGAGGTAGAGAGGTAATTTTTCAACGGAATATTCATTTATATATAAAAGCATCGGAAATAAATAATTATAAGATTTTCAAAGAATCATATTTTAAAAGTTTTAACTAACGGGACCCCAGTTTAAAAAAATAATCAAAATTGGTCCACTAGAAGCTGAGATAATTGCAAATTTTAAGCGCGTCGCTATTTTGAACGACTGATTTCGTTTTTGAAACGGCCGAAATTGTTATTATATTCCCATCACTGTATGGTTGCGCAAAAGAAGAAAATGTGAAAATTTATATTTACTAAATACTTGACGCAACAAAAACAAAAGTATTTAATAGGGTTCTAAAACAAGTGTATTTGTTTAAAAAAAAAAAGAACTCAAACCTTCGTGCTATCGTTTTAAACGCCGTTCAACTTTGATCGATCATAAGTTCGGAACAATTGACCAATTTTAATGTTTTTTTTTTAAATATATAGGCGTCTTTCGCTGAACTTCCGATAAAACTTTAGAAAAAAAATTAACTGAAAATTGGAAAAGATATACTATTTTTTAAGATTTAAAACTACTATTAGCTTAAGAATTGTAGAGTTTTTTAAAAAATTCCCTAGGCTCTCCTATTCAACGAATTTCAATAATTAGAATTTTTTTTGAAAGTTTGAATGCCCTTTTATGTAAAATAATTTTCAAGTATTTAAAACTTTTTGTGTTAGCTTTGCATAATTATGAAAATTAATAACTTTTTTTTAATTTAGATTGCAAAAACTACTTTATCGATTAGGCTGAAATTTTGTGTAGTGTTTTTTATGTTAAAAAGATTTTCGGGTGAATTTGGAAGGTTTTATATGCCTTTTAAATTCCTGATAATAGAATATTGACAAAACATTGATTTTGCCCCTTGTTTAATGATTTTTGCCAATTTTGAAATATTAATAATTATTTTTTCAATTTGCAGTACCTACATTCTATCTTATAGTGGGTAAATTTAATTGCAAAACTTTTTTGTCTGTACAAAGTTGTTCTAAAATGCATAGCTACCGAAATATAGTGACGAAAGTCTTTTCACAAATTGTTTAATAAAAAATTGAGCCCCCTTTGGAAGTGTCCGCATAGTTAAATTATCATTTCTAATAATATTTCGAATACTGCAGTGAATGAACGTAAATAAAAAATGAACTATTACCTCCGATTTTGGTGAACCTCCACGAATCTGATCGATTTTCATGAAAATTCGTGAGTAGTTAGAGGATATCTCAAGAAACAAAAGTGACATTAAGTATTCAAGCTTAAAGAAGGGAAAACGATGCATTTTATAAAATATACTTACTAAACAGTAATCAAAGATCAAAGTAATGAGAAATACCTATGAAATGAACTCCAGAAGGGGTTGAGGAGTCGATAGCATCAAAATTTATGCTCCAAAAATTTTTCAGAATGTATGTTCTAAAAACTTTTCCAAAAAAATGTTATTGGTTTTTTTTTAGAATAACTTCATTAAGATGAAAGGCGCAAAATGTCGCCTATCAAAATTTTCAATGTGTTTTAAATGTATTCATTTTTTTCGAATCCTGAGAAAACTAATACGTATTTTTGAAAAATTTAAACGCAGAATGAAATATTACGTTAATAACGAGGGCCCAAAGTCCCTTAGAATAAATAAAAAGTTTTTTTTGAATGAAATATTTTCAATTAAAAATCATACTAAATTTTCTCTTTTATTTTCACCCCTGTAACTTATTAAAATAAATATTATAGAACTTTTCAGGGACTTTCGGCCCTCGGAAATAAAGTAATCGTTCATTCTGCATTTAAATTTTTCAAAAATAGTTAATAGTTTTCTCAGGATTCGAATATAAAAATGAATACATTTAAAATACATTGAAAATTTTGATAGGCGACAATTTGCGCCTTTCCCCTTATAACCCGGTCTATAAAGACATTTTAAATAACAAAAATTGCCGGAGAGCCAAATTTTGGTGGAGAGCCAGGGTATACCATAACAAATAAAGTTTAAATAGTCCCCATCGATCCCATGTGTGCGTCAAAAGTTATTCGGGGTCAAAGGTCAAAATTTGAGATTTTTTGGATTTTTTTCGAAAACGGTAAGTTTTATCAAAAAAAACCTTAAACCAAAGTTGTAGATCTTAAAATTCTCTACAAAAATAGTCCTTACTATTTTTTTCCTAAGAGTTGCCATTCCTGAGATATCGCGATTCAAAGAGTCACATTATACATGATATGCACACGTTTCCACACCACCTGTGAGGTAGTGTACTCGGCGCTTTTTTTTACCGTGGTTTCCCCTGTAGGTTTACTCCACTAACTGTTTTGACAATTTTAGGATAATTTAAGGAAACAATACCGGTCAAGTTCTAGATATTACCTTATTATTGATATTGATTATTGATATTGCTATTGATTATTAGGTTAAGTATTGTTTTGATTTCTTTAGATATTTTAATCAGATTCATATTCTTGAAAGTCTACTTCAACAGTCAGGTCTTCTTCGATTTCATCTTCGTCCTCTTCCTCTTGCTGGATGTTCAAAAATTTTTCAAATGTGACTGAGTTAATTTTCCAGGCTTTTCTGTAATAATAATTCTACTACCATACTTCAATTTCAATCGTATTTTTATAATTATGGCATCTAAAACTACATCTTGACAAACATTCCTTAATTCATCCAACGAAAACTGGCAATCATCACTCGTTTCTATGAATTGAAACATTTTCTCCATCGCAGAGTTTACAGTTTCATCTTGTGGACTGCCAATTTTACGACCAGTATTAGGTTTTAAGAAAGATTTGTAACAACTGTCATGGTATTTGGCATCAGCAGCGACTAAATCATACTCAAAATTAATACTTTCAAGAACAGCCTTCGAAACATCATCAGAACGATCTTTAGCTAATTTCAACAGGGATTCTTTGAATTTTAGTGTAGTCACGTTACGAATTATTTTTCGAAGATGCTGTGCTTTCTTTATCTCAGATTCTTCATTGGCTTCATTGCCACAAAATACTTTTTAAGTACTAGCCTGTTCCTCCTCACGTTGTCTTTTCACTGCAGCGATTGAAGTTTTCCGAATATGATTTTCTGCAATTCACGTGTATTGTAACGGATTTTTGAGTTCTTAAATACTCAATAAACTCATCACCTCTCTCGACACTAGCCTCGATTAAATTTGGCATTCCACGATCAACCACAACTGTTTTAGTTTCACTTAAAAGTTTATTGCAAATAAAGCAAAACTGAGACATTTTTAAAACTATAAAATTGTACAAATAACGGTAACGGTACTAAATGGTAAACGCTTGTAATAACTAATACTTATATTCACTTAAACTGAACCTTTAGCACTAAAAGAAACAGATAATATTATGAACCAGACCTACGGACAATACTGTCATTGCCTATAATTAATAGACAATCTGTTCTTTTTTAAACAATGGTATAGCCAAATGTTTTTCAAGGCCACGTGGATAGAGGAAATTCAGTTTGGGACTGATTACCTTTTGAAGAAATATTTTCAGAATAGTATAATATACTATATAAAAGAGACACAAATAGGCATTTATACTTGTCTTAAGGGCCACATATGTATAATATACGTGGCTTATATGTGCATAAATATAATGTATAAAGTAACTTTTAAAATCGCGATATCTCAGGAATGGTAACTCTTAGGAAAAAAATTGTAAGGACAATTTTTGTAGAGAATGTTAAGATCTACAACTTTGGTTTGAGGTTTTTTTTTTGATAAAACTTACCGTTTTCGAAAAAAATCCAAAAAATCTCAAATTTTGACCTTTGACCCCGAATAACTTTTGACGCACACATGGGATCGATGGGGACTTTTTAAACTTTATTTGTTATAGTATACCCTAGCTCTCCACCAAAATTTGGCTCTCCGGCAATTTTTGTTATTTGCCAAGCATTTTGATCTCTAAGTTGACCGGATTATTAATTTTTAAGATATTAGGTTCGTCCAAAAACCATTTGAAAGGAAATTTCAAGGACTATAATATCGTATTAAATTTAATCTTTTAAATCCCTTATTTAAAAAAATGAGTGGTTAAAGAGGTTATTTTTTATCTTACAAAAATAGTAAAAAGGTTATGGTAAAACACAAAATTATCATTTTCGCTTGTTTTTATTTTTCTTAGCGCATCTTCCACAGATGTCCTGTCCTTTATTTCATGTTCCAATGTTATCTCCTAAGATCGTTAATTTATTTTTATGACAGTAGTCTGTGTTGATAAAACTGTTTTTTTGTCTCATGTTACAAGTTTACTTACTTGTAAATGTTAATTTTTGAAACAAACATTGTAAAAGTTTATCAAACAACAGGTATTTCCTGTTCCAAATAATGTATTTTATCAGTGTTTGTGTTTATCTGGCCATTTTTTCTCCGACTGCGTTCGTTAGTCCCTGTAATTATGTTAAACAAATATTCTTTAATTTACAACACAAGAAGAATAAATAAGATTAGTGTGTTGATTGTTCTTTAATCGTCTAATGCTAAATATAGAAGGTACGCTCTGAATCATTCTGAGATTAGTTTTAGTTTTTTTTTGTGAAAATTATAGGTATCTAGAGTTAATTCAAGTAAAAAAAATTAAAAGTTTGTTTAAATACCGAAATTATAACACTTTGTCTTATATGTCACTGTAATTTCGCGCCAATGTGTTTTAAATGCATTCATTTTTTCGAATCCTAAGAAAACTGACAAGTATTTTTGAAAAATTTAAACGCAGAATGAAAGATTGCATTACTATTGAGGGTCGAAAGTTCCTTAGAATAACCAAACAATTTCTTTTGAAAGATATTTGAAATCAATAGTCTCACCAAATTTTCTTTTTCGGTAATAATGCAATCGAGAAGACTTTCGGCCCTCGGTAATAATGCAATCTTTCATTCTGCCATTAAATTTTTCAAAAATACTTATTAGTTTTCTCGGATTAGAAAAAAATGAATGCATTTAAAACACATTGGATCGAAATTTTGCGCCTACGCCCTAAGGTACAATTTAGTATGATAACTAAGTATCAAATACCCAAAAGTAAACATAGATGGCGCAACTATATATCCATCTATCCAAATGAAAATTAAAAGGAGGTATGTCCTGAATGTATCTCACTTTCAATGTCAGTTAACTCATTAAAAGGTCGTATCAGAACATTCTGACACAAAATGTAGTCGAGTTGATTAAATAGTATCCTTATAAGTTAATTTTCTCTTATTGTTACTGTTACTTGCATAAAAAGTTGTTTGGGAGAAACAATTTAAATAACTTTGAAACTAGCCGATAAACCTCTCTAAAAATTTGAAGATACATACTTCTTATTTTTTTGTAACACTACATGACCTAACTTTCCGCGCAATATCAAGCCTGTAGGTTTATTTTTGTGTTTATTAACATTTAATTAAATTTAGGAATTTCATTAAATTATGAATAATGAAATTTAGGAATTTCATTTCAAAACCCACTGCGGGAAACAGGTTTGAGTTAAACATAGAGCAGATACGTGGCCTTTTCACATGCTCCAACAGGATACTTTTTTACCTTCTTTCTCTACATTAAACGTAGTAACATAACATGATAGACGCCTTTATAGACGCCTCTCAACTTCTGTTTGGAACAAAAATTAAGAAATTCTTATTGGTATTTTGAACTAAGCATCAAAATTAACGCACCACCTTAAAAATGGGACATTTTTGATGTCTCGTATTTCCTAAACCTGTTGTCCGATTGTAGTGATTTTTTTAATATGTTATAGCTTTATTGTTCGAGAATATTGGTGTAATAATGCTGTTGCTAAGCAGATAAGTGTCATTGTATACTGGGTGTAACAATGATAGTGTCTTTTTTCCTCAAAGTTTGGAACAACCTGTGGAATATTCTAACGTATATAAAATATTGAAATTAAAACTCAACTGTCACCTTAGGCTTTCTTAATATTTTTATTTTTGATTCATTCACCTATGTTGGATAATAAAAAAGTTAGGTACTTGTAACAACTAGCCACGTTCTTTATCAATACATGCGGCTGTGGTCATGAGGACATGAGGTGTTTCTAAATAAGTGCGACAAATTTTAAAGGGTAATTCTGCATAAAAAATAATGACCGTTTGCTTGATAAACATATTTCCGCAAATGCTTCCTTTCCGAGATACGGGATGTTGAATTATTTCTTACAATCTGGCAATTTATTTATTGTTCTCAAACCGGTTGAGATACGCAAATGAAATTTACTAGGTTTTAAGTAGTTACTGCGCATTATTTGACATACAATTAAGAATTTCATATTCACCATTGGCGTGCATAAGGGTCATATTACCCGGTCATATTACCCGTATGCACGCCAATGGTGAATATATAATTCTTAATTGTACGCCAAAAAATGCGTAATAACTACCTCTTAAGACCTACCAAATTTCATTTGCATTGGTTTTAGAGCAATAAATAAATCGTCAGTTTGTAAGAAAAAATTCAACATCCCGTATCTCGGAAAAGAAGCATTTGCGGACAAGAAGCATTTGCGGACATATGTTTATAAAGCAAACGGTAATTATTTTTTATGCAGAATTACCCCTTAAAGTCTGTCGCACTTATTTAGTAACACCCTGTATTGATGAAGAACGTGGCCAGTTGTTTAAAGTAACTAACTTTTTTATTATCCAACATAGGCGAATGAATCAAAAACAAAAATGTTAAGAAAGCCTAAGGCTACAGTTGAGTTTTAATTTCAATATTCTATATACGCTAGAATATTCCACAGGGTGTTTCAAACTTTAAGGAAAAAAACATTATCATTGTTACACCCGGTATACAATGACACTTATCTGTTTAGCAACAATATTATCACACCGATATTCTTGAAGAACAAAGCTAGAGAATATTAAAAAATTATCATACAGAACAAGTAAAAACTTCGTTTGTACAATGGTATAAAAAGTTTATTGAAAAACTATTAAAAAGTCATCCAAAAGGATTCGCAAAACGTTTTCAATCTAGATCAGATCATCTTCAGTGCCTAGAACGAAGTATTTCCACGTTAGAATGAATGCAAAAGGTTAATATTATGACTAATTAAAGAAAAATGTAGATAATACTTACGCTCTGCTTAGTAGATGAAACTAGCAACCTTATAAAATAGGTGACATCGAGAAATATGATTTACATGTTGAAAATCGGATGTTATTAGTGACTAAAAGTCGATGTTAAAAGATAAATTTAGTGCTCAAAGGGCAACATAATTCACTGCTCGATAAGAACTTGTGGTTCTTGCCAGTTCAATGGACACTGACCAACAGGAGTATAGAAGATGACAATCTATTTGTCAGACAGAAGTGACATGACAAGACAAGTAGTAAATTTTTGGTTATGAAATTTAAAAATAGTGTAGTTTATGAATTTAAATTATTAGTTAAGCTGAATGGATGTTAATAACTGCATTAAAGTGGAATTTAAATTATAATAAATTAGATTCTATTGTAAAAGTCTAAAAGGCAACTCTCTGTTACAGAAAGAACTGTTATTATTGA
The DNA here is from genome assembly GCF_917563875.1 of Diabrotica virgifera virgifera. Lineage (NCBI taxonomy): Eukaryota > Metazoa > Arthropoda > Insecta > Coleoptera > Chrysomelidae > Diabrotica > Diabrotica virgifera. The sequence goes on from NC_065448.1 coordinate 23,546,199, forward strand.
TATGTGAATAAAAGTGTTATTCATATTAAAGTTAATGACGTCATTGATGACAGTTTAAAAAAGAAGACGAAAATTTAATTAAGACGAAAATTACTAAAATCGCACAACAGATTTAGGAAATACGAGACATCAAATGTCCCATTTTTAAGGTGGTGCGTTAATTTTGATGCTTAGTGTATTTTGACTTAATAACAGTATAATGCTAAAAAATTAGTAGGGCTCACGTAGGAATACTCCGCGCAAATCCTTTGTCCTCTACGTTTCATTTTGGTGACAGCGCATCAAAAATGTTAGTCCTTTGCGCAGATGAATGACAGCTAACGTCATCCTACGTTTGACGTGATTGGTCGTTATCGTCGCTCATTCAAAATTTTGTCTCAGGAGTGGATTGCAAAATTGGAACCGTCAAAATTCAAGAGTGAATTAACTTCTCTAAACAAAAATAATAGAAATAAAAATTGGACGTCAACTTTAGTCAAACTTCGGCGGCTAAAATTCTCCAAAAAAGTAAGAAAACGATTAGGTCAACGGCGAAAAAAGAAAATGATAAGGACGCAAAATCAGATAAATTGTTAGAACTATTGCAGAATAGGCAGGGACATAAAAAATTAAAATAAAAAGATGAGGCAGGACATAGCAGATCAAGGGAAATCTCAAACAATCTTAGAGATGAGGTCAAAGAACTTAAAGAATGTAATAAAAATCAACTACAGAACTGTAAGAAAATAGCTAAACAAAATAAAACGTGAAATAAAAGGGAAAAAATGAATATAAGCATAGTTAACATACACTCCCCATCCGAGGGAAAATATAATGAAACAAAAGACCTATTCTACTGACGATGACGGATCAATACAAGCATCTACCAAAACATGATATAAAAGAAGTAATCGGTGATTGCAATACAAAAGTTGGGAAAGAAGCTATGTATAACGTAGCAACTAGAATACATAGCAAGTATGAAGTGATAAATGATAATGGCTAATAGTCCAGGTCGCATCTGTTTTGAGATGGACGTTGAGAGGTGACTCAATTTTTTTGCAGAAATTGCTTAAAAATAAATCAAATAATAATATTTGAGTTATCCTCCCTCTCAAAAAGTCCGGAACATTGTTTAAATAATCAAAATGTCAAAAAATTAAGGAAAAATTCGATTTTTCTTTTCGTTTTTTGATTATAACTGTAAAAGTATTCATTTTCGAGAAAAGTTTTACTGATATAAAAGTTGCGTAATTAAATTTCCTACAATATAGAATTGGTAAAATTTTTTAAAAATAGTCACCCTTGTTGCAAAATAGCAATAATTGCGAAAAAACAATACAAAAACAAGTATTCGCATTTTACGTTTTTCAACCATTTATGCTATACTTAGGACCTTCATATTTCACCCAGAAAAACTTTGTGGTACAGTAAAACAATACTGTAAATTTTATTAAGATCGGTTCAATACATTTTGCAAAATAAATTTTGAAATCCAGCTTTCGCAAAAAAAAATCCATTTTTCAAAATGTTACAGGACTGAAAATAAAGTAGATAGCAAGGTGAAATTTTTTTTGCTTATAGAATTGTACTGTACCTTTTATTTGCAATTTGCAAAATTAAAATCGATTAATTACCACGGCGTCAGGAAATTTTTTAAATTAACATTAATTTTTGGTACTACGCGCAGGACAGCGGTGTTCGATTCACACAAGTTGATTTCCACCAAAATTTCTTCTAATCTTTATCTAATATATTATTTTCTTACTCTAAATTTTGTTGTATTTTAATATTTTAATTCCACAAAAATCAAACTAATTTTATTATTGTTTGTGAAATATTATTTAAACAATTGCATATGTTTAAAAATAATAAACTTTAATTCTCTAAGTTAAAATATATAAACAATAAAGTTTTTGCTAATAAAAGTGTTATTTCAAAGGATAGAGTATGTGTTTTTATTTTGCAATAAACAAATTTATTTATTTATACCGAAATGTAATAAAAATTAAAATGTATCAATCATTATCAAAGGTCATTGGAATGCCCAATAAGAGCAAACTATCCGCTGTCCTGCGCGTAGCACCAATAATGAATGTTTTTGCACGATAGATCATTTTTGACTGTTTACCGTGACATATTTTACGTCAGTAGGTGACATTTACTAGCAACTCGACGGTAAGTAATCCAACTCGACGGTAAGTACTCCAACTCGACGGTAAGTAATTCACTTACCGTCGAGTTAAAAAATCTCTTAATTTTAATTTATTTTTTGAAAGAATAAAGAAAACTAACGAATTATTTATTAATATTGAAACTTATGGTACAATTTGTTAAATTATTTAATGAAATCCCACTTGTTTGGGCTGTGGTTTCACTTCTAACAGAAACTCCTGCAGAATCGCATACATTAGTAGTATCCAACATTTTTTCTCTTCAAATACGCGATCAAAGTTGAAAACTTGGAAATATCAATGTGTAAAATGTAAAGAAAACGGTGGATTTAATCATTGAATATTCTGCCCAGAGGCTTCCAGGAGCTTTCAACTTCATATGTCTTTGAACGAAATATGCCAATAGAGTCTTTTCTTCGATTCTTAAATTCTTGCCTTCGCACCATTTTTTAAAACTTTGGTAGGTATTTTGATAACGGATTTTGGATTTTTCGGGAATAATTGCGGAACACCCTTCCCCGTTCAATTTCTTCAAATTCACTTTCGCTCATATTTTAATTTATAATAATCAAAATTGTACTTAAAATTATTGACAACTAAATAAAAACTCAATTCTCCATTGTTGTTATGCACCCTAGTTACTACCTAACAACCAAAGTATCTATCTTGATAAAATGAATGAAACTAGTCAGTATGACGAAAATGTTTAATTTTATAATTTATAATGGTATCAATCGTGCAAAAAATGTTATAAGCATGTCGAACGTTAAGGGTAACCGATCTCAGACAATAATTGGAGTCGTCGCACCGCTCCTCGTCCAAACAACTGTCTTCGATCGGTATAAAACCTTTACCGTGCTCCATACTTATTATACTATTATTTAAAAAAATTCCTGACGCCGTGGTAGTTAATCGATTTTAATTTTGCAAAATTGCAAATGAAAGGTACAGTACACTTCTATATGCAAAAAAATTTCAACTTGCTATCTGCTTTATTTTCAGTCCTGTAATATTTTGAAAAAATGAATCTTTTTGCGAAAGCTGGATTGCAAAATTTATTTTGCAAAATCTATTAAACCCATCTTAATGAAATTTACAGTATTATTTTACTGTGTCATAAAGTTTTTCTGGGTGAAATATGAAGGTCCTAAGTGTAGCATAAATGGTTGAAAAACGTAAAATGCGAATACTTGTTTTTGTATGTTTTTATTTTTTTGTATGCAATTATTGCTATTTTGCAACAAGGGTGACTTTTTTTTAAATTCTTGACCAATTCTATATTGTAGAAAATTTAATTACGCAACTTTTATGCTAGTACAACTTTTCTCGGAAATGAATACTTTATAAGTTATAATCAAAAAACGAAGAAAAAAATCGAATTTTTCCTTCATTTTTTGACATTTTGATTATTTAAACAATGTTCCGGACCTTTTTGAGAGGGAGGATAACTCAAATATTAATATTTGATTTATTTTCAAGCAATTTCTGCAAAAAAATTTGAGTCACCTCGCAACGTCCAAACGTGCTAATATTTTTACAGATGAGCCCTGGTCTATAAAGACTAATCACTTCTGCGAAAGAAAAATATGGTGGCGAGGAGCACCCAGTTAGAACTATAATAAAAGAAATACGTAAGGGAAGCTGGATGTCTCCTGATGAAAGGACGGTTAACCAGATTGATCACGTATTGGTGGAAAGAAACCACATATTTATAAGAAATATACCGAGTATGAGGGCTGCCGAAAAGGATTCGGCCCAGTTTCTGATTAGAACTATATATATGTGGAATGGTGTAAAAAGCTAAAGAAATGAGAAAAACAAGTTCAAAGAGCAAAAATTGATATGTTATAGAAAATCTAAGCAAAGTCAAAATAAAAAGAAAGTACCTATATCAATGAAATAAATAATGGGCTATTATACTAGAAATACGAAGAGAAACTAGGAATATGTATCACTTCCCGAAAAGTGTCCTGAATATTTTGTGGAACCCCGTATTTTAATAAAAGTTCCGTACACCAGCTTTTTGTTTGTTTGTTTGTTACATTTTTTCCCGGAGTGTATGTTCTATACATTAGCGACCATAAAGTAACACGACTTCTTTCCGGATCGTTTTGAATCGTACCAGAAATTGTGATAACCGTATTCGTTTCTGTATATCACGTACCATCTCGTCCACGTATATACATAATTTTTATGATTCAAATCGGGTCAACGAGGAGGCTATTCGATACTACCTAATCTACCAACCCATCGTCCGGAAAAAATCTGAAGGAATGAGTGAAAATGAGCTGAAGCTTGATCTAGCTGAAATCATATCTCGTTAAAATTGGCTCCAAATTTGTTTTTCGGGGCAGGTATAATTTCATAATTATCGCTTGTTAAATTCCATTCTCTAAAACACGGCCCAATTAACTGAGTATCCACTATACATTTCGTTTTTGTGTTCTCTCAATATGGTTTTCACATATCCAGAGTGCGTTTATCTCATTCCAATACCTTAAATTTTGACGATTTACATTCCCACGCAGTGTAAATATTGTTTCTTCAGAAAAACATATCTTGTTAACGAAGTTCTCGTCAGTTACAATTATTTTCATCATCATCCCATTAAATTGGAATCTACGGTCTTAGTCATCTTCATTTAATTCTTGCAAAAACTGGATATTGTAGGGTTTAAATGAATTCTTATGTAATACACGCAAGATTGAAGAATAATCTACATTATGTATTTGTACAGCTCCGTTAAAATAGTAATTTGCTCTTTTTTTATCAAATACCATCTTTATTGAAGAGCTTTTAAAGACACTGTCAGCTTTAGTTACTAATACGATTTATTTTACAAAACTTTTCAATAAACGTCAAATTATTGTGGAATCCTGTATTCCAATAAAAGTTACATGTCTACATCACCGTTTTACTTTTGTTTGTTTGTTACATTTTTTCCCGGAGTGTATGTTCTATACATTAGCGACCATAAAACAACACGACTTCTTTCCGGATCGTTTTGAATCGTACCAGAAATCGTGATAACCGTATTCGTTTCTGTATACCACATACCGCCTTGTCCACGTATAGAAATCGTCCATCGTAAATCTCTTCAGCGAACGGTATCACGCTGAAAGTAAAGGCAATTTCTTTAACTAGAGTCACTTCAAACTGCAACCTCCGTTATATTGTATTGACATTAAAAAGGCCGGTCTAATATTTACAACAAACTCAGTTTACGAGATGTACGAGATTACGAGAAGTAATCTCAAAGCTATCGAAGAATCGAAGTGTTTGATTAAAACAAATAAAGGATCGTAATAATTGTCAGATATATTATGTGCAAAAGTTGTTATTATAGAGGGCGTAACAAAAACACAGGTCATAAATTAAATCACATTCTGGGACCAAAAATAGTTCGAATGAACCTAACTTACCTTAGTACAAATATGCACATAAAAAAGTTACAGCCCTTTGAAGTTACAAAATGAAAATCGATTTTTCCGAATATATCGAGAACTATTGGAGATTTTTTGAAGTTATACTTCTTTACGCGCGATATGAGGGTGAATTTTTATATGTTAAAACCTACGATCTCGGCGCATGCTCATTATAGCTTTGTTCTGATTGGATGTTCAAATGACATGTCAAAAATTATCCAATATGGCAGCTGTAGCGCAGCTGTGGTTTGGACGGTTGACGGTTTGGTTATGTATGGTTGTTGCGTTTTAAAATTTATGGGAAGAGAAACAACAAAGGTTAGTTAATAGTTATACTGCCTTTTTAAATAGTTTTCATATTATATTTTTGAAGTTATACTTCAAAATGTTTTAATTTATGTATGTATCAGTCCAGAAAAGGTGTGCAAAGAATATATTAGTGTTTTTAAATATATTTTTCTACAAACATTTGTTTGTAATGCAATGTTTTCTGTTAAAAATGCAATTTTTAGGACTCCATAGGAGCGTTAAAAATGCTACTTTAAGGCACTAGTGCTTTAAAATTTTTAAGGCACTGCAGTTAAAAGTGATTTGTCAAATTGTGAAACGTCAAATTATTTATATTTCATTTATTAACATTAATATTAATAATACAACTTGCGCAATTTGAAAAAGGTTGTTTAAAAGGTTTTTTATTATAATTTTGTGTCTTTGGATTTGTCTTCCTTGGGCGTAAAATAATAAAACATCTATTTTTATATTCCACTTGTCACCGTGATGCATATCTGAAAGGTAAGTAGCATGCGGCTTGATGGCCTTGTTGGTAGAGCATTGGACCAGAGATAAAAAAATCGCGAGATTGCGGGTTCAAATCCCGGACGATTCATATTTTTTTCTTTTTTTTAATATTTGGCATTGTTTAAGTTTTGGTTCATTTTTGGTAATTATTGTTAATTTTTTGTATTGTAACTGTTAAGTAGGTATATTTATTTCGTTGAAATTATATTATAATAGAAGTATAACTTCTTACGTGCGTACAAAGTAAACACACATTCTTTTTTATTGAAAAAGGACATGTGGCATTCTTATGGCAGGATCACCTTAAAGAAAAATTATAGTGAAATTTGTGCACCCCATAAAAATTTTATGGTGGTTTTGTTCCCTTAAACCCACTCAAACTTTTGTGTGTGTATCAATTAAATTATTATTGTGGTACCATTAGTTAAATTCAATATTCTTAAAACTGTTTTGCCTCTTAGTATTTTTTTGGTAAGGCAGTTTTTATCGAGTTGAGGCTTATTTTTTAATATGTTTACATAAAAATTTTATGGGGGTTTTGTTCTTTTAAACCCCCAGATGCTTGTACGTTCCAATTAAAATATTACTGCGGTACCATTAGTTGAACAGTGTTTTTAAAACTTTTTTGCCACTTTGTATTTTTTCGAGAAAGCACCTTTCATCGAGATGAAAGGTGCTTTTTTTTAATATGGTTCAAAATATACCTAAAAATGTAAATCATAAATAAATTTTCATATTATTACCAAGTCTCCATAATCGTACTTAACCATAATATACAAAACTTTTTGGTGGATTTGACAAATATTCAAAATATCTCGATAAAAACTGACTTTTCAAAAAAGTAGTTAGAAGCAAAAAAGTCTTAAAAATATTGTGTTTAACTAATAGTACTACAATAATAATTGCATTAGAACGTACACAAAAGTTTGGGAGGGTTTAAAGAAACAAAACCCCCATAAAATTTTTATGGGGTATCCAAATTTCACTATAATTTTTTTTAAGATGCTACTGCCATAAGAATGCCACATGTCCATTTTGAATAAAAAATCTCTAATAGTTTTCAATATAATATATTCCAATATTATTGGAAAAAATCTATTTTCATTTGGTAACTTCACAGGGCTGTACCTTTTTTTAATTGCACATTTGTACTAAGGTGAGTTAGGTTCAATCGAACTATTTTTGGTCCCAGAATATGTGATTAAATTTATGACCTGTATTTTTGTTACACCCTGTATACACGAGCATCTTACATTATCTTTAATCTAGATTCGGTGTTTCTTAGTTTTCTTATTTGGTTCTTAGTTTTTAGTCGATCAATCTCTCCGTTTTAATGAACTAGGGAACAATAATGGAATAGTTGAGCTCTGAATCTGAATAGAGGGCTTTATTTCAAAAACAACCAATGTCAGAATTGTCAACCAATTGTCAGAAACTTATCGGGACAAGAACCGCCATTGTAGTAAACTTATAACGGTTTTTAAATACACTGTTTTTGCATTAACATCCAAGGTCAGTATATATTTTGTCAATAACAACCAATGTCATTTGACATCAGCAGTTTTTGCTCTTAATACTCAATGTTTATTGATCAGATAAATAGTCGGATGTGGATGTTCTGGTCAGAACAAAAACCATATTTTGGCTTATTTCCAATATATGCTGGTGCATTCTTTAAAGGTTTAAAAAAATAACCCACGTATTTCCCATCAGGGGCCATTCCTTCCCTTCGAATGACCAGGACTTTGCCTCCATTGAGAAAAAAAGAGAACATGTCGTTCAGAAGTGTCAGAAGATTGGGACGAACTCATACGTCGATCAATAGAAAAGTCATCTCATTTAAGGAAGTCAATGTGACTACCTCTACCGAAAGTATACTTTTCCGGACCTGATTGTAGGGAGCAAAGTTGTACTTTTCCTCCCTAGGGAGGAAAAATACTTACAGTAAAAGTGACGTCATGGTATTTCATTCATAAAATATAACTTATTGACGCCCTGTACAATATCTATTTTCTATTACGTAAGTATCTATACATTTTAACGTTTATTTATAAAACACTGTGTATTTTGCAGAATGGTAAAAACTGTAGATTGTTATTTTGATTTAACAATGTTTACATTAATAATTTGACTTATATTTGACAGTTGACAGTTATATTGTGCCTACTTGTTAGTTTTAGTTCTAATAAATTTTGTTGGTTAGTTACATAAATAAATTAAGTAAAAATGAAAAAATAACTTGTTATTTGAGGAAGCTGGAAAAACCATATGTATAACATGGGAATAAAGTACCTACCTTTTCCTCCCGAGAATGAAGTTTACTGCCCGACACGTAGCGGTCGTAGCGGTAATCATTTAGGGAGAAAAAGGCACTTTCCTCCCTTGTTATACAAATAGCTATTCCCAATATTTTCTAACGAGGCTAAGACCAAGTTTGGGTCTTAGAGAACCTCTTATTTTTTAGATTTCTATTAGTTCTGTTAAAATTCAGAATATTATATCATTAAGTACATTTTTAAAAAACCCTGAAAGTGTTCCCTTTCTTCAAAAATTTCGAGTCACTGAAACGGCACGAACTGTTAACGTTAATGAAGATGACGGTAGCAGTGGATGTGCGCAATTAAAATTTAAAAAAAATTATGTTCCGATTCATAAAATATTAGCACCAAGACGTGGGGTTTTCAGTCAAAAACAGCCAATGAATGTCAATGTGTTTTTCATTATCTATTTAAAAAGTAAATACCCTTGTATTGTGCCAGCTAGTATATTTAATAATATTTGTTGGTACATATTCTAATTTATAAAAATTAGAAAAAAATAACATTAACTTAAATACTATCAATTTCTTCAGTTTTTATTCTGTTCTGAAAATTTACTTCTTTTGACATTGGTTGTTTTTGAAATAAACACTTCCATTGTGCTTCTGGGATTAATCCTAGCCTGTCTGTCTACGATTGGAGTCTGGTTTGGATGACTCGCTCTATTATCTTACTGACTGCTGGAAGTAAGCGCTAGTCGGCCTGTAATTTTGCGGAATAATATGTGGTTCTTTCCTGGATTTCGTATCATGATTACATGAGCTGCCTTCCATCGGTGTGTGAAGAGCCTATATCTTAGTATGTATTGCGTTTATGTTTGTCAAATATAACATTGCTTTCGAAGGAAGATACTTCAGTGCTCTGTTAGTGATTTCGTCTGGACTACATGCTTTCTTTGGTGAACTTTGTGTGATCAGTTCACTTATTTCTCTTGATGATGTGGGATTTATTAGTTCTTAGGGCGTTTCTAGTTCTCTTTCTGTGATTTCTTCAATAAAGTCTGTGTCTTCGTCTTGGTGATAATTCAGTGTATACTTCCTCTCAAGAGTCCTTCTCATTATCTCGGCTTTATCTTCTACAGAGTAAACGAATCTGTTTTTCTGGGTTTTCTATCGTTTCTTATTTTTTTGGAGTTTTCATATTTCTTGCATATTTGGCTCACTTCCTCCATTTTTTTTACGTAATTGTCCACTTTTGGCTTCTATGCGTGCCTGCTTGATTTGTCGACTAAGACGATTTGCCCTATATTTATCTTTCTTATTTCTTGTTGTTCTTCTGGTTCTCTTTTTGGATCTATTCTTTTCTCTTTTCATTTCTTTTATTTCCTGATTAACGTCTTTAAATCTGAATTGTGAAATGTAAATTTCATATTATACTTTAGTACTACTATTGCTTAGTGGGCTTAGTGCTTTTTTATGATGTTTACTAGATCTAGGACTTTTTCCTCTATTTCTTGTTGATTGTAGGAACATTTCCAATTCCTAAGCTTACTAGTCGTTTGAAGTTAAGCTACTTTTCATGTATTTCTAGGAGTATGGGGTTATGGTGTCCTGATCGTTCATTTCAGATTCGAATGTCTGATTCGATAGAGCATCCAAATGGGTTGGTAGAGCATTTCCTGGGAAGTTGGCTGGATTGATGAGCCCAATTGCCATGGTGTCTTCGTTGTTAGATAATTATTTAAAGTTCTTCCGTTTCTGCTTGTGGCTCTATCACGAGCCACGAAGAACGCGTACACGAATGCAAACGGTTGACAGCAGGGAAACACAGTTTAAATTTTAGAGAATAAATAATATCACATGTGCTGTCAGGCCCGTCAAGAGGGGGGTACAGCAGGTACATTTGACCGGGGCCCGGAGATGTAAGGGGTCCGGCGTCGACCAGATCAAAGACGTAATTATTCTTGTTTTTTTTGCTTCTCACTTTATGTGCATAGTGCATTTATTTAATACTCAGCTATATTTAATATGACCTTTACTTCTATTTTGAAATATAGGGCCTAGTATTGAGGCGACTGATAATTATTTTGAGTCTGACGCAATATTTCGCTGTGAAGTATTTAATATTGTCATGGGGTCCGGACAAATAATCCCCGGACAAATAATCCCCACAAATTATCCCTGGGAAAAAATACCCGGACAAATAATCCCCGGACAAAAAATCCCGGACAAATAATCCCCACGTTTTTAGACAAAATATCCCCACAAAAAATCCCGGACAAAAAATCCCCAAGAAATATCTGCTGCCGAATAATTCTCTAAAAGTTTTCCCGAAATTTTAATAAATTTCGAATTCCAATTCCATGCCGAAAACTTCAAATTTTACATGACAAAATAGTGTGAGTTTTTTTAAAAATCGTGGAAGATATGAGTTAATATTTATTGTTATATATAATGTATAACATTTATTATATAATAATAATAAATTCCCACAGTCTTAGCCCATTCCCCATATCTTCCACGATTTTTGAAAAAAACTCACACTCTTTTATCATGTAAAATTTGAAGTTTTCGAAATGGAATTGAAATTCGAAATTTGGAAATCGAAATTACAATTCATGCTTAATCTCAACTGCTATTCATTATTTTCGTGCCTAAAAGAGGTTTCATGACTATTGCTATCTATAACTCCCATGCACTGAGGCTGAAAAACATTTGCGTCGATTGAATTCACGCAAAAACTTTTAAAGAAGTATTCGGCAGCAGATATTTCTTGGGGATTTTTTGTGGGGATACTTTGTCCAAAACAATTTGTGGGAATTATTTGTCCGGGATTTTTTGTGGGGATTTTTTTCCGGGGATTATTTGTCCGGAGATTTTTTGTCCGGGGATTTTTTGTCCATGGATAATTTGTGGGGACTTTTTTCCGGGATTATTTGTCTGGGGATTATTTGTCCGGGGATTATTTGTCCGGGGATTATTTGTCCTAGCTTCATTGTCATAGATTGTATAATAAGCAACTTAACCAGAAAATTTAATGCAGGAATTGAAATTCATTCGCTATTTAACATTTCGTGGGCATTCTGAGATGAAGATAACGACAATATAAAGAAAAATATTGATATATTGCGCGAGTTTATAAAAAAGACGATAGAGCGATATACAAGGAGAATATTTGTGAATCTCAACTTTCTCCAATAGATTTATTTAATAAAATTGTCACATCCCAAATTGGAGTCATTATTTCCTAACGTCGTTAGGGAGAGTTCAAGTATTACGTAACGCGATTTTTGAAAATTTTTGACCCCTCCCCTTCCCCCCTACGTAACGCACTGTAATGGGCGTTTAACTATTGCGTAACGCAATTTTTGAAGATTTTTGAAGATTTTTGATCCCCCCCCCAACCTGCGTTACGTAATAATACTTGAACGCTCCCTTATAGCGTTAAGAATATTTTGCACATTACCGGTGGAAGTCGCAAAAGGGGAAAGATCCTTTAATTTCCTTTCTATCATAAAAAATACTATGAGATTTAAAATGAAACAGGATCAGTTAACTGGCCTAGCAACTTTGTGTATTGAGAATGATTTGATAAAATCATGTGATTTTTCGAAAATTATAGACATATTTGCCAATCAAAAACTCGAAAATCACCGTCTATAGTATAGACAATACTAATCAAAATTTAATAAAAGTTATATTTGAAATGTTTCTTATTATTTATTATTGATAATTTTATTTCTATAAAAATTAAACAATTTTTTTCGCTCTTCACTTTTTGTCAGGGGCCCGCTCTTCACTTATTACCAGGGCCCCTCATCCCTCTCGGCTGCCCTGTCTGCTGTACATATAAATCCTTTATAAATATAAAAAAAAACATCCTTTAATGTCTGCACTCGTATGTATGTATTCGCTTCATATTTATTCATAAACAACAATTAATAAATTGAATGACTTTCATCGAATCTTCACAAGGCGGTGCGCGAATTGTACGAAAAGGGTCGTTCGCCAATAATTGAACTTTCTCCGATTTCTAAATGGGTTGGGCCGCCCGGCTCGCCAGACACTTAACGGCTCTTCAAGATTATGGGATTTTTAATTCGAGCCAGTTATTTGGTATAACATCGATAACCGATGTGTTTGTTGATTATATAATTAACGATCTTTAGCACGATAGCAAAAGTAAGAAAACGCGTGAGATTATATAGATAAAAATAGCCAATTATATGCGGATAAAAAGAAATGTTTAACACAGTTTTATTAGAGGTAAACATACAGGGTTCCACAAAACAAGCTGAACTTTTTTACCTTTTTGGGAAAAATGCTACCTAAATAAATTATACCAATTTTCATAGGCGTATGTTGTAGTTCTTCAGAGATTAGTTCTTCATCGTCATCACTAGTGATGAGCAAAACAAGAACAAGACCAAGACCAGGCTAGTCTTGGTCTTGGTCTTGTTCTTGCAAGCTTGGTCTTCTTGCAGCTAAAAGGCAGTCTTGGTCTTGGTCTTGGTCTTGCACTAGCCGGTCTTGTTCTTGGTCTTGGTCTTGCTGCAAGAGTCTTGCTGGTCTTGCTTTTTTGGTAGTAATAATTTGAACCAATCAATTTCGAATAAAATGTACATTGAAATAAATAAAGATGTGAAGAATGAAACTATATTTTTTGCTTTAAAATTTTAACAGAATGTAGAATGTAGTTTCAAACGGATACCAATTTTAACATTATACATTCACCTAATGACCTAATTAGGTATTAGAGTATATTTTTATAATGGTAATGTTTATCAGTAGGAAAAACCTACATTTACAACCCTTGTTGCAATTGCCGGCCTTCGGTCGTGTCACGTTGTGTTTTGCATCTTCAGACCACGTCTTGAGTCTGGATTATTGTTTATTGCCCCTGTATTTTAATAAAATGTTAAGGAAAAAGAGCTTCTTAAAGGTGCCACAAATGGTCGGGTACCTTCAATTCACGGATTTTACGAAAAGCGATAAACGGTTTATAGTTGTTAACAGATAATGATCTGCTCCTTTCACTCGAACACTGTAGTATTTATCCTACGAGGGTCAAATTTAAGAACATAAATTAATTTTTTTTAAGAGAACACAAAAATCAAATATTTTTTACTCTATTTAATCATTATTTAATATAATTAACTTTTTTTATAAACTAACTAAAACATACTTTTTAGTAAATACGTACATATTTACCATACCTATTTATAGACCTAATACTATAACATAATAACTAAACCTAATGGGGAGTTATAAACGCTTAATTCTGTAATTTGTTATCTTGCAGTTCTTTAATTTTATTTAAACTACATTGCTCTCGTAACACGAGTTATTCGCACTTTTTATTTTCACATATTTTTGGATTGAATACCCATTATGACATTTAAAAAGTTGAAAATATTCGGATGTGGGTAGTAAAAACTAGAATTTAAAACACACTGAAATGATGCGCATGCATTTCAAGTGCGGCACATACTATTTGTACTACTGGCCCTTTCTGGGCAAAACCTAGATTCTTCCAAATAGTTTTCAACTATGAAATCAGTAAAATTCTTTACACGTTTGTCATCCGGGATTTTCACAAATAATTCAACTTCCAACTTTCGTTGATTGTAAAAAATTAATCCAAAAAATAATTTTTAAAATTTTCCAGTATCGGAATTTTTGTCATTTTGTCATCGGATTTTGCGATACCAAGCTTGACACATTACAATCGACAACCAGTTATTTTTTATTCAGGCCACAATGCTTTCACAGCATTGTGAATCCCTTTTCAAAATCTATTATGATATTTTTTGTAATCATTTTAAATTTAACGACCTACATTTTTCCTCGATTATGCGAAAAGAATTGAAATAAGTGTCAGTATTTTTATTAGACAAAAAAGCGAAAATTACTGGTACATAAAAACCGTTTTTAATTGCATTTTTTTAAATGGATTACCCTATCTATAATTACATTTTTTTGTCTTACAAGTAATTTCAATTGCCCTTGAACTGTCGCCGTTTGAAAACTTGCCTTCTGGACACTTTGAAGGTTGAGAAAATGCAAACCGTTTGACTTAATCAAAACGACTTAAAAATATAACCACAATATTATGTATTTTAAAAATTCGATATTGTTTAAGGTTTCTTACAATGTCAGTATATATTATTGAACTAAAAAAATAAAGTTAAATAATAGAAACCAATTTTTCTCAAAAAAGTGCAAGAGTCTTGCAGGTTGGTCTTGGTCTTGCGTGGTCTTGCAAGGTTCGGTCTTGGTCTTGGTCTTGTTCTTGCAAGCTTGGTCTTGGTCTTGGTCTTGCAACCAAAAGGCGGTCTTGGCCTTGGTCTTAATCTTGCTGCAAGACCAAAACCAGGACCGCAAGACCAAGACCAGTCTCGCTCATCACTATTCATCACTGTTCAGTTCTTCAGAGATTTTCAACAAGCACAGGACAGCATTAAAAAAATTATCCAGAAGGAGACGCGTTGTCACCTCTCTTTTTTAACATAATCTTGAACCAAATACCTGGACCTGGATAGTAAATGGACCAAAATTATTACTAGCATACGCGGATGATATTAACATTGTGGGAAACACCATCACTAATGCAAAGGAAACTTTCAATAAATTAGAGATAGAGGCAAACAACCGGTCTAAGGGGCAAGGAAGAGAACCAAATATATGTGCATTATTAGACAAAAGAGACGAGATTGGATGGGGCAAAATGTAGCAGTAGAGCCATATAACTGAAAGAGTGGAGAGTGTTAAATACCCCGGAGCAACAATCACCGCAGATAACGACAAAGGGATAATTCAGTCACCAAGTAGATGTCTACATAGCCTACCCAACATAATTACATCCTTTTTGGATCCTATCACGCTTCTAATACTAATCAGTACCGAATGAGAACAAATGCCGAGGTTAAACAAATATTATAGGACTAGCGACGAAGTGCAAGAGATTAAATCCCAACGTCTAAGATGAGCTGGGCTTGTCAATAAGCTCCCTTATAACCGCCTTACCAAGTTAATCTGGGATGAAGCTCCGACAGGAAGAATGTCCTTACGATGTACACAAATACGATGGAGAGATAACATATGAGCCTATGAAGAGATTAAAGAACAACCAGGCTATCCACTGACCTAACTATCAAGGATAACTGTTCGAAACGGAAGCTGGTTGTGCAGTCAACCAAGATCCACCCCGGGTTGTAGTGGTACCAGAAGAAGATACGTTTTAGTTTGAAAAAATAGTAAAACATATTTCTCAAGTAATTAAGCATCCTTAATTAGCATTAACGATATCTAGTAAGCAGTTCTGAAAATTAAATCTGAAAAACATTAAGGAGAACATTATGGAATAAATCAGAAAATAAAAATCTTCTAGTGTCAAACTAGATAAAATAAAGAAAATTCGAATTGCTATGGAGAAAGAACGCTTGAGGTATAGGGATATTATTGATAAGAAAAATGAATGTATATGAAGTATAATAAAAACAACACAAGCCGTCCAACATGGTCTAAACCTTAATTGGAAATAGGTTAATCATAACGAAAAATATGTAGGTGGAACGTGGTGTAAAAGAGATTGGACGCTTTTGGCGATATTGGAACGGAACTACATCATCAAAGTCTGCCTTTACAACCCTGTATATGACTTAACCTCCTCAAGAATTTCTCTCACGTCAAGGAACCTTGTTCTGTGGCCTCCTCTTCTTATATGACCACTATGACCAGTGAGTCTATCAAGGAGCGTTTTTCTAGCTGAGTCAGTTTGTTCCATCCGCATTACATGCCATACACACCTATCTTAATGTATTTTACGGTATCTGGTTCCTGGTATATCATATAAAGTTCGAAGTTGTATCGTCTTCTCCACACTCCTTATCATTTACCTCTCCATAGACTCCCTTTAATATTTTTATTTCGAAATATCTTACCATATTTTCATTACTTTCTGTGGGAGTCCAGATAGGATCCTCTGGACCATACATATGTTAGGACTGGGCATATTATTGTTTTGTAAAGTTTTTGTTCGTAGTATGGTTTCGATAACTTTTATTCTGTTGTCCGTCCATGATACGCTTATCTCGAACGCTTTAAGTTTCTTCTCCATCGTTACAGTGGGTGTACAGGATTCACCTGCATAGTATAGTATTGAAAAGATATAACATTTATATAATATGTATAACAGTTAACATTTCAATTAAAAAAAATAACGATTACCTCACCTTTTCAAAACTGGTAACGGCATCATTTTCACACATTATTAGTCCTGTCGCCAGGAGGGCTATAACGGCCTCCTTAATTCAGATGGACTCACCCAAGTTTTTTATGTCACTTGACCCGTAGAACACGAATTTTTTGGGTAACAGTTGATCCGGATGTCGATAAGGTTGTTATAAACAAAGAACTTGAGGAATTACATAACAGCGATTTTTCGCAAAACAAAACATTTTCTTTTGTATTTTTTGGGCCATTCTCAGCAAAAAATGTTCTTAAAAGTTTTTCGTAGGATGGATATAGGTAACCCGAATAACTTTTGATTAAAAAATAAAACAGCAATTCTGCTTGCTGCATTTTTTGATAGTTCAAGTCAAATTCTATCGGTTTTGATTATTTGCATTGCTAAAAATTAATTTTTTTATTGTTAAACAAAGCTATAAACACATAGTGTTTCTCGTGCCCAATGCATGCGTTTTAATGTACATAATCTACTTAGAAATTGTCTGTATGCGCGCCTACTCGTTCGATTTCAAATGAGAAATGCATTGAAAATATCATTCATGCACTATGTGTTTGTAGCTTTGTTTAACAATAGAAAAATTAATTTTTAGTAATGAAAATAATCAAAACCAATAGAATTTGACTTGAACTTTCAAATGCGGTAATCAGAATTCCTATTTTATTTTTCAATCAAAAGTTATTCGGGTTCAAAAATTGCAATTTTTCGATTTTTTGAAAGTTTAACCGCGTTTATGTCGAAAACTATGCATTCTACGAAAAAACTTGTAAAAACATTTTTTGCTTAGAATGACCCAAAAAATACAACAAAATGTTTTGTTTTGCGAAAAATCGCTGTTATGTGATTCCTAAAGTTCTTTGTTTATAACAATCTTATCGACATCCGGATCAACTGTTACCCAAAAAATTCGTGTTCTACGGGTCAAAATACATAAAAAGAACTTGGGTAAGTCCATCTGAATTAAGGAGGCCGTTGTACCCCCACTACAGGACTATTATTAAGTAAATCGCCCTTTAGAATTAAAAATCGACATACATTCAGAATTTTTGTGGTGAATGGTGAATTTGTTCCATAATTTAGCCGCGCTCTGTATATTACTTTAAAATTGATATTGCGTTTCATAGGTTCCTTTCCTTGAATTAAAAGTTTTTATAATAATTTAGTTTAATATTATTACTCTTTTGTTAATTATTAAAATTTAATAAATAAATTGGATAAGTACTTTTCTTCAGGAATTTATATTGTAACAGATTGTATCTAAACAGCATACATTGCAATATGCAATTTATTACTTTAATAAAAACCTCTAACATAAAACTCATACTTTACACCTAGGTAAAAACATTTTTAATAGAAAAAAAATATAAACTAATCTTTCTTTACGTCCATAACATAAAATGAAGCTACCTATTACAGTCACCTTCAAAGATAATAACATCATTTTCCATGGTCTATTGAATAGCATTTTTTCATTGAATTCCCCATCAAAATTACAAAGCTGATCCTATGGGTTAATGATACTCAGTAATAATACCGTATCTTGCGTTATTGGAACTTTTTGTTGGTGTAGTTCTATGAAAAAATTGTAGCAACTTGAGCATCCCATATGGTTTACAGAGAGTTATGGAGCTGATTTATTTCTACAATTATTGTGGGTTGAGCTTTGACGGTAGAAGCAGGTAATTGTAAGTGTTTTAAATTTAAAAATATTTTTATTGGAATTGAATTAAAATTTTATTGTCAGTAGTGTATGAAAATCTCTTGGATTTTAGTTACCTACTTAAGACACTTATAAAAATTACACTAAAAAATATTTAAGAAATAACAATAATAGTGATTTTTCTGTGATTTTCTGTGCGGAACGGTACTCGGACGGGACTGGCGCTTTGTCCCGCTGGACGTACCAAATATCCTGCAAAAATTGCACTTTTATTATTATCGGCAAGATTTGGTACAAATTATACAAGTACATAATATTATGTTGGCAACGTAAAAATATTTGTAGAAATGAAGAGGTTTTCTGTTTTAATAATTCATATTGATGAAACATAAAATAATAGATTAAGAATCAGAGAAAATTTTAAAATGTTTTCGACAAAATGCAAAATGTTTTGGTTTAT
This sequence comes from Diabrotica virgifera virgifera, assembly GCF_917563875.1. Classification (NCBI taxonomy): domain Eukaryota; kingdom Metazoa; phylum Arthropoda; class Insecta; order Coleoptera; family Chrysomelidae; genus Diabrotica; species Diabrotica virgifera. Next base: position 23,565,200 of record NC_065448.1, read on the forward strand.
TAGGCCCTCCTAATAAACCACCATCCTAACAAAATAAAGGATGATGGATAATGTTGTAGTCACATGTAAAAAATACGGCCGAAAACTAAATTGCAAGAAGACAAAAATAATTATCATTTTAGTAAGAACACCAACACAAACGCCCAAATTACAATAAGCGATACACCGTTAGAAAGAGTGGAAAAATATGCTATTTGGGCTGCAATATTACGGATATTTGGGATCATAGCTACGAAATAAAAACTCGTATTGAAAAAGCCAGAAGCTCTCTTAACAGTCTTAGGAAGATTCTCTGCAACTTATCTTTAAGTATCAATATACGCATAAGAATTCTCAGAGGTTACGTCTTTAGTATCCTCTACGGAGTAGAAAGCTGTAGTATTACAGAAGATGCCATAAAACGATTAGAGGCATTTGAAATGTGGTGCTACCGACGTATGTTGAGGGTCTATATACACCACACAACTATTCTCCAGAGGCTAAGAAAAGACAAAGAAATTATTAACACCGTAAAGTACAGGAAATTGGCTTACTTCGGCCACATTATGCTTAATGAAAAATACCGACTGCTACGGTTGATTCTACAAGGCAAGATTGAGGGCAGGAGCAGGAGAGGCCCTGGACGTAGACGTATATCCTGGCTGACCAATCTTAAGAAGTGGACTGGTCTAACGTCAGCTGATCTATTTCGAGCTGCTGTGAATAGAATAAGATGGGTCAATTTAGTCACCAACATCTCTAGAAGATAGGCACATTTAGAAGAAAAATAAACCGCCACCCGACATTACGACGATACCGTCAGATGATGATACTTTTGAATATAACCACGAACGTGATACATAAAAAGAAATAAGTAAGGTATTTCTTTTAGTAAGTAAATAAAAATGCGTTTGTGTTAAATATTTCTATTTTAATCGTAATCTTACAAAAATAACTACCCTACCTTGTATATGATTTACTTGAGTGGATAAGAATGGGATGCATTTAACAGTAGTGCTTATTAAAAATGATAAATCAAGATGATATAAAGCTTACCACTGCCAAACAGAAACACATTGGCTGTACTGTATTTCTCTAGTAATCGATCATTGCAAGCTTTTGATTCATCGGAATGGGTATATTCCATTAAAACAAGAAAGGGGGACAAAACTCATAGAATTATATAAAAAAAAAATATGAAAAAAGAGCCACAACCTGAAATAGTCCTCAGTACATCGTCCTTTTTGGGAGACGATTACAAAAGTCTTAAAAATGGTCTTAACTGCTTCGTTTGAGTGAGTCTACCACTTTCTGAGAAATTTCAGAGTGCAGGTTGGGCGCGTTTCCGTGTCCCGCCTCATTAACATATTTACGTTGTCGGATTAACAAATGGAAGCTGCCAATTTGTCGGACAAGAGATCGACAATCTTTATTAATTAAATGTAAGTACTGTCAATTAATTAAAAATTAAGAGACTAAGTTTTCAATCTAATAGCATATAAAACAACATCAAAAATATTACTCTATATCCCACCAGATTGAAAACAATGGGAACCTTCTCGGGTTACACCTCCGAGGCTTCTAAAATTTGCAAGCCATAACGGATGCTGAGACTAAAGAAGATGAGAGAATTTTACAATTTATAACTCACGTCCCATCTGCTCAGCGCGGTAAAGTTTCAACGAGAATGGTTTCCTTCGTACTCCAATCGGAGTATACATGTAAATCAAAAATGAATAACCATTTTCAATTTCGTTACAACACGAAACTCTAGCCGCATTATATTTTAGTTCAATCAGAGAGTGCAACAACACTACCGGTTTCGAAACTTATTAGTCTCTCATCAGGAGGCACATATGCTGTAACAAAATTGAAAATGGTTATTCATTTTTTATTTACATGTTTACTCCGATTGGGGTACGAAGGCAACCATTCTCGTTAGAGCTTTACCGCGCTGAGCAGATGGGACGTGAATTATAAATTGTAAAATTTCCTCATCTTCTTTAGTCTCAGCATCCGTTATGGCTTGCAAATTTTAGAAGCCTCGGAGGTGTAACCAGAGAAGGTTCCCATTGTTTCCAATCTGTTGGGATGTAGAGTAATATTTTTGATGTTGTTTTATGTGCTTTTAGATTGAAAAGTTAGTCTTTTCCTAGCAGTTGCCGCTAGGGCATCCCTGCCATTTCGTTCGTTCAATCCGTTACTGCACGCCGGGGTTTGTCCTGCTTCGGTCAGAGAGAGCAGCATATGTGCCTCCTGATGAGAGACTGATAAGGTTCGAAACCGGTAGAGGTGCTTGCTGCACTCTCTGATTGAACTAGAATATGATGCGGCTGTAGTTTCGTGTTGTAACGAAATTGAAAATGGTTATTCATTTTTGATGACAATTAAGAGTTTTTTAATAACAAAACTACAGCGCTAAAGTGAGATCTTGCGGGTGTCGGACTCTACGATCGCGCCCTCTTTTTTGTCCGACAAAAATAATTTATTTTAACGTATAATCTTTTTGATTAGAATTAAAATGTTTGTAGTTTTGCAATAACAAAACCTAACCGCGCTAGAGCTACAGGTTTAGGCGTGGGCGTGCGGAAACCCGTCCAACCTGCACTCTGAAATTTTTCAGAAAGTGGTAGATTCGCTCAAATAAAGCAGTTAAAACCATTTTTAAGACTTTTGTAATCATCTTCCAAAAAGTACGATGTACTGTGGACTAGAAACAACAATCAAGGAAGTTGGATCTTATTCTGTGTCCTCTAGTGACGAGGACGTTCTCTAAAGTTCGTCACTTTAAGTAAATGTACAAGAAAAGGTTGCGCCTTGACGACGTAATTGATTCATATCTATTTAGCAGAAGAACAACAGAAAACTGAAAATATTATCTTGGTGGAAAGACAACTAGGATAGATTTCCTACCATGGCTCGTTTGGCCAGGGATATCCTATCAATGATAGTATGCCGAGAAGAGTATGCAAAGAAAAGTATGCCAAGATATTTTTCAAGCAAGCCATAGTAGATAAAATTAAACAAAAAAAAATTACTTATGAAATTTTCAAACTGAGCAACATTAGAAAACAAGTACCATTTTATCAGATTGCTAAACAAATTGATCACTTACTGCTCTAATCAAAACTAAAACACAATGTTTTGATGATCCGCAGTTTTCGCCTTACAAACCTTTCTCGGCTCATCGCAATTTCCTGCAACTCTTTTCTAATTTCCGCTTAATTATTACCTTAATTTGGTAGTCAATTCAATCCCAAACAACGATTTAAGAAGACGTAATTATTACGCAATGCGGTCGAATTAAGTTAAATTGTTAGAATTGACTGGTTGAACCACGTCACAAATGAACCAACAACCACGCTATAGACTTATCAGAGCATTTCGTGTCTTTTGCCGATCGGTTACGTCATGTCAGTCGGAAGATTTTGTAATTATTTAAAAAAAGTGAAACGTAATTGGTGCTCCGGTATTCGTCAATGTCAATGTCAACGGTAATTGAATAGAACATTATATTTACGTGCTTTTGTTATTGGTATGCGGAGGATTATTATATATGTGCTCGCAAAGGTTTATTTTATGTAATGTTATGCACTAAGACCACTAATGGTAGGGGAGCAAAGTATGCTAAATGTGCAGTCACTCGAGCGCTTTTGGGACCTATTGGGTTGTGAAGAGTAGGTCCTAAAACCAAAAAAAGTTAAGTAAAGTTTTCCATTTTAGTGGGCGCTTGCCATTTTTTAATTTAATTTTCCATTTCCAACAATCGTTTTTTCCGATTATAACGCCATCTATCCATAATTTGAAAAAATGTTTCGAATAAAAGTTACTTATTTTTACGTAAGGAATCCAAATCTGCAATAAAAAATGGGGGCTCCTATTTAAGATTTTAAAGTAACCCCCCACCCCACATCCATGGGGGGTCGTGTTTAGTGCCATTCGATAGATTTTTCAAAAATATTGAATAAGTGTATTTTACAGTTTTTCGATCTGATGTTCATTTCGCGAAATATCGCGGGATTCGTATTTAAAATATTAAATTTACCCCCCACCCCTCTCCGTGAGAAGTCGTGTTTGGTATCATTAGATAGATTTTTAAAAAATATTGAACACATATTTTTTAGTTTTTCGATCTGTCATTCATTTCGCGAAATATTCGCTTTTTTCTTGTGAAACTTTGGGACTCACCCATTTCCTTACGCCCGGCTCAAATCGTCAGATTTTTGGAATATACACTCTTTTGCATGTACTTAACTTACCTTATCTTAATCTGACAATTTCGAGTTTTTTTAAGAATAGATTTTTCTTTTCGGGCCCCCCTTAACGAACTCCCCTGTGTTAAGAGCCAATATATGGTAGAGGTACATCTGCAGGGTACCAGGTTTCTCCCTATATACTAATCTGACGCGCTCGAGTAACTGCAAAAATCCCCGCTTGGGCTCCCCTACCATAAGTACTAATAGACCAAAAATCAGGGCAGGTGTTTTTTGTGATTGATATTGTTAAAGTTAATCTTTTATAGTCAATTTGGAAATAAACGATACTATCGGCTTTTATAACAGAAAATTAGAACGGTCTATATACTCTCCTCCTCATTCATTGAGCCCTTGTCAATTTGCCCTGGTAGCTGTTACATTCTGAATATAGTCTTTCTTCCCCCATGGGACCATACGTCTAACATGTCCGTACCATATTAGTTGTTGTTTTTCGATGTCTTCTATAATTGACATTTGTACTTTCATTTGTCTCCTTGTGTCCTCATTTCTCACATCTAGACTTTCCCACTGCTGTCCTCCAAAAATCCATTTTAACTGCCAATAGGTTACCTTTAAGTTTTTCTGATAACTGCCACACTTCTCAGCCACATAGGTTGGCAATCATAATAGCTATTTTAATTTTTCAGGCAGTAGCTCTAAATAGTTGTTTTGAGCTGCATCCAAACCATTTTCTCAGGTTTTTCAGCCATAAAATCCGTCTTCTTCCAATGCTTCTTCTGCCATCTATCTTTCCTTGCATTATGAGTCGCAGAATGCCATACTTCTCGCCCGGCATTACATGTCCGAGATACTGTAGCTTTCTTTCTTTAATTGTAAGTTCAACTTCTTTATTTTTACCTATTCTTTTCAGTACTTCATTGTTAGTAACTCTTTCTACCCAGGAAACTCTCATAATTATTCTATTGGTCCACATTTCAAACGCGTTAAGTCGTCTCATTGTCTCTAGATTTAAAGTGCATGATTCCACTCCATACTATATAGTACACTGTATACGTAACATTTTGTTAGGCGTACTTTAAGAGCTTTGTTAAATCTTTGCTACATGGGACCTTTTTCATTTTCATAAAATTAAAACGTGATTTTTCGATTCTGACTGATTTCTGCAGTGTAGTCGTTATTTTCTGTTATAAGTGTTCCTATGTATAGTCGGTTCGCTAAACTCAGACACAATTTTCCAGTGATTTTAGTAAGTAATTTTGACCATTTCGTAAAATTGGCAAAAAGATGATTACTAAATAGTTAATAATTACTAAATAGTTAGTAATTTTGCCGATTTTGGCAAAATTGGCCAAAAAAACAAAAAAATTACCTACTAAAATCACTAGCCAGTTGTATCTTGTATCTGAGTTTAGCGAACGGACTATAAGTGTACTTTTTTACTCTTTCGATCTGCTAGCCCTCTACTATCAAGATTTCGTTAGTATTATGGTTGTTTTTACTAATTTTCATAAACATTGTCTTTTTGATATTGAGAGAGAGTCCGTACTCCCTACTACACCTTACTATTTTACTCATGAGTCTTTCCAGGTCTTGTAAACTATCGGCTATTATTACTGTCTGCTTATCTAATGTTGTTAACTAAGACTCCATTTACTCTTATACCGACTGTTTCATCTTCCAGAGTTTCTTGAATTACCCCTTCAGAATAAGCGTTACATAATAGAGGTGATAGTATACAGCCTTGCCTGACTCCTTTCTTTATTTTCATTTTTTCAGATGTTTCGTGAATGTCAAAGATTGAACTCCACAGTGTAGTTATAGTATCGAGAGTTTTGAGAAGTCTTTTAACATTAATCTCATAAAAATGTAAAAAGATCATTTTGGTCATCACAATGAGATTGGTGGTAAAGAATTAGGTGGTTTAGCAAGCTAATTGGTCTATCTATAGTTTGCGAGATCTAATTTATCTCCTTTTTTGTGAAGAAGGGTTGTAACGAAATTCTTCTTTTATTTGGAATGTTTTCGTTATGCAAACAGAAATTTAAAAAGTGTTTGGATTCGTGGCATCAAAAATGGACAATGGACCTCCTAGTTTAATAATTGTCTCATTGACTACACCATCTTCCCCCGGAGCTCTATTATTTTTCATATTTTTTAAGACATGTTGAATTTCCTTTCGTGATATATCTGGTATATCTTCCGATACTACATTCTGTACCTTTTGTATTGGTTGTTCGACGAGCAGGGCCGCCGCTACCATGTGTGCTAAGTGTGCATCGCACACGGGCGGCCAAAAGCAGACCACTGATGATAATACTTTTTTAAAACGAAAATAAATTCAAATAATTAAATAGTAGTGATTCAGATAATTCTGTAAACTATTATTATTATTACCTGATAATACTAAAATGCGCATCATTTATCATTTATAGTTCTTTTTATCATCCTAATCTAAACAAAAATATCAGAAAATATTATTTATTGTATTTACTGCCGTTTTGCAAGTATAGTCATAAAGCAGTTCCGGGAATACTTTTTCATTCAAAGCGGCTGGCGGCTTTCGGACTTTTAGATATTTTTCTCGTCCCCGTGTGGAGGCGGGACGCTCAAGTAGAACACCTCCACAGCTTCTCCAGCTCATCGTAAAAGGCAACAAAGTGGAGCAGCGGTCCGCTCTCGTCTAGCCAAGCTCCTAACCTGTCGCTGCGTGTGATAGTTAATACTCCCAACTATCATACGAGACGCCCACCCCTACCCATCATAGGTACACGTCCCGATACCCAAACCTATACCGAGGAGAAAACCTCTGAAACCAGTGAAGGAAACCACTGAAAACAAACGGATATGCATAGGGATGACGGCTATGTATCATCCTAATATACCGCCACCCAACCTCAAGGTGTAACACCATCATGCCGAAGGGGTGATGGCCCAGGGGTAACATAGTGGTTTACAAGCGATGCTTAAGGGAGATGGCGAACCCGAGTGAAAAATAGCCTTGGAGGGGCAAGGGCGCACTGCCCCACTGAACCGATCAGCACAACCCAACTCGTGGGAAGAAAAAAAAAAGAAAATCAATAAAGCCGGAAGAGGGAGCAGCGGGGGACGATAGAGAAAACAAAAGAGGGAGGGAAAAAGGAAGGGACGAAACTTGAGGGGAGAAGAGCTGGAGGCGAGAAGTGGAAGAAAAAGAATAAATCGGATCTAGAACCAGTGCAGTAAAAAACAATGGAAAAGACAGAGAAGATAAGAGGAAAAGGGGGGAAGGAAGAGAGAAACAGCAAACCAAGACAGAGGAAGAAAGAAAGAGAACAGGAAGAGAAAAAGAGGGAGAAGAGAACAGACATTTCATTTATTAAAAATAATAGGTGAAAATAGTTTCTATCCTTGTGGAATCGGTACTCACCGGAAGGACAGCAGACGTTCAGATACAATAAGCATCTCTTTGGAAAGACAATGAGTCGACTTTTCAAAGTAACAAGAAATTTACTCAACACATTACTTCTGCACATTTTTGTAAATACTAGAAGGTACATTTTTCTAAAGTGTTGAAATTGGAAGAAGGGCGGCAAATATTAAGTTGCACACGGGCGGCCAACACCTTAGCGGCGGCCCTGTCGACGAGCTCTGGAATAACTTGACTTTTCAAAAATTGAAAATCGCAAAATAACAAAAATTCGGAAATCGAAATGTCAAATTTTAATTTTAGACTTAAATTTTGGCTTATTCCCAAATAAAATAGTAAGTTTCATAAGGTGCCACAAGAAAATAGCTTCAGAACAATATTATAAATTACATGTTTCATTTTTTATCCAAGACTATACTTATTATTAAACTTAAAGAACAATATTAGTTTTCTATCTAAGGCCATTTCCATAAATTTTATATTACTAAAATTAAGTACATATTATGATTATATATTTTTATCATCCATCAGGCGGAATGAAACTATTTTTAGCTACAAAAAATACCTAATTTATTATCTATCTGCCGGGAAACATCAACTTAAAATTTTTCCTATCAACTAATCTAATTGGAAACCTCTGGTGAGACGAATCACCAGGCCTTGCATAATTTTTATATCTATCAGTTGCATAAAACTAAATCAAACACCGTACGGAAAATATCTACTCCAATTTAAATACTAACTGAACCGGTAAAATGGATTAGGTTAAATAATATATAATTTTATGGAACAAGAAATGATAATAACAAAATTAAATTTCTAATTGTTAAAACCATCGCGTAGATTGGATCGAATTTTATATAAGATTGTTGTGCTTGTAATGCTGTGTATGTATGCGGAAAAGTCGGTTTCAGTTATGAAATTTTCTTCGTCTTTAAGTGCCGTCTCCTAATCTGTAACGTTTAAGTTTTCCCAGTCTAGAATTTACTTCAGTTTTCATTGCTACATGGATTTTAACTTATTTCCCTGTAGATTCCAGAATCTCTAGTGCCGTGTTTTTCTTAGAAACACATGTGTCGCTATCCAAAATGTTCAAATTTGATATGCTTTTAGGTAAACTAAGTCGTTAATGCTTCACACTCGAGTCATAACTCATCTTAAGTATTAGGTTTGCTAAGCTCTTTTACGAGTGGTAAGGAAATCTGTTCTTGAATATATCTCACAGTTTCCCATAATTTTGATTGGTTAAAACCCCACCCCTATCAAAGGACGCCAAAGGTTCATAAAAACCACAAATTCTTAAAATTCTGCATCATTTGTGAGTTGAGTTAATATGTATAGTCAATCATTATGTGAGATCAAGTTTATTCGTGTATTGTGGGCCCCGCCGATTAGGCAGGTAAGAGTATTAATGATTGTTTATTGGTATGTACAATAATTGTACAATTGCGTTTTCTATTTTTTTAAAGGGTCCACCTTCCACCTTCCACCTTCTACCTATGCATTATGTTGTCCAGCTTCTATTCTATCAACACTGTTACTGTTATTCTTTCGACTATGTCGTACAGTCGAATTTCTTCCTGGCCATCTTTCATACCTAAGAGCCTGCCGGCTTACAAAGGGCCATCCTACCCTCTGACAACTATTTGAAGTAAGTCACTAATCTTTTACTTATTGAACAAGTTAGTAGAGATGCCTTTGGCATGTCCAGGCAAGGACCTTTTTGTGTTCTTCTGTGAAATAAGTTCAATGACCTAAAGTTATCGCTCAGTTTGTGATAGTGACATTCTGAAAAGTAGGTCATACTTTTAGTATGAAGTTTAAGATTATTTTTTTTAAATGGGTGATCATTTAAACTATAGACATTTTGATTATGTAATTTTTTTGTGTAATTAAATATTTAGTATTATAGAAACAAAAAAAGCTTTTTTTATTGTCAAATAGATGACGGAATATGAGTGTCAATTATATATTTTTAATTTTTTTTGAGTAATTATTCAGTTTTTCAGTTTAGTAATTAGAGTCATTAGAAATTATGGTCATCTATTTTACGTTGTTGATTATTATCGGTCTGTGTTTGTGTTGACCAAATAATATTAAGTTAATGTATTTGAAGTTTTCTTTTTTGGTCAACAATTTTATAGTTATTTCTTTCTGTGTAGATCCTGTAAATATGTATTGAGTATTACCTTATTGAGAACACCTTATTGAGTAGTTCAATAAAAGTTACATTGAAACTTACGATGTCGTATTTTATTTGATTTTATTATTTACAGCTCAAGATTAGAACATTGATGTGTTGTAGTATTGTTGCTAATTTTTTTATTGTTGTGTTATGTTTTGTTAATTATTGTTCCTTTGAGTATTTGTTGGTCAAAATACCAGGCGCCCAATATATTCGTTTGTGTATTCAGTATTTACGTTTTCTAGAGTCCATGAGTCAAACCATCAGTTAATGTTATCTATTTATCTTTTGTCTATCGTCGTTTCATTAGCTCTATTCGCATCCATTATTTATTCACTTAACACCTTTCATTGTAACAGAAGCTCAACCCAAAGAACCATGCCCACATCTCTTCCGACTGAGCAACGTGGCCATTGTTTCGTCAATGTAGGCGATTGGACCTTTCCATCTTCGGTCATTCCTTTATTCCATCTAAGGATAATATCGTCCTGATCCTTCTGGTTCAGCCTTCATGACCGCTTGTCCATCGGATCGTTATAAATCGGAGGTTGGATATCTTCATCACTATCTTTCTGTACCTACTGCTGCTCTGAAGAGTTCTATAGAACTGTATTTATACCAATCCCTTAAATTCTTCAACCATGACACGCTCCTTCCGTTACTCCTTCTTTCTCTTATCTTTCCCTATATTATCAGTCTTAGCATTTCATATAGCTGCCCCTCATTACGTATCTCAGATGTTGCAAATTTCTTATTTTTACTGTGTTTATTATTTCGTATTCGTTGTCAATTTCTCGCAATACTTCCGTGTTAGTTTTTTTCTATGTCCATACTATTCTAAGCATCCTCCTGTAATACCACATTTCAAATTACTGTAGCTTATATATGTGGTCTTGCCTCAATGTCCAGCTTTTTCAACTTCATATTACAGTATTGGAAACACGTAGCATCTCAGAGCTCTTCTTAGGTCTAACGTAAAATCTTTGTTGCAGAGAATTATTTTCATTTCTACAAACGCTTTTCTTGCTATTTCTATCCTGGCCCTTATTTCTGTTGTTTGATCGCTGTTGTCTGAAATCTAGGTTCTTAGGTATTTGTATTTATCAATCCAATCTGTCGGTTCATTTCCCAAGTGTAGGTTTGTTTTATAATTGTGTTCTTAGTTATTATTATGTATTTGGCCTTTTTTTACATTATTTTTAGTCTATATTTTTCACAGAAACTGTTTGTTTTATTTAGCAGTAATTTGAGTTGTTCGGCAGAGCTTGCCATAATTACGGTCTTATCTGCATATCTTATGTTGTTCGTAAATTCTTCATTAATTATTATTCCTTCTCTTTGAGATATGTCATTAATAACATACGCGACAGAAACACGACCTGACACAGAGATGACCGCCCAAAATATTGATCGAAACAGCGGAAATGAAAACCCTTCGAAAAATCGATGGTAGAGAACATTAATTACTGGGTAAGAAACAGAAAAGTAGAATGGAGTGCCCACATAAGCCGAATGACAACAAACAGAGTAATAAGGACGGCGAGAGACGGTTTCCCAATATAGGAAGATGATCAGTGGGAAGACCACGAAAACGAAGGAACGATAATTTACTGGAGGTACATTGAAAAAACAGAGAGTCATGGCTATACAAAACGAAGAAGAAGACTTTCAAATAGTATTGCTTCTTAAAAAATGGCTTCATTATATCATCATCATGGCTTATTCACTCCTGGCGGAGTGTTTGCTGCCCTTTTGGGCACTCTAATTCATTTATTACGGAGACTCAGTCGGTTGTTGTCTTTTATTATTATAGCAGCGTGTATGACTTGGCCCTGTCTACAATTTTCCTCCATTCTTTCCTGTCCTTACAGTGCTCCTTCCAATTATAGATTCTCAGCTTCTTTATGTCTCCTAAGACTTGATCTCTCCATCTTGTTTTGGATCTTCCCTTTGGTCTCTTTGTTGTTGATCTCCAGCCAGTTATTCAGCCTGGGTTAGCTCTTTCTGTGTGTCCCAGCCACCTGAGCCGTTGCGCCTTCACGAACTTGATTATGTCTTCACCCTGGATGACTTCTTTAATTTCTTCATTGGTTAATCTTCTAAATTCGCCTACACGTATCCTCACCGGTCCCATTATTCGTCGAATTATCTTTCTCTCTTAAGATTTCTAACCTCATTGCATCTTTTTGTGTTAGGCACATTGTCTCTGTACCATAGGTGATCACTGGCCTGATTGCAGTCTTGTAAGTTTTTACTGGTTGTCTTACTAATGTGCTTTTCTTTCAAGAATTTTTGGTAGTTCCAGTAGGTTTTATTACCCAGTAGGATGCGTTCATTTGTTTCACCCGTTCTATCATTTCTGCCATTCACCATCACTCCCAAGTATTTGAAACGGTGTACTCTTTCAAATGTAGGTATATGCACCAAGCTTAATTTCTTTCTCGATGTTCGTATTCTTTCTTGAGCACTTGAGGTATTTCGTTTTGCTTTGGTTTATTACTAGCCCTCTCTTCTTTGCTTTTTATCTAGTATTAATATGTATTATATTCTGCATGGTTTTTAAATCTCTAGTAACTACTGCAATATAGTCTGCATACTCTATATCAGTTGGGCTGAAAATTCGATAATAGTTGCCATAATTTTGGCTGCTCTTACTGCCCCCTCTATGGCAATGTTAAATAATGTTGTTGACAGGGAGTCTCCCTGTCTGACACCTACCTCCATTTGTACTTCATCTGACGGGCCTTCCCTTGTTAAGATTCGTACCTTGGATTCCTTCATCGTCATTTTCGTGAGACTTACTAGTTTTTCCTGAATGCCTAGTTGATTCATATCATGAATTAGCTCCTACCTTATTACACTGTCAAAGGCTTGCTTGTAGTCAATAAACAGTATATGTAGATCTATTCCGTGCTCGTAACTTTTTTCGACGATTTGCGTTACAATGTGTATTGCATCTACTGTTGACTTACCTTCTCTGAATCCATGTTGGTATTCACCTATTTTTGTTCTCGTTTCATTTTCTATTGTCTGATCAAATTAGTTAATATTTTGTACATTGTATTGTATTGTACTGGAAGCACATTGAAAAAACAGACAGAGTCATGGCTAGTAATGCTTCTTCAAAAATATCTTCACTATATACCTACTTTAAAAATAGTAGTGGAGACAATAATACATCTCTGCCTAACTCCTCTCATGATTTCAATTTTTGGACATGACAGGGATACCTGTTGTCGCCCCTTCTTTTCAACATTTACTCCGAAAGAATTTTGAGAAATGTACTTTCTGAAAAACAAAAAGGAATAGCATAGGTGTGGATCTGAACATACGGAGAACCAAAGTACCTAATTAGTAAACAACAACATAAAACAGATAGTCCAGGGTAATAAGGTTTTTTCCATGACACTTGAACAGCCAGGGTACTGAAGCGTTTTTTCGAGAGATAATACCTATAAGAGCAAATTGTAACTATTTCCGGCGTAGGATCTGGCGACCATTTTTATTTATAAACAATCAAGTGTCAAAAAATGGCATTTTTCACTTTTTTTTCAAATCAATGGAAAATAGGGAAACATGGTTTTTTTAATAGAAATATTTTCGAGATTATGGAAAATGCTTTAAAATGACGTAGTACAAAGTTTGATATGTATACTCATTTATTGTTAATATAATTTCGAAAAAAGGTCTGAATTGCAAAAAAAATATTTTCGCAATAACTGTTGTAAAAATTAGTGTACAGCTTTGACATTTTTGTCAAATAAGGGTTCTTTGGTGCTTAATATGTGATAAAAATTTTAAAGCGATTCATTCAATTGTTTAATTTTTATTCAAATTGTTTATCCCAGAGAGCATTTTTTTTTCAATAACGTAATTCAGAAGAAAATGACGTTAGAACCATTCCACAGGTGTCAAATGAAAGAGCATGAGCTATATTTTCAACTTGATTTAAAAAAGTGAATAAAAAATCCATTTATTAGTAATAAATAATTATGCAAACGTATCGTAAATCTTTCCTAATAAACTTTTTATTTTGTAATTAAAAAAAATATACATATTTATTACAATTTTTTATCAATTATGATATAGATAACATTACTTGGTAGTTGTGCACTTAAAACAGGGTAAAAAAGTAAATTTTTTTGGAAAAAGTTATTCAAAAAGTTTATAAAGAAAAATTTACGATACTTTTGCATAATTATTTATTACTAATAAATGCATTTTTTATTCACTTTTTTAAACCATGTTGAAAATGTAGCTCATGCTCTTTCAGTTGACACCTGTGGAATGGTTCTAAGGTCATTTTTTTCTGACTTATGTTATTGCAAAAAAATGCTCTCCGGGATAAACAATTTGAATAAAATTTAAACAATTGAATGAATCGCTTTGACATTTTTATCACATATAAAGAACCCTCATTTGACAAAAATTTTAAAGCTGTGCACTAATTTTTACAACAGTTATTGAGAAAATACTTTTTTTACAATTCCGAACTTTTTTCGCAATTATATTACATAACAGTAAATGAGTATATCAAACTTTGTAATACGTCATTTTAAAGCTTTTTCCATAATCTCGAAGATATTTGTACTAAAAAAATCATAGGTTTCACTGTTTTCCGTTGATTTGAAAAAAAGGGGAAAATGTCATTTTTTGACAGTTAATTGTTTATAAATAAAAATGGCCGCCAGATCCTACGCAGGAAATAGTTATAATTTGTTCCTATAGGTATTACCTGTCTAAAAAACGCTTCAGTACCCTGGCTGCTGAAGTGTCACGAACAGGGTATATTTTTGTGTTATTACCCTGGCCTAAAATATGTAAATAGTACCAAACTTAAGTAAGTTAATCAAATTGTTTACATTTGATTTGCGTTAAATTATTACGCAGAGAGTCAGCGTCTAGTCTTGGACTGTGAATAAGAGTGATTATATCACCCTGGAACTTTCGAAATGTGGTGCTATAGAAGAATTTTAAAAGTTTGCTGGGTGGAGAAGATTCGAAATTTCACAATACTTTAACGTCTAAGCAAATGCAGTCCAGGACGAAGACTTCATGGATCAAGAACTTACGAGATTGGTATGGTATTGATACAAGCATGCTATTTAGGGTGACAATGAATAAAATTATGATAGGTATGATGGTAACCAACGTTCTGGGCTGGGAATAGAATGGACATAGAATGAGGCCGGCACTTTTTTGTCTGCCAAGATCACAATTTTTAGACAGCAATGAAAATCTTTAAACACTGTCTTCTATTTATAGTACTTAAGGATTTATTTTTAATCAAAATATGTAGACATCTCCGCTTATGGGCTTATAGGTAAATAATAATTATCGGTATTATCAGTACCTATATTTTTTACGCTTAAAATTGTTCCATCCGATACATTACAAAACTGTAATAATAACACTATTATATAATAATGTTGTTTAATGTTGGGTACTATGTTAAATAATCCGTAGAGTCATAATTATGACCTTTAGTTCTGCGCACGTAGTACTTAGTTTAATAAGAGGCTGTTACAACCATGTACATTAGAAGCTTCTGGACAAAATTACGATAGTGTTGAAATGTATAGGTAATGGTATATTATAAAATATGTGTGTAGTATATTTAAAACTACTAAAACACATAAAAAAAAAACAATCAAAGTATGTTGTTGACATACTTTTCGATTTTTTGAATAATAATTAAGAATAATAATAATTTTGAATAATAATAATTAATTCCCATTAAGATACGTATTTGGACATACGCAACAAAAGAAAGTCCTGAGAATGATAGACGAAAGAGCACATGAAATATTTAACAATATCAGGAACCATTCTAGCAGATTATTAAGAGAATTGACTAAAAACGGTACATAGACGGCCTAGACAGCAGTTAGCTGGATATAGAGGAAACCCTTAAGAATGAAAAATTGAGATAGCCACAGGATATCGAAACACAAATGTCGCCCTTCAGGCACTAAGTACCCTTCAGGTAGGTCAAATGGACCATAACCGCGGAATGTGAGCATCGAGGTCACGTACCGACAGACGTGGGCTTGATGGCCACACCTTTCGGGCGCTCAGCCGTCGAGGAGAACAAAATTTATTTTGCCAATTCGCCGGCTGAGTGACCGAGCACACACGGTCTGGACAGCGAGACACCGATTTAGATCGGTGCCTTGTTGTCCGGAACACATTTTTTCTTAGGACACAAGTCCAAAGTAAAGTAAAAAATTAATTTAGTCATTAATAGGGAGAAAAGCTCTTCTAGCTACCCCTAAAACCAGGTGGCTTAACCACATGAAGTAATACAAAGGATGTTCCATTACCCAGGGCATCCAAAGTAACGTTAAGGTCAACTCCTCCCCATTCGGTATGTTCTTCGATGGGGAGGGGTGGAGGTATAGCTTGGGGGTCAGATAGGTACCACTATATTACGGGGTGTGACCGGTTTGATCTTCGGACATGTGGGTTCCACTTTTCCATTGGAACACACATGTCCCCCGGGGCTGGGGTTGATACGAGCATGTGTTTGTGTGTGTTGAATAATAATATAATTTGATTATATTTGTAAAGAACCAACTAAGATGTAAATTAGAGTTGGAGGGTCAGATAGATAATAGAACAAGTGATAGAGTTTAAATATCTAAGCATCACACTATCTAACTAGGGAAAACTCGAAACAGAAGTGGAAGATCAAGTGAATAGAGCAAACAGAGCCGCAGGTTGTCTCAATGACACAATATGGAGAAGTAAAAGTATCGGAAAAGAAATGAAAGGCAGAATTTACAAAACAGTTATCAGACCAATAATGACATACGCGGCAGATAATAATAATAATATCGTATGAAATTTTGCCGGGGAGTTCCTTTCGGACAGGTTCCGGCACCATTTACATCTTTAACCCTGTTTCAAGTAACCAATAGTATCGATGTTACACTAGCCCAGGGGGACCGACGGCTTAACGTACTCTTCGAGGCACGGTGAACAGCTCGTATCATTTTTAGAAATGAAAAATGGATTGTCTGTGCTAGGGCACGAACCCAGGCGCTCTGGCTTATGAGACCAGTTGTCATGCCGCGGCGCTACGGCTGTTCACGACGGCAGAAACACGACCCGACACAGTGAGGACAAAAAAGAATGCTATTTTGTTTTTAGAAAGATCAGAGATGAAAACCCTTCGAAAAATCGATGGTAATATACTATGGGATAGAGCTAGAAGTACATATATACGACGGATATGCAAGGTGAACATTAATAACTGGGCAAAAAACAGAAAAGTAGAATGGAATGCCAATGTAAGCCGAATTAAAACAAACAGAGTAATAAGGACGGCGAGAGACGTGATACATGTGATACGCAGTAACGACAGTACCTTATAAACAATGTGTTTTAGGAACGACCAGACGGGAAGAGGTCTGAAGTGGAAACGGCATAGACTCACGAAGAGCTGTAACGCCATTGATGATGATAAATTAATTATTTTTAATGACGTTAAAAGTTTGTTAACCCATTGGCTGGCTATCGAAGTGAATGGAACTCGGCTAGGGGCCATTTTGTTGTACGGCACCTGACTTAAGTAACCATATCACGCGCTGGCGCGTGATCGGTAGCGAATAGGATAATGGCTTGTTGTACTATTGCTCATTTAGCCAGGAAAGCAGTTACAGCTACTCTAAAAATTTTAGTCAGTTTTTTACATTTATTTGTATGGCGGTTAGGGTGGTTCGAAAAAAACTTTTTTTTATTTCAGATCGCTATTTATAGTGCACAAAAGTTGCCATTGGTATAGACGTCAAAAGAGCACTAATTATTATTTTTTTAATAATTTGTCTTCCGGTCGCGCAATGCCATGTAAATTAGCAAAAAATTGTGAAAACAATTAATTTTTCATATATTTTTTAAAAGGCCAGATGGTTTTAATTGCATTCCTATACAATAAGTTAACTACTAAAAGTATGTAAAATCAATATATATGCACTTATTATACATTTGTTTTATGTCTTCCGGTCGCGCAACATAATACAAAATGAGTAAAATTAGTAGTTTTTGCAAAATTTCAAAGTTTGACTGTTTAGTACAATTTAATCATACGACTTTTAGAGATGCTATAGTTTAATTATATTACAATAATATATTTAAGATCCAAGCATATCAGTTATAAGATAAACTTTGATATTCAAGTGAAATTCTGTCGCGCAGCTTCGTCAAAAAAAGCAGACTATCGAGAGGCGAGGCGAAAGTGACGAATGCCAGCGAAGCGCGCACAGCCACAAATAGAGATACATGTGGGAAGACCTCTACAATGGAGTATTTGTCTTCTCCATTACAACGAACTACCATTCCTCCACCTTTTCCAACATTTAGGTGGAAATACAACACACCCAATAGGATATTCCGGACCGATTGGAAAGGCCCTACCTGATTGTGAAAGACTACCAGTTGTTGATTTTAATCCTATGGATTGTGAGATTCCAAAAGTTGACAAGCGTATTCTTAGCAAGGACCATTTGTACTTGCTTGAGATATCAGAAGTCATCAATTCAGGACATTGGTCAGAAGACTTTGTAGTACGTGATCCTGCCCCAATATCACATTCAAGATGGCTTACTACTGCAAATCGAGTTTTTCGTTTCTACATCAGTGTGTCAAGCCCTTCTGAAAATCTGAGAGAGATTGTCACATTCATTCTCAAATGTTTTATACCTATATGGTTTGCCATAAAAATAAACCACTAATTCACAGATGGCCTAGACATGTTTACAAAATCATTGAATCTACAAGGTACTTACCAGAAGAGCTTCTTCAAGGTATTGATCCCGTTTTACAACGGAATTCTTACTTATATTTACTTTTGGCTTTACCGAAAATTTACTTTTGGCTATGGTAACTGATGAAAGAAACCATATCCGAGAGCTGGGCATCAGGCGTATCATGAAGGCAAAGCAAGCAATATCTGAATGTGACTCTATCAGAATCTTTAAACCACCAAACCTATACTTTGAAGCTAACGAGTATTACGAAATTATCAAATGGAACACCAATATACTGACTCCTCCTCCACTGTTAAAAACATTCACTAATGAAGAGATAAAACAGTATGTAAGCAATGACTTCAAGCCTGTTATGAGTATAGATCAGGATCAGATAGGATCACGTACCACAAAGTCTTCTGAACAGTGTCCTGACTTGACGACTTCTGATATCTCAAGCAAGTACAATTGGTCCTTGCTAAGAATACGCTTGTCAACTTTTGGAATCTCACAATCGATAGGATTACAATCAACAACTGGTAGTCTTTCAAAATCAGGTTGGGCCTTTCCAATCGGTCCGGATATCCTATTGGGTCTGTTGTATTTCCATCTAAGTGTTGGAAAAGGCGGCGGAATGGCAGTTTGCTGTAATGCAGAAGACAAATACTCCATTGTAGAGGACTTCCCACGTGTATCTTTATTTGTGGCTGCGCGCGTTTCGCTGGCATTCGTCACTTTTGCCTCGCATCTCGGTAGTCTGCTGTTTTTGACGAAGCTGCGCGACCGAATTCCACTTGAATATCAAAATCTATCTTATATGCTTGGATTTTAAATATATTATTGTAATAGAATTAAACTATAGCATCTCTAAAAGTCCTATGATTAAAATGTACTAAGCAGTCAAACTTTAAAATTTTGCAAAAACTACTAATTTTACTCATTTTGTATTATGTTGCGCGACCGGAAGACATAAAACAAATGTATAATAAGTGCATATATATTGATTTTACATACTTTTAGTAGTTAACTCATGGTATAGGAATGCAATTAAAACCATCTATCCTTTTAAAAAAATATATGAAGAATTAAGGTTTTTCACAATTTTTTGCTAACTTCGATGGCTTTGCGCGACCGGAAGACAAATTAATAAAAAAATAAATAATAATTAGTGCTTTTTTGACGTCTATATCAATGGCAACTTTTGCGCACTATAGCGATCTGAAATAAAAAAAAAGTTTTTTTCGAACCACCCTAATGGTGGTGGCTATTGGTTAACAACTATTATAATCTAGATCCTAAATATAAACTTTAATACTTTATTTAAAATTGGATTTTTTTTTCCAGGTGAGTACATCTCTAAGAATTCTACGAACTGACAGACATTATGGGATTTTAATACAGAAAGTTCAACATTGACCAGGTAAATGTCTTATTTAATGTCTTAAAAGTATTTTTATTAGTTTTTGGTACATAATTCTTATTAAAAAACTACTACCTGTAACAATTTCAAAGTAAATGCAGGTTTCAATACTGTCTTTGGACTACATTAATTTGCTACTATACTCCTTATATTAAACACAAATTACAGTAAAACTTACATAGAAGTAAAAACGTATGATGGTAGGTATAAAAATGTATTAAAACTTTTTAAAAAAGTGTCGTCTAAATGGAGTAAAACAACAAAACGTTTTCGATCTGATTCAGATCATCCTCAGTGCATTAGTATATTAAATGAAACTAGCACACTAGTTGTAATGGTGACATCAAAATACATATGGTTTTATGGATACATTTGTAAGTAATGTGACCCTAGGCCGATGATATTAGATTCATGTTAAATATTTAAAAAAGAAACATCGTTTCCTTGCTCGAATAAATCACAAGGTTCTTCTCAGTCCGATTGACACAGACCAAAATAATTTTGAAAATACAATTGAAAATTTTCAAGCTAAACCATAGAAAGAAATTAATTTGAAGCAACATTACATTTTATGTTCATATTGCTTTTAAATATGTATTTTTATTAAATAACAGGTCCATTTGGGAGAGACAGAATAAGAAAATTAAGATATGTCTCAGTGAGACGTTAAAAATTACGATTACTTGCATTATGTCTTTATTTGTAGTTTCAGCAGCATATAACGGCTTGTTTATTGTTATCACGTTGTTACATAATAATAAAATCGTTTAAGATACCTGTCTATTACAGAACACCGTGAGAGATATACATGTTCATACGAAGGTTCATTTTTCTCATTCTTCACACAAAATTAATTTCATTAAATCAAATGATTCTGACTTCTTTTGTTCCCGACGTGTTATGAGAACGCCTGAAGAACGGTAACTCTGAGATTGTGTGAATTCAAACGTTTTGCGGACCAAGAAAGACAATGGGAAACGTAATAGTAAAAACTGGCGGTTATCTCTTAAAATTTCAGAGGTCATCTGTAGATGGAATCGTTGTTTTAAAAAAAAGTAGAGTTCAATGATTTACCTGATTGTTACGGCTAGTAAGCGTGAACACGCAAACTGAAGATCTATTGGGATGAAAACGGCTAGAGAATTGTAGAATGGTGGATCACGAGATGGGTAATTAATGGTAAAGAAGGTATAGTTCCTTATAATTATGAATTGACTTTGATTTATGTAAATTTTTTTGTATATATACGATTTGTGGAAAGATTCGAGAAAGTTAGTAGCTAGCAAACCTTTAAATGAAACTTGAATATTTTTCCTTTTTGAAAATAATCACTATTATAAAACGAAAATTTGATTTCATTTTTTAAGGCTGCAATGTAATCTGGTAGGATAGACTACGATTAATCAAGCTTTGTTGACCATATAGGCCATTGACATTAGAACTTGCGTTTAATTGGATCGCAGTACTAATGACATTATATGTCAATGTTCTCCTTAACCCAGTGTAAATACCTTATAATCCAGTTAAAATAAAAAAATATATATGGTATTAGGTTTCAAATTGGGTGCTGCTTTCTGTACATAAGATGACTTCTATATAACAAATGAAGTAAAGCGTAGTATGGATACCTATGTAGGCACATTCAACCTAGAACCAGCTGGTTTCTCCTGCTGGCTTCTCCCCTTCACTTTAAGTAGGTACGTATATTGCGACATACAAATAATAAGCAAGAAGACCATAGTAACTCTATTTAAAGCACCTAAAATAAAAATAAGAATATCATATATTTAATTCTAAATCATTAATATCTACCAATGAAAATTTGTAATGTAATGTAATAAATTTACAAAAGATGAATGTACAAGCGACAAAATACGAAAAATTAAAATCTGAAATAAAACAACAGCTCTACTATTGCAGGTCCCAAGGGACTATCTACCTGTCTAGGATAGGAGTATGAAAAATACATTAATAACCAATAAATTTCTTAACTCGACAAATGACGGCATAAAATTAATGTTATACAGGTTTAAAATAGTAACAGATATCCATATATGGACTTAATGGTACAATTAATTGGTGGTAAAATCATCCTTGTTAACACTTTCAAGTCCGCCGACATGGCTCCCGTGTTCACACTGTCATCAATCTGGTGCCACCGACACGGCTACCTTATTTACGTTTCAACAATTTTCCAATGACTGTATAAAAGTGACACATGAGACAAATATCTGATATTGGCCCGGAGCTGAAAGTGTTAATAAAGGCACACAAAATGCAACCAACTATATGAAGCTATAGAGAATTTAATATGAGGGTGGATTTGGTTAATTCTAAGAAGTAGGTGGTGAGCTGATTCGGAATTACCAGAAATGAAGACTAAACAATCATCGATGTACAGAACCAGTGAAAAATTTCAGGATTTTTCAAAATGTAATTGGATTCTAGATGATCCGTAACATCAGCTAGTAGTAGCGATAAGTAACTGCCCATGGTTAAACTGTTGTTTTTAATATGTATTATGAAACGTACACAAATCTTGAGATTGACATAACGAGAAACTGGAGTATATTCAATATCGAAGAAATGATGTGGCGCTGAATTGACCTGTTAACTAAGAGTGAGTTTACCAGACCTATTGTTTCATTTAGAGAAATGAGTTGAAGTTTATCAACGATTTGATAAGAATTTAATACTGGAAATTGTGGGGTAAAGTTAATTAAGGTTTTTAAAGTTTACTTGTAATAATTAATTTATGCAGTATGGTGCAAATGAAAGGAATAAATTCGTTATTTCGTAAACCAGCGCTGTTAAGGAAAAATCCCGAAACAGGTCGATTTTTATTTTTAAATTACGATATTTTGGCATATTATATACCATATGAGTGACGTCATCTATATGAGCGTGGTGACGTCATCGATGATTTTTTAAATGAGAATAGGGTCGTGTTATAGCTCATTTGAAAGGCTATTAAATTATCTATTCAGTAATATAAACATTGACATAAATATTTATACAGGGTGGCCAAAAATCTTTTTTAATTAAATTAATTGACAAAAAAATAAGAATGTATGTAATTTATTTAACTTAAAATACATTTTACTGTTGTCAAAAAACAGAAATAAATGTTTATTTCACCAATAAACATTGGTTTTCGCTTAAATTCAATGTCCAAGCCAACCATCTGCTCTTGGAAGTTTGAACATTTAATTTAAGCGAAAAGCAATATTTATTTGTTAAATAAACATTTTTCTCTGACTTCTGACAGCTGTAAAATGTATTTTGAATTAAATAAATGCCATACATGCTTCTTTTTGTGTCAATTAATATAATACAAAAAAACTTTTTTGGCCACCCTGTATAAATAATTATGTCAATGTTTATATTGCTGAATAGAGAATTTAATACCCTTTCAAATGAGCTGTCACAGGACCCTAGTCCTATTTAAAAAAATCATCGATTACGTCATCACGTCCAGACGGATGACGTCACAATTATGATATATATGCCAAAAAATCAGAATTTAAAAATAAAAATCGACCGGTTCCGGGATTTTTCCTTAAAGTCGCCGGTTTACGAAATAACGAATTTATTCCTTTCATTTGCACCATACTGTATAGAATAGACACAAGAGTAATAATGAAACTGACAACTGGACGAATAAATGTTGTGTATCTTAGGCAACCCATATAACCTAGGAATTAAGGGGTTAGTTATGGTTAATTACGGTCTAAAATGACTAAACAGTTATCTTTATCGTTTTTACTGAAGATTAAACTTTGGTTAGAAATTTTGTTGTTTGATGGATTTAAGGGTTCTAAAATGAGTTGGTTTCTTAAAAGAAGTTGAGAGAGAAAGAGGAATCGGTAGTAGGAGAAGGCGATGAGGAAGAAATTTTACTTTTAGCTTTGTTGTTAGAGCTGTAACAGGAACTGCTGATGGACGTTTTTTGCGAAAGGGATATTGAGAGTTTGTAGTACTGTCATTCTCAATGGATATACCCTTTAGATATTTTAGGGATAGTACTCTGGGATAATTAGCAAAATACAAGAAAAAGTTATTTATCAGCAATTTTATTGCTGGAATCGAATTTTATTATTGTATGTATTAATAATATAGATATGCAAAGTCCGCAGATAGTGTGCTACTTTTTTTATAAACAAAATGGCGCCCGAAAATCGTGTTTTTTTTTAATTTTTGCTCTATAACTCCAAAGATTTTAACTTTAGACCAAAAACAAATAAAAATTCACCGAAATTAAATTCTGCATAGAGACGTGTTTTTTCCGATTTACTTCGACGAAAACTTTCCCCGGAAAATGCGGGTTTTTCCAACAACATTTTTAATTTTCAACTAAACTTTTAGATAAGTAGTTGTTAATCAATAATTAAATAACTTGGTAACGTCAAAGCCCTTTCCGTATATATTATAATTCCAGAAGTCTATGGAAATCGAATAAACAGTTTAGCAACAATTAAAATGTTAATTAAAAATTTACGGTCGCTATAATAACGACAATAATTGTGATGCATAAGAATAACTATGACTTTTTCATAAAAAGACACTATACCTATCTCATGTACTTTACAGAATTGAAATTGAACTATTTAAGCGGCCTCAGGATTATTTTAAAATTATAAACAATTTTTTGGTTTATAAACAAATAGAATATCTCGGGAAATATTAAACTAAATTAAATTATGAAAACGGTATTCAAAAGACGGCGACAGGACGCTTCTTTTAAAAGAAAAGACGTTTAATTATGATAAGTGCTTCCTGAGATACAACCGGTCAAACTTGACCGGAATTTACGGCAAAGATATAAACAATAGGATCATAATTTTCAAACCATCACCTTTTTATTTTTGTTCTCTTTCTCCACACCAATTTTCATATTTTTAAAATCCTCATAACATATATTATTTTGATAAAAACTATCGATAATACGTGTGAAAATTGCCAAAAATAGCAAAATTCCAATCAAAAATTAGGTTGAAGAAAATGTAACCCTCAAAGTTCAAAATCGGTATACGTTAACAAAATGCATTTTCTCGGCTTCCCATGGAGAAATTTCCTTCATTATTTTTTTGTTCCCTAATAACTCGAGTAGAGCCATCGAACTAACGCATTATTAAATGTCAAACTGGCTTTTGTTTTGTTATAATATATTAATTTATTTATAAGAACAGAAAATTACATATTTTTTCCAGTTGTAGACTTTTTTTAGATAAACTTACTACAAGTGTACCTTTTAAAGTTAGAAACATAAATATTATCATTTGAAAGCTGTATAATTATTTAAACAATTTTTATTTAAACAAATTAAAATATTGTGTTATAATAAATAAATTAATTTATTATAACAAAAGAAAAGCAAGTTTGACATTTAATAATGCGTTAGTTCGATGGGTCTACTCGAGTTACTTGAAAACAAAAAAAGAATGAAGGAAATTGCTCCATGGGAAGCCGAGAAAATTCATTTTTTTTAACATATACCGATTTTGAACTTTGAGGGTTATATTTTCTCCAACCTAATTGTTGCTTGGAATTTTGCTATTTTTGGCTATTTTCACACGTATTATCGATAGTTTTTATTATAATAATATATGTTATGAGGATTTTAAAGATATTAAAATTGATGTGGAGAAAGAGGACAAAAATAAAAAGGTGATGGTGTGAAAATTATGATCCAATTGTTTATATCTTTGCCGTAAATTTCGGTCAACTTTGACCGGTTCTATCTCAGGAACTACTCGTCATAATTAAACGTTTTTTCTTTTAAAAGAAGCGTCCTGCCGCTGTCTTTCGAACACCGTTTTCACAATTTAATTTAGTTTAATATTTTTTGAGATATTCTATTTGTTTTTAAGCCAAAAAATTGTTTATAATTTTAAAATATTCCTGAGGCCGCTTAAATAGTCCAATTTCAATTCTGTAAAGTACATCAGATAGTTATAGTGTCTTTTTATGAAAAAATCATAGTCATTCTTATGCATCATAATTATTGTCGTTATTATAGCGACCGTAAATTTTTAATTAACATTTCAATTGTTGCTAAACTGTTCATTCAGTTTCCATCGGCTTCTGGAATTATAATATATACGGAAAGGGCTTTTACGTTACCAAGTTATTTAATTAGTGATTAACAACTACTTATCTAAAAGTTTAGTTGAAAATTAAAGATTTTGTTGGAAAAACCCGCTTTTTCCGGGGAAAGTTTTCGTCGAAGTAAACCGGAAAAAACACGTCTCTATGCAGAATTTAATTTCGGTGAATTTTTATTTGGGTGTTTTTGGTCTAAAGTTAAAATCTTTGGAGTTATAGAGCAAAAATTGAAAAAACACGATTTTCGGGCGCCATTTTGTTTATAAAAAAAGTAGCACACTATCTGCGGACTTTGCATATCTATATTATTAATATATACAATCATAAGATTCGATTCCAGCAATAAAATTGCTGGTAAATAACTTTTCCCAAAAATGGCCTATTCTCCGATATAATCAGCCCAGACTATAGATATTTAGGAATGGAGTATTTGAGATCATAGTTTAACAATTGGAGTTTGTCATTGAAAAAATTGATCTTAAAAATACCAAACATCTTTTTTTTTCGTTACATTCCAACTTAATTTTATTGACAGTCATTTTTTACAGAAAAAAGTTTATCTTTTTGTTTACTGTGGTACTCAACACAATCAATTTCATATATTGATGTATTCAAAAAGTCTATTTAATTGACTAGCTGAGCACGTTCGTCGATAGTTTTTGTGCCAAACCGAGAACCGTAATCTTAATGGCAAAATGAGATACGTGCTCCTCTCGTAATCGTAGCAAATTGCAGTACATAATACTAATCTAGTTTCGGATGCAGAATTGAGAGTTTTTGTTCGTTAAAATATTGATTTAAAAGCACGAGTTTTGGTCTTGAGGTAAGATCAAGATGCATCATTACCTGAAGCGAAAGAGGAAAATTCTGTACGTAATCAATTAATTTTCTAAAAACTTGAATATCGAAGTAAAAAACTTTTGTTGTAATTGGTATACATAATTATTTAATTAAAAACTAAATTAAGAATCCAAATGGATCATAATAGTTGTTCATAACGAACATTTTGGGACTTATGAGTCCATCTTGAGTGAATTTTGAAATAATAATAATAGTCTCCCGTTTTTATACCGCTCACGTGGCTTTGGGAGTATATCAGGGTAGTCTGCTATATCTAGGGCCTACGGTTTGCAAGGAAGGTAACAGGGCCAGTGCTACGCTTCAACCGCCTATTATTTCCCCTGGTTTTACCCAAGGTACTCATTTTATTCAGGCTGAGTCGCCCTGGGGCCTATAGACATTTTTAAAAATGTCTAGTTGTTCTTTCCGTCGGTGGGATTTGAACTCCGGACCACCAGCACTCGAGGCAAGCATACTACCGCCTGTGCTACGCCGACCCTGGTCCTTTGAGCCGGATTTTTGAAATACTTGCGCTAATAAACGCAAAACCAAACAGTGATTGGGTTTATTATATAAACTACATGCTTAAAGGATTAAATTAAACGACATAAATCGATGAAACTGGATATAACTATCCGGGAACAGTACGTGTCCCTACTCGAAATAGCAATTGCATCTGTCTTGGACTGCAATAGCCTGCCAACTAGCAGGAAGCAGAATAAATCAAATTTTAGTTGCCCACTGCTGGCTGTTCTTTAGGTTTAGTATCGGGTATTGTCTCTCCTATATCTGCGGAAGTTTTCAATGCCTAGGCATACTTGCAATAAGTTGCTGAATCTGTTCTTGCGGTATTATTCACATTCTTCATTCAACGCTATTTTTAGATTTTAAATCGTTACTGCCAATGGTAGCCTCTTGTTAATCTTTTCCCCTAAAATGTCCCATAAATGATCTAATGGATTAATGTAAGGACTACAAGCAGGCCAATCTAAAATAGGAATTCCGAGAGTGTTTAGGCAGTTCATGACGATTCACACAACATGTGGACGCGGATTATACTGCATAAATAAGAAATTATCCCAACGAAAGGGGCGTAGAGGACAACATTGTCCTCCAGACACTGTCGTATCTGGGTGTTGTTAGAGTTTCATGTTCGATTAATTAATAATTCAGTACGTCAGTTGAAAGAAAAAGCAGCCCATGCCATAACTCCTCCACCACCAAAAAGCGTTCTGGACGAAGCAGAACAAGGTGCAAATAGTTCTCCGGTTCTCCTCCATACACGTCCCGTCCGCATCCATCTCAAGATCGTAAGAAAAAACGGGACTTGTCAGAAAACATTACAACACTTGACGTAGCTGAACAATCCAGTCCCTGTGATCACTCGTAAATCTCATACGGTTATCTCCATGAGCTGCTCTTAATTTAGGGCATGCTATTGGCTTATGAGAACATAAACCACTTTCATGCAGGACTCTTCTGATTAGGCCTGGATCCCGCGTACCAAAAAAAGTTGAATAATAGCAAGCTGAAAATTTGTTAATAAACGGTGTCTAGTCGGACAAACTTTGATGAAGACAAACACTGGAACAGGGAAAGTTTTAATTGTGGAACAGGTTACAGGTTTGGAACGTATGACTACGAAAACTTCCCATGTATTTTGTCGGACAAAACTTCCAATTTATTTGTTACCCTTTCATTAAACTCTCATGAAAAATTAGACTGCTATTTATCACCAACATAATTCCTGTCATTAGAAATGTTCTACGTGACGGACGTATTAAAACAACCAATATATTTGTCGGACAATTTTTTTTTTCATATATTATATAAAGTTTGCTATTGAATGAACTTAAAAACAACCTGCTAGTTTTCAAAATCATAAACTTGTCAGGATGATAAGTTCCACAATTAAAACCTCCCCTGTTCCAGTGTTCCCATACTTGATTGCTATTAATCAACTTTTTTGGTACCCGGCATCCAGGCCTATATAGTTCGTGCAGAAATATGAGTTCCTCGAGCTTCTAACAAACGACTAGCGAGAATATTTTTAAAGAGCGAGCTCTATTTTTAAAGAGCGGTTCCGTAATGCATAAAATTAAAAAAAAACGTTTTCCACCTATCTCTACCGAAAGTATACTTTTCCTGACCTGATTGCAGGGAGCAAGTCGTACTTTTCCTCCACAGGGAGTAGAAGTAAAAGTGACGTCATGATATGTCATTGATGAAATAACTTATTGACTCCTTATACAATATTCTATTATCTATTACGTAAGTATCTATACAGTTTAACGTTTATTTATAGAACACCCTGTATGTTGCAGAATGGTAAAAAACAGTAAATCGGTATTTTGATTTAACAATGTTTACATTAATAATTTGACACGTATTTGACAGTTGGCAGTTATAATGTACCTACTTGCTAGTTTTAGTTATCTAATAAATTCTGTTAGTTATTAGTTACATAAATAAATTATTTAAAAATGAAAAAATTACTTGCTAGTTGAGGAAGGTTGGAAAAATCATATGTATACCATGGGAGTAAAGTGCCTTTTCCTCCCTTGAATGATTACTGCCCTCCGCTACGCGTCGGGCAGTAAACTTCATTCTCGGGAGGAAAAGTAGCACTTTTCTCCCTTGTTATACAAACAGCTGAAGAGTACAGGGGAAAAACAAGGAATGTCACTTTTTCATGAATTTTGGCTTTTCTCGCCATGTGGTAGCAAAAACTGAGTACTATCGACCAGACTATCGATTCAGAACAATAACCAGAAAGATCAGTCTATATAATTTTTTTAAGAATTTGTATCCAGGCAAAGGACCAGGATTGTCCGCACGCCACTTGGACAAAAATAAGGAATGTTAGCAGTTTTTTAGTGCAATATTAAATTAATAACTTAATATAGATAAATATTATATTAAGATTTTAGACCAATAATTGCTAGAATTCTGCTAAGAATCTTCTAAGTAGTTTTTAGATAACATAAGAATTAAACCTTTATTGGTGTTTATCTCAATATGTATAAAATGTGACATTCCTTGTTTTTCCCCTGTACTCTTCAGCTATTATCACGCTGATCTCTGCACCTATTTCTGTCTGATCCTGGTTTTGTAGTGTATTCTCCAGTCTGACGATACTTCGTAAGAGTATCATGTACCTACTGTAATTTTGGCAATATTTAAATGATTTGCAACATATAACAATACTGTGACCATGTTCACGTAATACCACAACTTTTTAATTATTTTCGGGAACCATACTAATACGATTTGAAAATACTAGTGAAGAATGATCTGAATTTATCAAAATACACCTGAAAATTATCGCAAATGCAATAAAAAATGGAAAATATTTGTTGCAAACTAAATGTCAAAATGTTTGCCAAATATCAAAATGTTGTTTCTATGGTGACACCATCGTTTAAAAACAGGAGAGTATTTACATTTTATATATTTTTTGTTCTGGTAGGGGAGCAAAGTATGCTAAATGTGCAGTCACTCGAGCGCTTTGGGGACCTATTGGGTTGTGATTATTAGGCCCTAAAACCAAAAAAAGTTAAGTAAAATTTTCCATTTTAGCGGGCGCTTGCCATTTTTTAATTTAATTTTCCATTTCCATTAATCGTTTTTTCCGAATATAGCGCCATCTATCCATAATTCGACAAAATGTTTCGAATAAAAGTTGCTTATTTTTATGCAGAGAATTCAAATCCGCAATAAAAAATGGTGGCACCCATTTAAGATTTTAAAGTAACCCCCCATCCCACCTCCGTGGGGGGTCGCGTTTGGTACCATTCGATATATTTTTCAAAAATATTAAATAAGTGTATTTTGCAGTTTTTCGATCTGATGTTTATTTTGCTAAATATCGCGGGATTTGTATTTAAAATTTAAAATTTACCCCCCACCCCTTTCTGCGAGGGGTCGTGTTTGGTATCTATCGATAGATTTTTGAAAAATATTGAACGTGTAGTTTTTAGTTTTTCGATCTGACATTCATTTCGCGAAATATTCGCCTTTTTCTTGTGAAACTTTGTGACTCACCAATTCCCTTACGCCCCGCTCAAATCGTCAGATTTTTTAAATATACACTGTTTTGCACGTACTTAACTTACCTTATCTTAATCTGACAATTTCGAGTATTTTTAAGGATAGATTTTTTTTTTCGGGCCCCCTTAAACGAACTCCCCTGTGTTAAGAGCCAATATATGGCAGAGGTACATCTGAAGGGTACCACGTTTCTCCCCATATGATAATCTGACGCGCTCGAGTTACTGCAAAAATCCCCGCTTGGGCTCCCCTACCATTCCATATCTTACAAGAAAAGTCATTAGTACCAGAATTATTTTTTTTTAAATGTTCTGTTGACTGGAATAATAAGAAAATAAACCAATTTCAAACAAAAATGAAGATTTTAACATCGAAAGACCAGAATGTCGTAAGATAATCTAATCATCGTTTCATAAATTCAAATCAGTCCATCGTTACAAAAAGCCTCATTAGCAATCATTGAAATTGCCTTTGGTTATTAACCTGTAACGTCAGTGTTTTTGTGTATGTAGGTAGATGCAATAAGCGATAAGCCTGTATATAAGTCCATTAACTCTTTCTTTGAGAAAATCATGGAAATATGACAACAAATTACCGCACAGGAAATTGTCTCGCGAATATCATTTTAATGAACCGAATTAACTGGTTATTTACAGTTATAACATTCATAGGATTGCTGTGTGCATATTTTTATTGATTACTTTTTCGTTTCTTATTAAGAGATTATGCAGTATGCAAAAACAACCGTCTATTACGATAATAAATACAGGATTCAAGTTTATGTTTTAAAATATAGACGGGAACACTTGGAAAGCTAGCACTATGTTGTAGTAAATAGTAAATCTGAATACAACACCTGGTCATCTAATGAGTAAAACAGGAGGATCAGAAGAATTGATTATGTGTAATAAAATTATCAAAAAAAAATTAAAATGAATTGGATTTCTAGTGGTTTTCAAACCCAATTTATCTTTGTATACTTCTTTTATTCGGGAAAACACTGCTCTAACCTTTTCAATGCAGATTTGTATCTCTTGACTCGTAACCCCATCGCCATTTATATTTTGACCCAAATAAGTAATGCCTACCGGTGTTTTGCTGACTACCATATAATTATTTTGTAAAATATTAACTTTTAAGCCAAACGGTTAAGCCGTTCAAAAGTTATAGAGCTCCAAAAGTATAATTAGTCCAGGAACTGAAACTTTTCACTTCGCAATTTTTACAGAATGGATCGATTTGCTTGAAAATTTGACAATAAGTAGTGGAAAGTCCAAGGATCAAAATCTGTATGATGCCGAAAGACGCTTTTACGATGGGGTGGTTACCCCCTCATCTTGGGGGTGGAAATTTTTTATTATATTTTGACCGCAAATGTTGGTTAAAACATTAATTGTAAGAAAAAAATGTTTTATTCATTTTTTTGATAAAATTAATAGTTTTCGATTTATTGGTTATTGAAAGTGTTAGTTTCATATCGAAAAAATCAATGTTATTAATCAGTTTTCTGCTAATAACTTAAAAAGTTTTTGCTTTATCAAAACAACTTTACTTAACGAATATATACCTTTTAAAAAAGAAACAAAGTGTTTTTTTTTAATTTTCTTTAAGACCAATAGTAATCGAGCTGTACTTTATTATGTTAGCTTTTCTTCGTCAAAAATCAAAAGACGGAAAAACTATGCATTTTTCGAGGATAACTTATAGAAACTAATTTTAAATGTTTAAAAAGATCTATCTTCAAAAATAAAAAATAAAGTATGTAGCTTAAAAATTAAGTGACATAATGAAAAGAATGCCAGTCCCTATTTTTTCAGTCAAAAAGTTATCGGAAACAACCCCCTAATTACCACCCTAATTAAAATTAGTGATCGACCTTATTCCGTATTTTTATTTATGTATTTTTAATAGATTACAGAAGTTTGACCTGCTTAAAACAATTAGTTTTTAAAAAACTGGAGTTAAAAGCGAATAACGAATTTTTGTAGTTTGATAAAACATGCCTTTTCCTCAGAATAGAAAGATTAGCATCAGAGATGCGAAAAAATGTTTAGATATGAAAATGTAGCTTGTTTAATTCTTAAGAACTTGGTTTACGAAAATTTTTTCTGCAACAAGAATTGAGTGAGCTACAGACAATTATAACTTGTAATAACATGCAAAAACCACCTTTACCAACCCTTTCAAAGTCACCTCTTTTTGCGACTGAGGATTTTAAAAGGATTTAATATTAATAGTCTCATAGATCTTATAAAAACCTACAAAAAATTTTATAACCGACTTTCTAATATAAAAAATAAAAAAGTTAAGGTTAAAAAACCAATAAATTAAAAAAAATGGAAAAATCCAATTGGAAGCATAATAATGTAGGTTAGCGGTGTTTTTTTATGGTGTACGTTAAAAACTTATTACCAGAGAATGGCAGTTCTCGCCAGTGGCGCACACCTACACCCCCCTACACGCGACACTATATTATATACACGAAATTTTCGATTTTCTAAATCTGACTGAATTGAAAATTGGGCCAACTCCCGTCTTAAAGTTTAGGAGAAGACTCACACATTCATATATCAACCATCCATTTTGGTCCAAGGGTGTGGATTTTACGGCCCTTATTAATTAGGGTCTGATTTTCGTTCTCGTCCCCAAAACTCCCAAAAATTTCGAAAGTTTAAGTCGACCTTTGCGGCCTCTAATAGTACTAATCATTACCTTTCCAACGCATATCTAATTTTGAAAATCGGTTATACCATTCAAAAGTTACCGAGTTTAGAAATATGACTCAATTTCTATTTAAAAAAGGAAAAATGTTTGTGGATATGTATGTACCGATACCGATGTATGTATGTATGTATATGTGTGGAAAAGTTAAACCGATCTAAATTTTTTTTCTGTGTTTGAAGAGGGGGTCAGGGCCGATTCAGAACCGGTATAGTTTGTGACTTTTGACCACCCATAAGCCAGCTATAGAACTTGGTAGGTACAAAACGGCATATTTTTTGGGGCTATATATCTTCGTTTCAAGAAGAGACAGGAGTACCTCAAATACACCAAATCAATAGTGTTGAGTTGAGCTTTCAAATGGTGTGTAAGCGGTCAGGATCAGACATGCACTCGGCTCAGTGTAGCCGAAAAACTGAAAAACTAAACTTTGAAAATTTTGATTTTTCGACAATTACTCAAAATTTCAACCTACGAATTGCGCCAGTAACTGAGCATTTGTAGAAGGACTCCAGACAAATCTAACGGTATATACCGCATATTCGGGAAAATTCGAATTTTTAAGTTATAGGCTTCATAAGTATGATCAAATCTATTATCTATGGGAAAAACGGTTTTTCAAGCTCAATAATTCCTGTAATAGCTTCAGTTATCTTACTTGACCTTCGATGCATCAGATATTACTTGTCAATATGTTTCAAACTCATGTTTAGGGATCAAAATCGGTTAAGCCGTTTAGAAGTTATTAAGCTACAAAAGTATAATCCAATTAAGGATTATTCCGTTTATGTAGTTGCAGTGGTTACGACGATAAATTTGATCTGGCAACGGGCAATCCGAGTTTGTTTACCGGCCATCCCAATATCTTTTTCAATCTATTTCGAATAGAAAAAAAATCTAGTGTACATTCGATGGACACTAGATCATTTGGGAGGTAATGCGACAAAGGCTACCATTTATAAATCTTAACGTGTAATCGAGAAACATTGCATTCAACTTCATACATTTAATTTATAAATAACTTTGAGAAACTCCTGATAGAAGACTAAAAAACCGCTAAACGCCGTAAGAATGAGTGGCGCATACAATATTCCAGCTACAAAAGATCTGAATTGAATATTACGTGGCGCGAAAATGTAAAACAAAATTCTAGTTTTAATTTAAAATATTTTTCCATAATATTTGCTAAATTTGAAGTAAACGCGCCACAAAATAGTTTCAAAATTCAATCTGTATCAAAGTTACTCTTTTGTGGCGCGTTTACTTCAAATTTAGCAAATATTATGGAAAAATCTTTTAAATTAAAACTAGAATTTTGTTTTGCATCAAAATGAAAATACATTTTCGCGCCACGTAATATTCATATCAGATCTTTTGTAGCTGGAATATTGTATGCGCCACTCATTCTTACGGCGTTTAGCGGTTTTTTATTCTTGTTATATTATTACACATAATTAAAATGACATAATTAATATGTCAAAACAAATATTGATTATACACTTACTGCAAAAGTTTTACTTTTACTCCAAACCATTATGTAAATTGTGTACTAATGGACGCAAAATTATTTGCCTTATTAAGTTTTGAAAGCATTAAGTCCATATTTAAACAAACACGGAAACAACGCTCTTTTAGGCGTAAATAGAAGTCTACGTTTAAAAAAACATAATATGCATTTTTTAAGTGTAGTGAAAGCAGTCTTGTTGACTGGAGGCGGCGGCTCCGTTTTTGGATACCCTGAACAGGTTTACCATCATACATAAGACATTTATCACTCATTCACCATACACAATATAAATACTGTTTACAGAAATTCGTATGAACACTAACATTATCCTTAAGGTTATTTTAGTAGTACTATTTGTACTAGAGTAATCCTTAAGCTTGCTTCAGTACTTCAGCATTCTAAGAGCCAGGGTGAGGTTGAGTATGTCACTTTATGTCCATGATTTTCTTAAAGTTTTCTTCATAAAATCGATAGTACCCTATCATTCTATGGACATGACGACTCAGAAATTCATTGCAACATTCCCTTTTTTTTCATGAAAAATCTAAATTTCACCGGAAAATGTCACAGGACCATGGATTTTTCCACAAATTGTAAGTTCCTCCTCTAATCTTCCAGTATTGCAAAGGACATGACTCAGAAAATCGTGGCTGAACTTCTAATATCTCCCGGTCTATTAGTTGGATTTTCAAAATTTATAGCTTAATAGTTTAAAACTCTTATAGAAATTTGAAAGTTAATCGCAACTATGAAAGCTGAGTTATACTTGGCAAAGTCCCATCAAATGCTTATTTTGCAATTGTTTTTCAAGAAATTAGTTATAATTCGTCTTCTAAAAATCGGATAAAAGTTTAACAAACAGCCATTTTATTCATTTTTCAAAAGGAACAATTTTCATATTGTTAAAATTAAATATCTCTAATGGTTTAGGAGATACAATTGCCTCAAGAACTATTATAATGAAAATAATGAATAGACGGGTATTGTGTTCTAAGTACAACTTTTTTATAGTAAGAATATTAAGCGATTGTATTATGTAAGCTTCTATATCTTATTGATATAATTTTGAAGACAATGACTCGGAAATAAATTTATAGTTGAGTGTGATGTTTTTTACTCATCATCATAATCGTCATCATCATCATCATAACTGTCAACTTCTAGTACTTAAAAATGGAGGTTTAATATGGGCAATTTCTTTAGGCCCAAATTGGTTTTTAGCAGATGTTGTAAAATTACACAACCAAACTAACAAATAGGTTGTAAAACAGCAAACTATATCTACCTGACATATTAAAAGGATACGTCAGAATTCTCCATAATTAGATCGAAATAATCATAAGAAAATAAAATTTTGATTTTACAAGATTATGTTTGTCTGTCAGACTTATTACCGTATTACCCAATGCGACATGTGTAACAAATACCTATATGTGTTACAGCCCAGTAAATGAACGTAAAATATGGCGATACCGTGTAATTTTCAGTGTCACCACCGAAGTGGTCAACTCAAGACTTTTCGAGTTATTTATGAGTAAAAATGTTTATTGCTCAACAAAAAACCGTTTTTAGGCGACTTTTCGCAAATAGTTCAAAGAGTAAGTATTCGATCGAAAAGAATATTGTTAGCAAAAATGTATCTAGCTTATAAAAAAAAAGTGAAAAAAATGAAGTCTATCGACTCAGTAAAAGAAAACTTGTAGCTCATGAAAAGTTTTTCTTATTCGTCAAATTCCAAATCGAATATTTCAACGTGAAATAACCAAAAAATGAAATACTGTTCGGGGAAACTCATGAAAACTTTTTTAAAGTGTTTAAAACAAGCTCTATTTTTTACAAAAGTTTCTAGCATCAAAACTAAGCCAGTTACGCTCAAAATACAGTGTGTCCAGTGTTAGATTGTAAAAACTGTAAGAGATAGAGAAAAATTGACGATTTATCACTAAAGGTATTATGGCAAAAATTGTTGTTAGACCAGGGCCGTTATGAAAATAAATCGATGTTTAAATACATGCAGCACATGTCCACTTGTAACTTTTTGTATTGTATTTAGGATGACGTTAGGAAAAAAGTCTACGATATAAAAATGGGTGGAAATGCATAATTACATTTACAGTGCATAGAATGCATCCAAAAGTACATAAATATATCAAAATCAGTATATTAAGGGCCAGATTCTGTTACTCGGGGGGTTTGTGGGGTCGCCGAACATGAATACGCCATCAGAACCGACCCCCCGGAACACCCGGTGCCCAAGGTCGGTGCTAAGCACGTCATATTATGGAGTTTCACGGGTTTTTGGAACTAAATTGATACGATAAATTGATGCTCTTTCCTGGCATAACTCAAACTGTTCTTCTTCTACCGATGTCTTTCAGTGGCGTAACAAACTCCGTCGGGGTCCTCCCGCAGAATTGGAAATGGGACTCACTTTAAAAAATTACCCAATGCGACATGTGTAACAAATACCTATATGTGTTACAGCCCAGTAAATCAACGTAAAATATGGCGATACCGTGTAATTTTCAGTGTCACCACCGAAGTGGTCAACTCAAGACTTTTCGAGTTATTTATGAGTAAAAATGTTTATTGCTCAACAAAAAACCGTTTTTAGGCGATTTTTCGCAAATAGTTCAAAGAGTAAGTATTCGATCGAAAAGAATATTGTTAGCAAAAGTGTATCTAGCTTATAAAAAAAAGTGAAACAAAAATGAAGTCTATCGACTCAGTAAAAGAAAACTTGTAGCTCATGAAAAGTTTTTCTTATTCGTCAAATTCCAAATCGAATATTTCAACGTGAAATAACCAAAAAATGAAATACTGTTCGGGGAAACTCATGAAAACTTTTTTAAAGTGTTTAAAAGAAGCTCTATTTTTTACAAAAGTTTATAGCATCAAAACTAAGCCAGTTACGCTCAAAATACAGGTAATCCCATATTTTGGTAAAAAATTGTGAAAATCTCCCCCTATTTAGCACCCCAAATAAAACTAATCATTATCGCCTTACAAATTACCTATTTTTTTTATACGATCTGTAAGTTTCACCGGTTCAAAGTGCTTATTTTTAAAAGGCTTCTAGTTTAAGGGC
Source organism: Diabrotica virgifera virgifera (assembly GCF_917563875.1). Classification (NCBI taxonomy): domain Eukaryota; kingdom Metazoa; phylum Arthropoda; class Insecta; order Coleoptera; family Chrysomelidae; genus Diabrotica; species Diabrotica virgifera. The sequence continues at coordinate 23,603,465 of NC_065448.1, forward strand.
TTGAACAAGTCACTAATCACGAGTATATGCAAATTTTAAACAGCCATATCTTAACCAATTTTTGTCTTACAGAAAAACAAAATAAAGCCAAAATATTTATAAAAGCAATACCTACCTACACCTACATTTCTTTACTCTTTAAGATTTTTCGTATCACTAATACTTTTTAAGTTATTTTGAAAAAAGGCATTTTTCCAAAATAAAAAAACTTTTAAATTTTTTCAAAAATAAGAACTTCGAACTGGTCAAACTTACAGATCATATAAACATAAACAATAAATATTTAAAGTAAATGGTAAAGCGCTAATGATAAATTTTATTTGGGGCGTGAAATAGGGGCAGATTTTCACGATTTTTTTTTACCAAAAAAGGGGCCAACTTTATTTTGAGCGTAACTAGTATAGTTTTGGTGCTACAAACTTTTATAAAAAATAAAAATAAAGCTCTTTTTTGAAACAATTAAAAAAGTTTTAAGAGCTTTTCCCGAAAATTGCTTATTTTCTGGTTATTTCAGGTTGAAATATTCGATTTGGAATTGAACAAATCAGAATAATTTTTCATGAGCTTCAACTGTGCTTTTACTGTGTCGATAGACTTCATGAATAAGTACACCATTTTCTGAATCTTATAAGCTACATTTTTGCCACAAATAGTTTTTCGATATCTAATATTTAATTCGATAATTACTTATTTTTGAGTTATTTGCGAAAAGCCCGTCTGAAAACGTTGTTTTTTTTTAATAAACATTTTCACTCGCAAATGACTTGAAAAGTATTAGCATAGATAAAAAAACTCTATAGAAGAACAAAAGTTGCTTATAATTAGTCAATTTATACATTTCCGGACTTATTTTAAACGTTTGTATTTCACCCCAAGGAGGGGTGTCGCCCCCCGAAGTAAACGCAACCAACGGCATAAATCCAACTTTGAAGTGGAGTGTAACTAGAACCTAAATCCAAATTGTCAAGCAAATACGTCCGTCGTGACGCTGATAATTTCACTCCAAAACTGTCATTTACTGATATTGGGGTATTCATGCATTGTTTATGACGACTTACATTTTTCATCTTTATTGGTATAGAATAAAATTGAACAAAAATTACTAAATGATTACATTAATATTATTCTATGAGATGAACAACTTTTTCCGTGCACTATCTACTATCAGCGAGTATATCTACAATTTTATTAATTCGGATGGACAACTTCATTTTCAATACTGCACTGCTTAAAAAACGTATGTATGCAAATAATATAAAAACACATTTTTACCTATATTAGACAACAAGATGGGGCCCTTGACATATTGGGGCTTCATGCTGCCTCTGTTACGCCTCTGGATAATTGTATCGAAATCCCATGGTGAAAACCCATTTCGGCAAATTGCAATTCTCAAATCTTTCAATAGTCACGTACAAAGCATTATAGTTTATTGTCGTTACCATAAAATTTCGGTAGGCCGGAAGAGATTAAGTTTCTAGATATTATAAGATGATTCACTTGGCAAATAAGTCTATTTAGAAATTTACGTTTTTAATTTTAAACACACAACGTAAAATAATATAACAATAACAGATTTTTACATATTATCAGATGACAAGATGGGGCCCCTAAGCGATTGGGCCCCCCGCAAATTTCACGCTGCAGGGGCCTCTGTTACGCCCCTGATGTCTTTCTTCTTAATAAACTGAATCATATATACATACAAAAAATCTAATCTAATCCACGAACTCATAAGGGAAATTTTTTGTACTAAATAGGTATATAAAATAGATACAACAGTTAGCAAAAATATAGAATACAACAAGAAGACGAAAAGTTTATCCCACTTATGTATTTCTTAAAGTGTAACTGTTTCTTCTCTAGATGCCGCCCCCGCTTGGAAGGTTGCCAATCATCAGAGCGATTTTTACTTTTGAGCCAGCGGCTCTAAATAATTGGTTGTTACTACATCCAAGCCATTCCTTAAGGTTCTTCAGTCATGAGTTACGTCTACTTCCTATGGATCTTTTTCCCTGGAGTTTTCCTTGCATAATGACCTGGAGTATTGGGTATTTATCTCCTCTCATCACATGTCCAATATATCTCTTTTTTCTTTTAATTGCTAGAAGTACTTCTATTTCCTTATGCATAGGTATCATTACCTCTACGTTGGTTATTCCATCTACCCATGACGTCTTCAGTATTCTTCGGTACATCCACATGTCGAATGCCTCCAGTCTTCTCACGTCAATTTTCTTCAGTATCCGCGCTTCCATCCCGTACTATAATACGGATAGCACATAGCACCTTAACAGTCGTATTTTTAAATCAAGGTTTGTTTAAGTCCCGACAGCAGAGGAGCCTCTTCATTCTTGTAATTGTTTAAGAAACTTTAAAAGTTATCAAGAAGGTAGCAATTTCACATTTTAACCTTACATTCCCATTATTTAAAACAATTGGTGAATAACAATGAATAAACAACATTTTTATTCTGTTTTCACCTTTAATTCAAGTTCGAAGGTTTTAAAACGGAAATAAATTTACAGGTGTATAGATAAAATTTATTGGTTTTTTAGGTAAAACAAGTAATAAAAGATATAATGCTTTTAGGAGTATAAAACCAGCGTTTCTCAAGGTCTATTAACATTGATATTGACTGTTATTTTCAACGAAAACATTTCGTTTATAAATTCGCAAAAGCGTGTGTCTTATTGCGTTGCCGCTCCTGCAATACACAGATCAGATTTATCGATTGATTCTTATGTAGTTTTTTCTTCTGAATCCAGATCTGAAAACGGCATTTCGATATTTCTAACCGTTTTCAAGATAATCGACCTCAAAGTCTAAAATGTGACGTCACAATCGTTTTATTTTCTGCAGAAATCGACACGTCCAGCTGAAATCGTTGCTATTAAGTAGGCTAGTGTTTTAATTTCTAGGTTATTTACATTTGAGTTTGACACTTCGTGAATGTCAAAATAAATTTTAAATTAAGTATTAATAAAACATCAATGATATTTGATAGTGAATTTAATTATTATATAAAATAAATAAGATGTTCAAAAATACAATTTGAGTATATTTTAAAAGCAATAATTTATTAACAGCTTTAAAAAGGTTTATAGGAGTATACGGCTTCCCCTTTATCATAAATGGACTGTTCCATTTGCTATGAAATTAAAATATAGTCGGTTCGCTAAACTCGACACAACTAACTAGTGATTTTAGTAGGTATTTTTTTTGTTTTTTGCGAATTTTGCCAAAATTGGCAAAATTACTAATTAGCTAGTAATTATTAACTAATTAGTAATAATTTTTTTTTGACAAATTGGCAAAATTATTGACTAAAATCACTAGCCAGTTGTGTCTGAGTTTAGCAAACCGACAGTATATGAAATAATATTGTTTGGTATAAAAAATTATGGTCTGATATGTGCAATTACATCCTTCTAACGGAAAAAAAATTTCAAGATTTTTCTCAAATTATGGATACCAACAATATTTTCATTTATAAATTTTTATTTTTAATTTGACGAAGAAAAGTTATTCTTCATAAAAAGCTCTTCATGTTCTAAGATTTATGATGCAACCATCATATATAAAATTTTATTAATTTTATACGAGGTATAGAAAAAATATGAATTTCGATCAAGAGTAAACTACCTTTATAGTTCATAACATTTAAATTAGAATGATATAATTGCACATTAAAACATAATTATTAATTCTAAACTACTTTTCATAATAGCAATTTTCCATATTATAAATTAAAATACGTAAATAAACAAAGTTTTCGTTATGATAATGCTCGCATTTTCAGCTTGTTTTATGATAAATATGTAATAAGGTTATTTTTTATCAACAATTCTGTCCAGAGATATCTGAGAAAGTCACACTTTGAAGTTATTAGTTCATTGTGAAGAAAGGAGAGAAAAGGCTGATTTAATGTTAAAACGGGACGTATACGACACGGGCCGTGAAACAGCCGGGCTCCACACTGGCTTTTGATTTATGCTACGACGGATCATTTCCAACCTCTGCACGGTTTTCTTTTAAATTGGTTAAATTTGCGAGTGTCTTGAGTGGGTTTAAAAAATGAATTTTACAATCATGGAATTGCTAGCGGTAACTCTAGTTTTGGATGAAAATGAAAGAAGGAAAAAGCGATGGACCGTCCACCCAGCATGGATATCATAAATAGCTGAGTACTTCCTCACACATTCAATTAAATGTTCGTCATTTATTGTAGAATGTAACTTCTTCTTCTTTAGCAGCCTCTTTTGAACCAGTTCTTGACATAGACCTCCCATCGTGTTTTCCATATTCGCCTGTCTAATCAGGCGCGTAGATAGTTTATTTTTCTAGGGGGGGGGGGTACTTAGTATCTTATTTTAAGTTCCGAGAGCAATTTTTTGCGCCAGGTACCACGCTCAAACAGCTAGGTAAATTTGAACTTTTATTAAAGTTTATTTACACAAGAAAATACAGAAGTAACACACAAAAATCATTGAAAACCTGTCTATATCAGTCAGTAATAAAAAAATACAAATCAACATATAATTAAACAAACATAACTACGAACTCATTTTATATATGTTATATATTCTAGGTAAAAGTAAAAAAAAAATCAATTCCACTATTAGGTAATATAGGTAAAATAACTTAAAATGCAAAACTCATCATTAGGTCTATTTAACAAAATATTACACCACAGTAACTAGATTATGAAACAAAGTCAATTTTTCTTGTCCGTTGCTTTGAAAACCTATCAACAACAGCATCGATATTTATTTCAATATCTCTGTGTATATTTAATAAACTTAATCCAACTAGTCTTTCCTGACACATCGTAGATCGTAACCATGATTTTAGTCTCTTAAGTGTGGAAAATGATCTTTCAGCACTTGCCACACTTACCGGCATAACGGAAATTATCTGCATGAGTGTATATAGGGTGGGAAATATTTCGTTACTGCAAAGCAGCAAGGTATCTAACGCTGTCGCTGGCAAATCATTTGTTTTATTTTCTATTCCTTTCCATTTATTTATCCAGAGCGCAAGAGAGTCTTGTGCTATCTGGTGGCAGCTTTTTCCTGTCTTTCCTTTAATGTCGTCGATCCATTTTTTTGCGGTCTTTTTATGCCTCGTTTATGTGCTCCTGGTCGCCATTGTATTATTCTCTCGCCACATATCCTGCGCATTTTCCTTTAGATTTTGCGACAGCTTCGATAACGTCTTTTACTTTAGATCTTTTTTGTAAATCTTTGTATCTCATATGATCTCTTAAGCTTACATTTCTCATAAGTCCATTGAGAGACTGGTTAATACGTAGCATGGTCTACATTCCATAATTCTTGACAGGAAAGATACAAATCTGTCAAAAACCTTTCGCTGCTAGGAATAACTACTGGGATTTTTGAATATTTTTTAATTAGTCCTGTCGCCATTGGGGGTACAACGGCCTCCTTAATTCAGATTGACTTACCCAAGTTTTTTTATATATTTTGACCCGTAGAACACGAATTTTTTGGGTAACAGTCGATCCGGATGTCGATAAGATTGTTATAAACAAAGAACTTGAGGAATCACATACCAGCGATTTTTCGCAAAACAAAACATTGTTTTGTATTTTTTGGGTCATTCTAAGCAAAAAATGTTTTTACAAATTTTTTCGTAGGATGCATAGTTTTCGACATAAACGCGGTTGAACTTTCAAAAAATCGAAAAATTGCAATTTTTGAACCCGAATAACTTTTGATTGAAAAATAAAATAGCAATTCTGCTTACTGCATTTGAAAGTTCAAGTCAAATTCTATAGGTTTTTATTACTTTCATTGCTAAAAATTAATTTTTTCATTGTTAAACAAAGCTATAAACACGTAGTGATTAAATGATGTTTTCAATGAATTTCCCATTTGAAATCGAACGAGTAGGCGCGCATACAGACAATTTCTACGTAGATTACGTACATTAAAATGCATGCATTGGGCTCGGGAAACACTATGTGTTTATGGCTTTGTTTAACAAATAAAAACTTAATTTTTAGCAATGCAAATAATCAAAACCGATATAATTTGACTTGAGCTTTCAAATGCAGTAAGCAGAATTGCTATTTTGCTTTTTAATCAAAAGTTATTCGGGTTCAAAAATTGCACTTTTTCAATTTTTTGAAAGTTCAACCACGTTTATCTCTAAAACTATGCATCCTACGAAAAAACTTGTAAGATCAATTTTGGCTGAGAATCATCCAAAAAATACAAAAATATGTTTTGTTTTGCGAAAAATCGCTGTTATGTAATTCCTCAAGTTCTTTGTTTATAACAAACTTATCGACATCCGGATCAACTGTTACCCAAAAAATCGTGTTCTACGGGTCAAAATACATAAAAAAAAACTTGGGTAAGTCCATCTGAAGTAAGGAGGCCGTTGTACCCCCCCTGGCGACAGGACTAAATGTAGCTATAAATAATAATATACGAGCATAAACATACCGACAAGCCGGACTGGTCAAAATCAATTAAAATAAAATAGGTCCCCGTGGCAAGTACTTTATGTTAGGACGGAGCCACGTGGGCACGGGACGGGTACGGGAAAAGAATCGTCATCCACGGGGCAAGTACGGCCGCTAGACGGCGCCCGTCTCCGTTGCCGCCCCGTCAAGTTGTACTATAAACTACCTAATATCTTTTATATCGGAGGATTATTCAACGTATCCCACAGTATAGCCGTTACGTGCAAGGCCTGTTCTAACATAAATCAGACTTAAATTGAGAACATGGAAAGTTACAAGTAGTAAGGCAAAGGAGGCAGAAATTTTTGAGAAAATGATAAGCCAAAAAATTCAAATATTGGAAATATCTGAAACAAAGATAACTAAAAAATGACAATAAACTACAGGAAAAATTAAAAATTGTTCTGTGATACTATAAATCATATAATACAAAAGAAGGTATACATGATGATTACTATAAAAGATAAAAACGAGAATATAATACATACCTACATAAGATGAAAACATAATGGCAAGAAACCTAGATAAAAAGAGACATACTCGAAGAGCAAGAGATAGACACCAGCCAGTTGTTGGTCTTTTGCCAGTCGAATTGTTTAAAGTTATATACGGAAAATTGCAGGGAAGAAGAATGTGGGAAAGAAAAGAATCTCATGGCTGCGCAACTTACAGAAATGGTATTGTAGATGCTCACCTATCGAACTTTTCAGGACAGCTGCACCTGAGATCAGAATAGCTATGATAGCAACCTCCGACCTCCACCAACTGTCGAAACAAACGGCTACTTACATTATACAAAAATACTCTATATTTTTTTATATTAAATAAATACTTAATAACTAATAATTAAATGTTCCAGGTCCCAGGTACCTGTGACATGAAATTACGATTAGCAGGGATAACCAGACTCATGAACTGAAGAGAAGAATCGGCCTTGAGTGGGCAGCATTTGGAAAACTGAGAGAAACTTTTAAAAGTGAGTTGCCCACGTGCCTAAAGAGAAAGGTATTTGATCAGTGCGTCGTCTCAGCCATGACGTACGGATCAGAAACACTTACCTTACCTAAAGCCTCGGTTACCAAACTAAGAGTAACGCAGAGAAGAATGGAGCGGTCAATGTTAGGAATAACTCTGCGAGACAAAATCAGAAACGAAGAAATAGGAGAAGAACAAAGGTGAATGACGTCATCGAAAGGATAGCCAGGTTGAAGTGGAGATGGGCAGGACACATAGCTAGAATGACAGATGGGCGATGGACAAAGAGGTTATTAGAATGGAGGCCAAGAGAAGACAAGAGAAGCGTCGGTCGACCGCCTACAAGATGGACTGACGACTTAAGAAAGCTAAATAAGAACTGGATGAGAGCGGCGCAGGATATAGATGGGGTTGTAAACGAGGGGAGGAGGCCTATGTTCAGCAGTGGACTTTTGAGGCTGGATGAAGAATAATTAAATACTGTATTTGTCCCGAGTCATTATACCTCTAATATGTTTAAAGCAATCAAACAAAATGATTGTATTAAGTATTTATCTAATATTTTTTGTTTTCATTAAATTTATGTACCTACATATATTTGAAGCCACAGTATGCATATTGTATATGCATATTCTGAAACAACTACCTATCTGCGAAACAACATTCTTATCATGGCAGATGGTCTGTCCCTCGTAGACTAGCGAAGAAGTAAACATCAGAGGCAGGAAGTGTCACCAGCAGTACCGGCAGTTTCCGGAATAGTATCAGGTTGGCATGGCAGCTTGGCTCGTTTATCTGGTGGTACTTGTGGTGCGTGGTGCGTGCCAAGTGTGAAGGTGCGTTGATCGCAACAAGCGGACGTTCACTTTACATACATTAAAAAATCAAACGTGTAATACAAACATTTTGTACAAGGACGTCATCCAATCGGAACTAAAATCTTTAAGGATTTGTTGAAAACGTAATTTAAGTATAATTCAACTATTTCCGGTTGAACATATTTACGAGTAAAGCGTATTACAGATTTTAATACGAGGCTTGTTCAATTGAAACACATCTTTGGTCCAAAATATCTTTATTGGCAAATATATCTACAAATAATACCACTACAAATAAGGTGCATATTATATTGTTTCACCAACCGATGTATACTTACGGTTGGCTCACTACGGAGAGCAATGGATTGTATCCTCGCTCCGGCCCTTGCTCCCTAGTATTTATATTCGTGAAATTCTCGCATTTCAAATAATGTATTTATTTTACATAGCGATCGAAACTATATTATCGATCGTTATGTAAAATAAATACATTATTTTAAATGCGAGAATTTACGAATATAACGAATATAAATACCAGGGAGCAAGGGTCGGAACGAGGATACAATCCATTGCTCTCCGTAGTGAGCACAACTTTACTGGCCTAAAGAATTCTTGTGGCTATTGCTCGAAGCATTTTTTACGAGCGCATTTTAACGCCATTTTCAGTAGCCTAAAAATGTGAAAATCGCAAGGAGATAAATCGGGACTAAAAGGTGGATGCTCTAATATCCTCCATTTCTTTAGCTTTAGATTTTCTTTCACTGCTTTAGCAACATAAGGCAGAGTATTGTTGTGCAGAAAAATGACACCATGTGAGAGATTCCGTGAACATTTTTCGTTTTATTGCTTGATGGAGCATGATTACCGTTTTATAATACAGTTTTGCATTGATATGCACTTTAGGTTCTGTAAACTCTACGAGCAAGGATCTTTCATGTTTGAAAAAATATGTTAACATGACATTACCTTGTCTAGTTTTCTGCAGAAGATTTAACTTAACGAAAACTTATGATACAATACCACTATGTAGACTATGGCAAGTACTGGAGAGTTCATCTATTAATATTAGGGACACTTGTGAAAGCAACACAACAATTAGATCAAAAGTAAAGATTAATAACCAGTTCTCCGAGAATTTTAGTGCTAATAAGGAACTAAGGACCACGTTCTATTTTTCACACTTCAAAATCTATCTGAATGAGGCAATGAAGAAATGGAGATCATGCTCTGGAATTGGTATGCCACTAAACGAGAAAACAACGGTACGTACGCTTCATTGCATGGAGGACCAAGTAGTCATTGCACAAGACCAAGAATACGAGTGATGCGAGTCTAAATGTTAATTCAATAAAAACAAAATACATGTACGTAGGAGTTGAAGAAAACGATGAACTTAGTTTAGAAAAAAGAAGGAAAGAAGCTAGGACAGAAGGAAAAGTAATTTCACCATGCTCCGAATACATATATTATTTGGAGGCAAATGTGAAAAGAAATAGAGGCAATGGAACAGAAATCAAAGAACAAATTATAAAAGGGAAAAATAATAGGCGCACTGAACTCATAACCCTGGTCAAAAACTATGTAAACACAAAAAGATACCGCTACATCTGTGGCGAATCTACGGGGAGAATAGAGAAAATTAGGAAGGTCAAATATTAAGAAACAATTGTTGAAACATAATATATTTGCTGACGGAACAAAAATTCTTTGTTCTGGAAATGGATTTTTGGCGCAGATCAGCAAGTAGATATATCCAAAATTAAAAACATAAAATATTAAAGGATAAGAAAAATCATGGATTGAACAATCACCATCATGGAATAAAAACAGCAAAGACAGCTTATTTGGTAAGGGCATGTATGAGATTGACAGCCCATCGCCTACCGAAGCTGTAACAGTTAGAAATAGGGTGGAAGAAGAGTTCTAGTAGGATGAATACTATTTCTTAAATAGAAAGGGATCTGGAGAAAAATTAGGGGATATTTCTAAAAGCTACTTGCTGCGGCAGCTCATGGTTGTGCGGTGGCGGATCATAGGTTCGTTTAAGGAACTAGGGAGTATCAACTACTATTACCAAATGAAATAAGAGTACTTACACAGATATCCTAGGGTGTTTATATAGAAATGATCCTGGATATATTTTGTTTGAGGGCGCCTTACCAGGAGTTTCTTTTATACAATCCAATATTTTCTTGATATGTATACTCTAAAATACTTTTAAATGTGTGGTTAAAATTTTTGCTAATAGGTAGTTATAAATAAACAGGACAAATAAAATTACATATTTATTGAAAACTTTTCCTGTCAAAAAAACAAAACAAACATTAGGTTTTATAGGTTACATTGGCGATATTTACCTGTGACTAAAATATATCTACTTTCTATAAAATAGATATGGTGCACCAAAAAATAAGCAAATTTATTGTTTATTGACTTGATATCTGACACATTTGAAATATTGCATTTATATTATTAAAAAGGAAAAATGTTTATTTTTACTGAAACTTGAAAATAACAACTGTCAGTTACGTCACTTGTCAAATATCATTCCAAAAATATTTATCTCAATTAATTTTTATATGGTTAATTCACAATTTTGATTTAACAATCTTTTTATAATGATGGAAGCAAATATCTTTCTCATCCAATCAAAAGTTTACTTGTTATATTTTTATTTTTAAATTAAAAAAATTATTAATATTTATCAAAAAAAAATTACTTTAATCCTTGAATCTAAATTTTTAATTAAAATAGTCACTATACCTTAAACTTTGAAAATATTCATCTGTCACAACATTACTTCACCATCGGAAAGTTTTGACAGATCACTCATACGTCACTCGACGGATGACTGGAAAATTCCACTGCTATGGTGATATTATGTAGGTATTATACCATAACAAACAGGAAAATGCTAATTTACCTCTAGTTTTCTAATCCAGGAAACTTAGGTTTAATCCATTACCATGTAACCATAACCAATATTATTATAACCAGCTATAAAGGTAATAACAGCTCACCGGCTTCATAAAGGATTAAATACGCCATACCATAAGTTTACAAGAGCGTATAAACCAAAATTTCACTAAACAACAGAACTGCTACACTATTAAATGATCAACCCATTAATTATCCTCAACAAAAGAACTTTAATATATCCCAAATTTAACTTGGAAATTCTTTTGTGGAACTAATATATGCCGGTTAGAATCTAACTTTTTGACATGTTTATCCGTCAAAAACTATTTTCAGACTCCGCGTTCTTTGCAATACATTCTAAATCTTTCTATCGATGTCGAATTAAACTTCGGTTTTTCGTTCGTCACAGCCAATCACGACTCACGATTTTTACTTGACATTTGAATTGGCCAATGATTGCTTTCTGGTTCTGTCATAATTCTAGAATATGATTATGACAAATACGCAGTTATACCAATACAAGAAGAACGCTTGGAAAATTACCTCTAACACGCATTTCTTCTAAGAATATAACAAGGTATTGTGAAACAGTTCATAGGCGGGTTATAAATTTTTATTTGACTTGAATTTCTATAAAGAACTGACAAAAATATTTGGATTTACTTAGAAAAGGATTGTAAAAACTATATAAATTAATATATTTATATTTCCGCTGGTTTTATAAATGTTATAATAGCCTCCTCCGAAAAGAGAAAACTCGGATAGAATATTCAGTTTTCGATAAACTAAACAAGAAATCAACCATGATTCCTTGAGTGAGGCAAAACAATCACATCAAAAAAAATTATTATTATTATTTTTTTTTTTAGATGATGGCAAGTGGGGATTAAATTAAACAAACAACAAACGTTACGGATTGGGCTAGCGTACCATCGATCGCCAGACTCTTTAAAGTCGAGTAGACTAACATGTTTCATGACTCTAAAATGAACTGTAGGTGACAAGAGTTTCTGTGTCTTGGGGAAGAAATAAATCTTATGCCCTGTGTGGACCTCGCTGACATTCACAACAGTAACACAAGTGATATATATATTATATAATATATCATATAATATATACCATATACCAGAGCAGACACAGCCTCATCACCTCGTTGCCTAACCGGGAGTGGTTTTCAAAAACTAAAAAAAATCATTTGAGCTCTAGGCTCAGCAGATAGGCATCTGCTTTAACTCCACTAAAAGCCTAGCGAGTTTCAGGGAATTTTTATCGGCAACGGTTCAGCAAAAGTGAGGATTTAGAATCTCCATTCTAAATACCTCAATGAGACAGAATGTACTCATTTGTCTCAAGTCGAGATCGGTAACTTTACGTTAAACGTCTCACAGGGAATATACTCAGTTCAACAACTAGACTAAAATAAAAGAAGACTAAAAAAGGGTATAAAACAAGGACTAAAAACGACATACCCAAATCAAAGAAGATGTCTTTTTCTTATCAAGACTAAGGAAAATAAAAAAATTAAGGGGAACAGAGAATAGGGAATCAGGACTAAGGGGATGACATATTATCTTCATCAGATACAAAAGGTTTTAAATCTTTAACATGCCATTTACCAAGATCAGAACCGTTTAAATCAGAGAGACGATACACCACTGGTGACAACTTTTCTCGGACAGTAGCTTCAATGTACCTCGGTGCTAGCTTAGACATAAACTTGTTAGCTGCATTAGACAGGACTTTATTCCTTTTCCATACTTTATCTCCTACTTGGAATTGGACTTCTCTTCTTCGTAAGTTGTAACTTCTAGTGTTACGTTCATATCCTTTTCGAAGATTAGCCCTGACTTTTTCGAAGACTTGACTTAATCCTTTTACTTCTGAAGCGTACATATCACGGTTACCAGGAATAATTTCTAGATCTTGGTTCCATTGATCTTTTTGATCAATACCATAGTAATTTCCACTTAGGGGAACATGACGGCCATAATTAAGGAAAGCTGGGGTATATCCAGTTACTTCATGCTTTGCAGTGTTAATAGCTTGTCTGATCTTTGCTAAATTCTTGTCCCAATCTACGTGGTTTTTTACATACATACGGATTGCTGTTCCAATTGTTTTGTTATTCCTTTCCACAAAATTACATTGTGGTGCATACACGGGGCTAAACCATACTTTCTGAACATTATACCTACTACAGAGATTAATTAGAAGAGGGTTGTTCAGATTTGAGGCATTATCACAAATCACATACTGGGGGACACCAAACATCAGGAAGACATTATCTTCCAAAAATTCAACTATACTCTTAGCTGTAGCCTTCCTCAAAGGATGGACTAAGGTATATTTACTAAACCAATCAGCAACCACTAATAACCACGTATAACCTTTTTTTGAACGAACAAAAGGACCAATCAGATCAACGGCAACTATCTGCCAGGGGAATTGAGCTTCTCTTTGCTTACCCATTTTACCTAATGGAGCATGATTTGGTGTTTTCTGAGCACCACACACTCTACATGATCTGACAAACTTAAGCACATCACAACGCATTTTTGGCCAATAGTACCTTTCTTGAATACGGGACAAAGTTTTATAGAATCCAAAGTGAGCACATGTAGGTGGCTCATGACAAGATTGCATAACTTCTAATCTTTGGGGTTTGGGTACTAAAATTTTCCATTCAACATCATTAGTCTTGAAAGAATTTGGGGATGGGGCATACTTGTAGATAAAATCATTTTCCACTTTCCATTGTGGAAAATTATCAGGGGAACGGAGTATCTTCGATCTTAAATCATCGAACCAAGGGTCTATTCTATCTATATCTATTTCTAGATAATTAACATTTTGGGTATCATTGGTATGGGCTCGGGATAAAGCATCAGGGACTAAATGGGATGTTCCTTTTCTATGAATCAAATCGAAAGTATGTTGTCTAAGGCGCATAGCCCACCTGGCTAATTTGCCTGTAGGATTGGACAGTTTATTCAACCAGAGAAGTGAATGGTGGTCAGTAATGACCGAAAACTTAACTCCTTCAATATAACCTCGAAATTTCTCGATAGCGAAGATCACTGCGAGACATTCTCGCTCTGTAACTGAATAATTTCTTTCAGCTCGGGAAAGGGACCTACTAGCATAAGCTATAACTTTTTCTTCTCCATCAATAGTTTGAGTCAAGACACCACCAAGACCGGTGTCAGATGCATCACATTGCACAACAAAAGGAAGTTCGAAATTGGGTTGGGCTAAGATAGGGGCAGAAATTAGGAGTTCTTTAATTTTCAAAAAAGCTTTTTCAGCTTCACTAGTCCAAACTACTGGTTGTTTTTTCTTTCGATGACCTTTAAGGAGGTCATTAATAGGGGAGGCTAAACTGGAAAAATCTTTAATGAAACGACGATACCAGGAACACATACCTATAAATCTTTTAATTTCAGTAGAATTAGATGGCCTAGGATAATTAACCATAGCTAAGATTTTTTCAGGATCTGCTTTAAGGGAATTGTTACCAACTACATAACCAAGATACTTCAATTCAGATTTAAAAAAATCACACTTATCGATGTTAATGGTCAAGTTTGCTTCTTTAAGTTTATCTCTTATTGTTTTCAACAATTGGATATGTTCTTCAAAAGATGGGGTACATACTATGATGTCATCTAAATAACAGAATATATAGGGTTCAAACTCAGGTCCAAAGATAGCATCAACTAATCTTTGTTGAATCTGTGCACTATTACACAAACCAAAGGGAACAGAAGTGAATTGAAAAGAACCTCTACCAGAAACATTAAAGGCTGTCTTTTTCCTAGAGTCAGGATGCAGCGGGATTTGCCAAAAAGCTTTTCTTAAGTCAATGGAACTAATGCATTTAGCTCCTCTAAGTAACGAAAGAATTCTGTCTATTTGGGGCAAAGGATATGTATCATGAACAGTGACTTCATTCAATGAACGACCATCAAAACAAAACCTATATTCACCTGACTTTTTCTTTACTAATAATACAGGACTTGACCATGGGGATTGGGCTGGTTCGATTACTCCTAATCGTAACATATCGTCTAACTCTTCATGTAGTATTTTATTCATGTATGGGGATAAAGGATATTGTCTTTTCTTAAATGGTTTTGCATCACCAGTGTCAATAACCATTTCAATCTTATTGGTTCTTCCAATATATTTAGAACTAGAAATTTCCTCAAAAGAAGCGACTGTTGAATTTACTAAATTCTTTTCGGTGGGAGAAAATGAGTCTACAGAATACAAAGTTTCGGTTTTCTCTTCCTTTTGGGAAGAATGCCATGTTCTATCTCTAAAATTCAACAACACCGAAAATGTATGCATAAAGTTACTTCCTAAAATAAAACTATGGGGAACGGAGGGTACTACAAGAAATTTTACCATTTGGGAAACACCATCCGCCTCAATTGGAAGATCAATATTACCAACTACGGATTTATGAGAACCATCTGCTAAGCAGACATGTTTACAGGGAGTAGAATTATAACTAATTCCTTGGGAATTCAAAAATTTAATTCCAGTGGCACCTACTACGGATGTAGTGCAACCACTATCTAAAAGAGCGATAAAAATTTTAGAAAAGATAGAAATACTAATGTGAGGACGTTTATCACGATCTTTTTCAAAAAGAGGGTTAAGTATGCTTCGGGAAGGTTTGTCGGGCTTAACTCTAACTGGAGTGCAACTGCCGACTGGCTGCACACTACCTAGTTTTTTTTGACACTTACAGGAGGAAGTGCTCACACCTCTCTGACCACAATGAGAACAAAATATTTCTCTGTATCTACAATCGCGAGAAACATGATTGTGCTTACCACAAAAACAACAAAAAATTTTTTTAGGGTTTCTTTGTGTTTGGTAGGGAGGGGATTTCATCAAAGGAGGTGGATAAGAAGACTGATTTCTGTGGGGTGGATAAGAAGAAGAAGACTGATGTCTTTCTGGTGGATAAGAAGACTGATGTCTTTCTGGTGGATAAGAAGACTGATGTCTTTCTGGTGGATAAGAAGACTGATGTCTTTCTGGTGGATAAGAAGACTGATGTCTTTCTGGTGGATAAGAAGAAGATTGATGTCTTTCTGGAGGATAAGAAGAAGATTGATGTCTTTCATCAGTATCTTCTGGAGGATTGGGTCTCTCATTTCTCTGTCTGGAATTGGTATTGGATTTCTTAAAAGGATGATCTTGCTTTTCTGGTTTGTCTCTTTTGGGGTTTTCAGGCTTGTCTTGTTTATCAAGTACCTGAAAATTCTCTTGGGGTTTCTCTGTATCTTCTAATGAGATACCAGCAAGACCTTTTGTAGTTTGAAGCAGAGGCAAAACATTTTGCT